>NC_044991.1:14222065-14551168 GCF_008728515.1 Papio anubis | reverse complement strand
CAGCTCACTGCAAGCTCCGCCTCCCGGGTTCACGCCATTCTCCGGCCTCAGCCTCCCGAGTAGCTGGGACTACAGGCGCCCACCATCTCGCCCGGCTATTTTTTGTATTTCTTAGTAGAGACGGGGTTTCACTGTGTTCGCCAGGATGGTCTCGATCTCCTGACCTCGTGATCCGCCCATCTCGGCCTCCCAAAGTGCTGGGATTCGGAGTCTCGCTCTGCCGCCCAGGCTGGAGTGCAGTGGCCGGATCTCAGCTCACTGCAAGCTCCGCCTCCCGGGTTCACGCCATTCTCCTGCCTCAGCCTCCCGAGTAGTTGGGACTACAGGCGCCCGCCACTGCGCCCGGCTAGTTTTTTGTATTTTTTAGTAGAGACGGGGTTTCACCGTGTTAGCCAGGATGGTCTCGATCTCCTGACCTCGTGATCCGCCCGTCTCGGCCTTCCAAAGTGCTGGGATTACAGGCTTGAGCCACTGCGCCCGGCCAAAAAAAATGTAGTTCTAATAATCCCAAAGTTGTCTCCTTCTTTCCTTTCTTCCTTCCTTCCTTCCTTCTTTCCTTCCTCTCTCCCTCCTTCCCTTCCTCTCCCTCCTTTCCTTCATTCCTTCCTTCCTTCCTTTCTTCCTCTCTCCCTCCTTTCCTTCCTCCCTCTCCCTCCTTTCCTTCCTTCCTTCCTCTCTCCCTCCCTCCCTTCCTCTCTCTCCCTGCCTCCCTGCCTTCCTTCCTTCTTTCCTTCCTCCCTCTCTCCTCCATTCCCCTTCCTTCTTTCCCTCCCTCCCTTCCCTCCCTCCCTCCCTCCTTTCTTCCTTCCTTATTCCTTCCTTCCTTTCTTCTTTCCTTCTTTCCTTCCTCCCTCTCGCTCTTTCTTTCTTTCTTTCTTTTTCTTTCTTCTTTCTTTCTTTTTTCTTTCTCTCTCTCTCCCTCCCTCCTTCTTTCTCTTTCCCTCTCTCTTTCTCTCTCTCTCTTTCTTTCTTTCTCTCTCTCTCTTTCTTTCTTTCTCTCTCTCTTTCTCTCTCTCTTTCTTTCTTTCTTTCTTTCTTTCTTTCTTTCTTTCTTTCTTTCTTTCTTTCTTTCTTTCTCTTTCTTTCTTTCTTTCTTTCTTTCTTTCTTTCTTTCTTTCTTTCTTTCTTCTTTCTTTCTTTCAACAAGTTTTCAGTCCTCACTCTGTCACTGAGGCTAGAGTACAGTAGTGTGATCATGGCTCACTGTAGCCTCGATCTCTTTGGGTTCAAGGGAGCCTCCCACCTCAGCTTCCCCAGTAGCTGGAACCACAGTCACGAGCCATCATGCCCAGCTAACTTTTTGTATTTTTTGTAGAGACGGGGCTTCATATTGTTGCCCAGGCTGGTCTCAAACTCCTGGGGTCAAGCAGTCCTCTTGCCTTGGCCTCCCAAAGTGCCGGGATTAGAGCCATGAGCCACCACGCCCGGCCAATCGCAAAATTTCTAAAGTAAGAAATGGGATTCTATTCCTTTCCCAGTTAATTGTCCCCAACCACTGTAGCAGCCTGGTTTGTCTCTGCTTCCACAAACACAGAGGTCTAAGCTCACACTCCCACAGTTACACTCACAGAGCTACAGTTTGACTTTTTCTTTTACTTTTTTAAAAGTTTATTTTCTATTTTTTTCCCCCATGATATAGCTCCAGGAGATCCTGAGAACATGTGTCCTACAGTTTGGCTTTTAATCTTGTGATTGCAAAGCTGGGATTATGCTGCAGACACCACTCTGCGACGTATCCTTCCCGCCAACCCAGCGCCCACACAGCCTCCTGAGTGTGGGCCATCTTTCCCATTCGGGACACACAGCACAGTCTCTTGCTAATCCCATCACCTCACAGGCCTGAACAGAGGGCCAGAGAGGTGGAGTCCTGCAATTTACCTGCTCAGTCTCCCATCACAGGACCCTGGACAAGTCACTCCTCTCCCAGAGCCTCAGTTTTCCTGCAGGAAAGAGGAGGTGCTCAGAGACAAGGTGGATGAAACAACTTCTAGGCTTCTTGTATCTCAAAAGAAATCCTCTTCCTGTGGCCGGGCACGGTGGCTCACGCCTGTAATCCCAGCACTTTGGGAGGCTGAGGCAGGTGGATCACCTGAGGTCAGGAGATCCCCGTCAGGAGATCCATGACCGTCATGGAGAAACCCCTTCTCTACTAAAAATACAAAATTAGCTGGGCGTGGTGGCGCATGCCTGTGATCCCAACTACTCAGGAGACTGAGGCAGGAGAATCACTTGAACCTGGGAGGCGGAGGTTGCGGTGAACCGAGATCGCGCCACTGCACTCCAGCCTGAAACTCTGTTTCAAAAAAAGAAATCCTCTTCCCCTGTCAGGCCTTAGTAGCAGCACCCTAGGGACAGCCTAGAGGGGGGCAGGTTCTGACCCATTCCACGTTAATGATGTCACCTAAGTCCATTCCCATGGGACCAGGCCACTGAGACAAAGGGCCAGGTCTCCAGTCTTCCATGTCCTACCTCTACCTCCTTTGCTTCCCCCAAAGTGCCCAGAGAAATGCACATGGCCCACGACTGCTGCCTTCTGAGGTCACCTGGCCATGCCCCAAGTTGTCTGGGAACCCATGCCGAGCCTGGAGAATCCTCACTCCCCCACGTCCCCCTCCATTCTTCATGGGAACAAGGACTCCGAAGAGCCATTGGATAAACCTGGGTTTGGATCCAGGCTTTCTACCTTGGACGAGTTACCTAAACCTCCTGTGTCTCGGTTTCTTCTTTGTCAAATGGGGAGAATACTTCTTTCTTTAAAGGCTTTACTTTGAGGATGAGGTGAGAGGGAAGCCATCCTCCTCCCTACCCCTCAAGGATCACCTCTGGTGATGCTGGTCTCTGACAACCCAAGGACCCCTGTTACTGAGCTCTAACCAGACCCTCCCTCTAGTATGCAACGCATACTCTCAAGGGAAACAGAAATCACACAGAGGAGGCCAGGTGGGCACAGTGGCTCATGCCGTAATCCCAGCACTTTGGGAGGCCAAGGCGGGTGGATCACCTGAGGTCAGGAGTTCAAGACCAGCCTGGCCAACATGGTGAAACCCTGTGTCTACTAAAAACACAAAAATTAGCCGGGCATGGGGGCACATGCTTGTAATCCCAGCTACTCAGGAGGCTGAGGCAGAAGAATCGCTTGAACCTAGGAGGTAGAGGTTGGAGTGAGCCAAGATCGTGCACTCAAGCCTGGGCAACAAGAGCGAAACTCCGCCTCAAAAAAAAAAAAAAAAAAAAAAAATCACATAGAGGAAATAAATCGGCTGGCTCCATTCTCAACCTCAGCTCCGCCCCTCCACTGGCTAACTCAGAGGACAGCCCAAGTCCAGCCGTGACCCACCGTCCAGCCTCCTTTCCTACAGGGAACCAGCTCGGGTTTCCAGGACAACACACTGGCCCGAAGTCTTACCCCCAGTCCTGGCACTCATTTGCTATGTAGCTTCAGTCACTTCCCCACTTTGACCTCATCTGCGGTTCCTCCTGCTCTCCAACCCCAAACCCCAGGGCATCTCTAGCTCTGAGCAGGAGGTCTGGAATATAATAGGTGCTAAGTGAACGCAGAACAAATAGTTGCCTTTGTTTTCTTTTTTCTTTTTTTTTTTTTTTTTGAGACAGGGTCTCTGTTGCTCAGGCTGGAGTGCAGTGGCGTGATCATAGCTCACTACAGCCTCAACCTCCTGGGCTGAAGCAATCCTTCCACCACAGTCTCCTGAGTAGCTGGGACTACAGGTGTGCATCACCACACCTGGGTAATTTTAAATTATTTTTTGTAGAGATGGGGTCTTGCTATGTTGCCCAGGCTAGTGGTTGCTTTTTAAAATTTTGCTTTGTTTTGTTTTCACTCAAATACCTCTAGTAGAATGTCAGTATAACACAGGGTTCCCCAGAACATTAAAGTTTTGAAACAAATCTGGGGCAAGTTTTCATACAAACAGCCTCTTAATTTTAAAGTCTAACCACTGAAAGGCTCCAAATCTCACACCTGAGGGTGCCTCGCTTTTGTGGAGCACCACAGGGATTTCCCAGTTCAAGGTTTTGGTCTATTACATGATGGGAGAAAGCTGGCAAGAAAAAAACAAACGGTGGGAATCAACAATTGTTTCACTCACCAAAGGTTAGGAAGCCTGAATAACAACATCACCTCTTTTGAGTAGAGCCTCACATAGAACTGAACTGAATAGAAATCATCTCGTTTTGCAATCATCAGACATCTGCCTTTGCCTCAGTCCTGGCTGCTGCACCCTCAGTACGAGCCCTGGATGGCCACGTCATCCCCTGGTTCCCAAATCCTGGCCCATGGATATGCATTTCTCATCCTAAGAGTCACCCTACTATTTGGGGGTTCTGGGAGCAGCTTTATTCCTGGGAATCTGCAGTCACCTTCCTGCCTTCCTGCTGTGGTCACCAGGCACAAAGAAAGAAAGAAGGGGCTCGCTTATTACAATAGGGAAAACATGCGATGAATTATCTTCCAATTACGGTGCAGAAATTCTCCTAATGCGTCCTGGGGTGAAAAGCAGGCCTGGAAGGGAGGTGAGGCTCCTCCCCACCAGCATCTAAAAAGCTGGAGCCACAGGATTTCTCCAATCAGCCGTGGGACCAGGACAGCGCGCCAGCCTCCCTAGCTGCCAGACGCTGGTAGAGACCTGAGACAGAGGGCAGGTGAATGGAGCAGGAGAGGAGGAGAGAAGGGACATCAGATGGAGTCTGATAAAGAAAGAAGGAAGAAAAAAAAATACTTTGATGGGGAAGAGGAAAGCCTTAATCTGCTTCTCAATCACAAAGTAGGGAGTGAAAAGCACAGGTGGGGCTTTTAAGGCTCAGGCACTCCGCCCACCAGGACACTGCGGCCCCCATGACTCCAGAGCCTGGCTCTGCAGAGGGCAGCTAGGGAGGTACCAGTAAGGGAGGTGAGCAGGAGGTGGAGGCTCCCTTCCCCCACTGCTCCCACTGGGATGAGGAGGGGGCTTCTAAAAGGCCCCGGTTAGGAGGCCAGCCTGCTCAGCTTATGTCCCCCTCGTGTGACAGTCCCTTCTTTACTCTTGTCCCCTAGCCATGACCAAGGTCTCAAAGGTCCCCTGGGGCCCATCCGTGTCTCTCCCCTGGAAATTGGAGTACCTGAAAGAAAATTCTTGGAGGCAGCAGGCAGTGGAGCTGAGGCCTGTAGAGTAGCTGGTTCCCTACCGCTGAGAGACCCGAGGCTTTCTGGGTCCCTGGTCTTCCCTAAGCCTGTTTTTAAAAAATGTGCACGCGCACGCACACCCATGGATTTCTCTAAATCTGTGCGCTTTCTCTCTGGATCACTCAAATATATGCCTCTACTCTTGAGATAGCGAGATTTGTAAAGATTTTTCATTTGTTTTGTTTTTGCATTTGCTTTTGTCTTGGTGTTGCTCTGCTGTGTTCTGCTTGCATCCAAAGGGTCCTGCCTGATAGAAAAATTGGCACCAAAGGGCTGGTTGCAGACCACAAACCCCCAGGATAATTGGTACAGGTGGAATCATCTTTTGTGTTGAGAGGTGGAGAGCAATGGTGAACCCTCCTCACCCGCCTCATTCTGGGGAGCACCTGCTGTCAGCTGGTGGAAAGGGGACAAGGAGTGCCGGGACGTGAAGCAGGACGAATGCCTGGCTTTGACATTTTTCCTGAAGGCGTCCAATAAATTGTGGCTGTTGATATTTTTGGCTGACTCTCCTACGAAAAGCAAATTCAGAAACTGTTTCTATAGGTTTCTGGTTACGTGATGCATTTCATCCTCACTAGATCTTCTAAGCGCACGGGAGGGCCCTGATGGGGAGAGAGTGGTGTGCTGGTTCCTCTCCTGCTGTCACAAAGCCCCACAGACACCATGGCTTAAACCAATACAAAGTTGTGCTTTTCCAGTAGAGTCCTAAAATCAAGGCGTGGGCAGGGCTTTGTTCCTTGGGGAGGCTCTGGGAGAAGCCATTCCCTTGCCTTTTCCAGCTTTTAGAGGCACCTGCTGTCCTCAGCTCCTGGCTTCTCCCTTCATTTTCAAGCCAGCCTTGTAGCATCCTCTGATCTCTCAGTCTCTCTCCCCTTCTATCATCACATCTCCTTTTCTCCCTCTTACCCTACTGTCTCTGCCTGATAAGGACCCTTGTGGATACCTTGGGCCCACCCAGATCATCCCAGATAACCTCCCATCTCCAGATCCTTGACTGGATCACACCTGCGAGGTCCCTTTTATGATAGAAGGTGACATAAATCACAAGTCCCATGGTTAGGACATCCACATCTGTAGGGGGCTGTTATTTAGCCTAACACAAGATGTATTCAGAAAATTGCAATAGGGATACCTGAGGGGAATGGAAGGATCCCAATTCCAAGCCACATCTAAGGACACTTCCGAGGTGCAGCTCCTGATGGAGAAAGATGCTCCACCTCTGTTCCTGTCTGCCGCTGCCCGCCTCTCTGTTTCTAGACAGCCAGTGTTCAAGTCATTATGGCCTTGAGAGTGAACTGCAGAATGGAAAGGAGTGAGATGCTGCATCAGGAGAAAGAGCTCACCATCAAAGTCCAAAGAGCCGGAGACCATTTATTTGCATGGTTGGGGGCTGAGGGAGGTCTGCAAGGAAGGGGAATCATCATTTGGATTCCTTGCCATGGTCATCCTCAGCTGGCACGGTTTGCTCCAGCAGCAGGCTGGGATTCCAGCTGTGCCCAGGGTTGCCCATGCCACCCTCAACTAAATGCTGATTACTTCTTTGTGACATAAAAAGCCAGAAATTAGTTGGCATGATGAAGAAGAAAGAGGACTCAAAGTGTGTAGAAGGCTGAAATGCTTGATTTGATTTCTGCAGCACTTCCTGCACACACTGTTTCCTGCCAGGGCCCAAAAGATTTCCTGCTCCTTTAAGGAGAAGAGTCGGTGGATAACCAGGAACTCTCTATAATAGGGGAGGGGCTGGGACCCTGGTCTCTTTAGGGTGGGAGAAATTCCAAGAGGTCGACTGTAGGGGAGGCAGGTAACCGCCAGAAGAGGAGAGAGTGCAGGCGCCAGGTCAGGCACCAGGAGGACGCATGATCAGGGCTCAGGGACATTTGACAGGAACGAGGTTCCAAAACAGAGCTGGGAGACAGTCCACTGACTTTGCAAAACCCCCAATCTGGTGAGTGGATACCTGTTACAGGTCATCATGCTGGCTAGTCCCTGCTTGTCACCCAATTCTCAGGCCTGGGTCAGAGGGGGAGATTACAGGGCAGAAGTAATTAGTGAATATCTATATTCGTTTATCTTTGATGAAGTCCATCAGGGCCCCACCCTCACCTGGTCATCATTTTTTAAATCCCTGGGTGGATAACTGCAATGAATACTCTTGGAAGTTGCAGATTGCTCACCCAGACCCACGAACGGGGACTATTTCAGTGACATATACCAGTGGAGGCCATTGGTTTTACACACCTGCCTAAATATTTTAATCAAAGTCAGCACCAAATTCATGGAGGAGTTGGAGAGATTGCTACCATCATCAAGGTTTAAAGGCAGCAGAAGCAGTGATTCCTGTGACTCACCTGTTCACCTCTCCAGAGTGGCTAGTCTTCAACAGGGAAACAACTGTTTGTTTTCCATCAGGAGAACAAAGTAGGAAACTCATCAATGGAAGCTGCCATTCCTAAGTTGTTCTTGTTAATGAAACAAATAAACACAGTCTGCAGCTCTCAGTCTGTATTAATCAGGTTTCTTGGTCAAGCAGAGGTACCAACTGTTTTTTTAGGGCAGAAAACAACATGAAATTCACTGGAATGATACCAGAAGAATTCCATGTGCATAGGAGGCTAGAGATTGGCTTGGAAGATAAACAGAAGCCAAGACCGCGACATGGTATTGAAGGCTGCGAGCACAAAAGCCCTGCTTTGTGAGGAGTGATGCAGCCACAGCGCTGCCCTGCCGTGTGCGGACATCATCTTTGCAGGTGCAGGACTCGGTCCCCCCACCGTCTCTATTTGCCCCCTGTGCAGTCCTTCTGCCGTCACTGAGAATGGGTTCTAAGAATCCTGGGCTTTGCCTCACTTGCTCCAGATTCAGGATCCCATGTGGAAGCAGCCAATTAGCCAGCCTAAGTCTTGTCCAGAAGCCCTGGATGCCAGGGTGGGGGTGGACAGAGAGTCATCTATTCTCTTGGGCATTACAAAGGAGGTGGGACCAGTCTTTCTCTATGACTCCACATGCTGGGAAACCCCACAAAACTAGGAAGAGGCGAATAGATGCCAATCAGCTCCCTCCAGGAAACAAGTTCATTCCATCCAGAGGTCTAAAACGTTGACATGCTGTCTTTGAGTGTAGAGGGAAGGAAGCTAACTCCAATTCACAAAATGACTAAATAGAGATAAAGGACTGACAGCTGAGAAAAGACCATGAGAGCTGAATTCAGGTGCTTACACAGAGTTATGAGTACTCAGCGTCTCTCAAATTCTGCTGTGCTTTCCGTCCAACCTACTTGCTCACGAGGCCTGGCCTGCTGTGGAACGCCTCTCAAGGACAGTTCCTGAAGAGCAATGGAGCACACCTCCCAATCCATGCTGCCTGGAAGAAGCGGCGTCCTCGGACCAGGATCTGCATTGCTTCCTGGGAACAGCTGATGAATTAGCTGGAAGTTCAGCATTGTAGAAGGAATAAATCTGGAGGCTTGGTGACAACGATTTTTAGGGAAGAGGAACATGGATAGAACTTTCAGAACAAGGGTAGAACTAAAAAAAATCTGTGCCATGTGAATGCTCATTGGAAGATGTCCACCATCAAAAAGGACTCTTTTTTTTTTTTTTTTTTTTTTTTTTTTTGAGACCCCAGGTACTGTATAAACCCAGGTTGGAATACAGAGGTATGATCTCGGCTCACTGCAACCTCCACCTCCCAGGTTCAAGCGATTCTCGTGCCTCAGCCTCCAAAGTAGCTGGGATTACAGGTGCCCGCCACCATGTCTGGTGGCTAGTTTTTGTATTTTTAGTAGAAATAGGGTTTCACCATGTTGACCAGGCTGGTCTCCAACTCCTGACTTCAAGTGATCCACCCGCCTCGGTCTCCCAAAGTGCTGGGATTACAAGCGTGAGTCACCATGCCTGGCCCAGAGGCTGTTAATAAACAAGGGAAGAAGTCACCCTTTAAGGCTCAAATCTCCTCTGTTCCCCAGGCAGCCTGACATTTTCAGAATGGGCTCGGTAACCAAGTGCCTAATATGGAGCTCTATGTAACCACGCAACACGGACCCCACTCATCAAGGCTGACCACTTGGTACCCAGTGAATCTCAACCCCAGAAATGACAGCCTTAGGTCCCATGGAAATGGCCCAAAGGGGACTCAGCTCCATATCAGAGGCTGGGAGCTGCCCTTAGGATGTGATATGTTTTGAATTCATACCCAGAATTTACCCCATTTCCTGTGATAGCCAGAATTTATGGAGCTGGGGAGTAAGAGGTTAAGATGAGGCTAATAGCTCTATGGTTACCCACAATAAGCTACTTTCAAAAATTTTGTTTACCATACATACCCCTAACTCACAGACTTTTGGATCTGGAAGTTTCAGTATCTAAGGTTGGAGTTCCTCCCTCAAGGCTGATAAAAGTAGTTTCAGAAGTGACCATAGCTGGCTTCTCATGCTACCTGATGTAGGGATAACCATGATGTCACTGGGTTGGATATAATCATGGATCATGATCATCCAGGGAAGCTTATGTTATTATTACACAGCAGGACAGGGGGAATCGAGGGATCCCCTAGGATTGCTTCTTGTAATGCTCTAAAGTATTAGAGTATTAGTGTAAAGGTGAATAGGAAATTTCACCACCTTACTGAGGCCAGACCATCAAGGAGCTTAGACCCCATGAGAATGACTTTGCTCATAAGTAAGAAGAACATTGAGTGGAACAATTAAAGACTTGTGATGGTGGCAGCAACGGTCAGTGGTGGTTGTAGCCTTGACCTTACCTGTTTATTTTCTACAAATACACACGCACAAAATGCTGAGACAGAAACTGCCAATGGACCAAAGGAAAAATTGACAGTGTGCTGAGGCTCTCCTCCTGTGACATAACTTCAGCATGCAGAAGGTGGAGATGCTGTGTGTGGCTCTCGTTGGAGAAGAGGCAAGTGCATGTGTCTTTTTCCTTGGGATGACTGGATTCATAACAGACAAGGAGAGTTCTTTTTGTTTGTATGAGAAGGAGAGTGTGTGTGCGGTAGCAAGTGATTGACTGTATACAATAAGCACAAATTCAGGTGGCTGTTTGGCCAGAGGCTTCCCATGAGGGTTTGTGTCTCTGTTACCCATCCCCATTCCTGATACCATAGCCTCACTGATTAGATCAAGAAGAGTCACTGACCTAAGCTATTCTGTCTACTGAGAATGTGAAACTTTAATCAGAGACACCAGGAATCAAAGCGTGTGGAGCTAAGCCAGATACGGACAGAGCCCTGAAAGGGCAAACCATGCTTTCCTGATGTTGGTAACGGTCTGCTCCCGTCCTTCCAAAATCTGTAGATTTTGTGCTTGCTTCCGTCTTCTGAACTGCCCTAGTTCTCATCCAATGAATCTTCTATTTTGTTTAAGACGGCTAGATTCTGTTTCTGTTGCTT
This sequence comes from Papio anubis, assembly GCF_008728515.1. NCBI lineage: Eukaryota > Metazoa > Chordata > Mammalia > Primates > Cercopithecidae > Papio > Papio anubis. The sequence goes on along the minus strand of NC_044991.1, from coordinate 14,540,580 downwards.
GCCACTGAAAACTTTTTAACCGATACTAGCAGTACAGTGGAATCGCATCAAATGCAGGTAGCATGATGGCATTTCAACTCTAAGTGTCAGGGCAAATGGTGGATGGATCACTGAAGAAGTAAATTACTCAGTGCCAGAAACATTCAAAGCCGAAGTGAAATGTGTGAAAAGAACTGACAAACAAATGAAACACATTGTTGGGGTGTTAGACAAGTCGGTAGCCATGGCTCTTTTGACTTCATCAGGAAGAAATAGACCAACCAACCAAAGGTCAGGGAAACCTTGGCTGATGGAGAGTTATAGGACTGAGGCAAGTGTTCTTCTGCAGGATGCTACACAAAAAAGGACTAAGGAGGCCCTGGGTGCAATTTATGAGTGACAGGAGAGGTTCTGGGGTGATTTTGTGCATTCTGTATCCCTTGCCCCTGCTCTGGGCTCCAGCCAAGGTGCCGACAGGCTGTATACATGGAAATACAGATAATTAATGCCCACTGGCACAAGCCCATGGGGGACAGGAGCAGTGGTTACAGGCCTCCCTCTCTCCTCCCTGTAGAGGAACATTCTGAGGACACTCCTTGAAGACTCCTCAGGAGGTCTCTAATAGCCCACATGGGTGACCCTATCAAGAATTTCTCCAGGCATCAGCCTTCTGTCCTTCTCTGGGTCATTCCTCCCAGTCTCCCAGTCCTGCTCCTAGAATCACTTCCCAAACAAATCCTCTGCATGGGAGCCTTGCCTAGGGCTCTCCCTTCAGGGGAACTCAGGCCACAGCAGCCTACATTAGACAGCATGAAGGCTCTGGGCTTTTGTGCTAAGAGTAGTAGGAACCCATTGAAGACATGGAAGCAGGTGCTTGAAGAAATCTATGTTCTTATGAGTCAAACTGGCCCAGTGTGGAGGATGGGCTGGGATAGCAGCAAGGGCTGTGCAACAGGGAAGACCATTCTGGAAGCTTTTGCAGGAGTCTGAGTGAAATGAGAGGGCTGACTGGATGAGGGTGTTTGCAGACTGGATGAGGGTGTTTGCTGTCTGGCTGTCTCTCTCTGTCCCTCTATTTCTCGTGGACTTTCTCTCAACCTACACACAGGCCGCTCTGATCTTAGTCAGCCTTGTGTGACCCATGTCATTCGTGGGCCCTGGCTGCTAGATGGGGACCACGCCTGCACTCGGGCCGAGCCAGATGTCTACAAGCTTTCCCTGAGTGCCTCAGGGGCCACTGGGCACTGGGGTCGCAGAGAAATGACCGACCAGAAGAGCGAGCAGAAGGGGCCATGGAGGCCTAGCTCCCTGAGTCCCTGGAAGAAGGATCATGAGGAAGTGAAGTCAGGCACCCAGAGCCTAGGGGAGCCCATCCATCAGCATCACAAAGGAACACACATAGGTCAGTGTTGCTTGAACCCAAGACTCCAGAATACAAGAGGAGAGAGCCAGGTGGGCCTGAGGTATCATCTTGTCCAGCCCCCCTTTCCCAGCTGATGAGGAAACTGAGGCTCAGAGAGGCGGGGTCTCTTGACTGCAGGCTGGTCCATCTCCTCAATGCACCACAAAGTGTTCCTGGCACCTGGTTTTGCTTTTCTTTTGCTTGTTTTTTTTTTTTTGGTTTTTTTTTTTTGTCTTGTTTTGTTTTTTTGTTTTTTGTTTCTGTTTTGTTTTTGTTTTTTTTTGTGGGGTGGGGATGGAGTCTTGCTCTGTCTCCCAGGCTGGAGTGCAGTGGCGCCATCTCGGCTCACTGCAACCTCCACCTCTTGAGTTCAAGCAATCCGCATGCCTCAGCTTCCTTAGTAGCTAAGATTACAGGCGCCCACCACCATGCCCAGCTAATTTTTGTATTTTTAGTAGAGAAGGGGTTTCACTGTGTTGTCCTGGCTGGTCTCCAACTACTGACCTCAGGTGATTCACCCACCTCGGCCTCCCAAAGTGCCAGGATTTCAGGCCTGAGCCACTGTGCCCAGCCTCCTTTTATTTTTCTTCACAAATCAATGACTTCTCCAGTACAGAATTTGGAGTTTCATTGGAATGTCATTGGTCTCTCAGTGTACCCTGGCCCCAAGCAGGGCTGATATTTGTCTACTGACATCATCACCATCACCTTTACCACTCTTCGGACAAACTTGAGACAGGAACTTGCCCCCAAAGCGGGAAAGGAACCACGAGACCAAGGAATGACTTGAATAAGTCCAGTTTGGTGAGTAGGTGAGTTTATGAGGACTTACACACTCCTGCCTCAGCCTCCTGAGTAGCTGGGACTACAGGGGCATGCCACCACACCTGGCTGATTTTTTGTATTTTTAGTAGAGGTGTGGTTTCTCCGTGTCTACTAAAGATGGTCTCCATCTCCTGACCTCGTGATCCACCCACCTTGGCCTCCCAAAGTGCTTGGATTACAGGCATGAGCTAGCACGCCCAGCCAATTATTTTTATTTTTATTTTAACAAAACCCACATTCCTGTGCCTTCTTATCACATTTTTACCAAAAACACGTCCCACCTTTTGTCACAGGTGTGACTGGCTGGGACCAACATTGTGGACAGTAAAATAATTTGCCCAAGACAATCATGGGTAAAGAAAAGCAGGTTTATTAGAGAAAGTACAAAGTGCAAAAGTGCAATGGTCAGCACAGCAAAGAAGGGACGTCTGCAAAGTGGCAGGGGCTGAAGGAAATTTTATAGGGTTGTGCTGGAGGGGCTACCTGCGGAACGAGGTGCAGCTGGGGTTCCATGCAGAGTGAGGCATTTGGGAGCACGATGTCATGCTCATCGGTTGTCTGTGATCAGCTGTCTCTCAGAACTCTTGCTACCCCCGACCTGGGGCCCTTTCCTCGTTGCTGCTTACTTACCTTGCTAGGACTCCACACAAATTCCTCCTTATCAGATTTTAGCCAGGACATACAGCTGATATTTCTGGCTTTTTAACTTCTTTACCAAAGGTAACCTCCTAAGTGAAAACAATAACACTTAACTAAGGTCATTACTGAACCAAGGATGCACGGATTCCCCCTATTCTCAGGCTACACACTAGACTGAATCTGAGCTAAGCTCTTTTTGTAGCAGGACGAACCGCAGACAAAACTCCTTAGACACCGGATTAAAGAAGGAAGAGGTTTTTTATTCGGCCGGGAGCGTGGGCAGACTCGCGTCTTAAGAGCCGAGCTCCCTGAAAAAAGAAATACTTGGCCTTTTTAAAGGCTTATGGACTTTAAGGGGTCCACGTGAAAGGGTCGTGATAAATCGAGCAAGTGTGGGAAATGTGACTGGGGCCCACATGCATCAGCTAACAGAACAAAAAGTTTTACAATGCTTTTTTTTTTTTTCATACAGTGTCTGGGATTTACAGATAACACAAGTAGTGTAGGTCAGGGGTTGATGTTATTGTTATTACTTTTTTTTAACTCCTAGGGCTGGGTGGTAGTGCCAAGGTTGTCTGGCTATTTATCTTACTTTTGTTTCTTTCTCTCTTTCCTCCCGTCTTGTGAACTAGGCAAGGTGGGGGAAGGAGGGCAGCAGGAGTAGTAGTGGTCTCCTTCCTTATTTTCACTGTATTACTATCTTTCCAGGTGTAAACTCAACCTTATCCCCACCGCACTTCCTTGGGTTATTCCGAAAGTCTGTACAATACTCTGGTTTTCCCGTCGCATATACAACGTGAAACACTGTCTTGTCTATGAGTTCATTTATCTCACTAACAGCAATCATACCAATATGTTTTTATGACCATTTGAAAAGAAGAAGTTTTAGTAGCTGAATTATCAACTACAAACCTCAAATGACTCTGTGGTTGCAGACCACCATACCACACGTACGAAGAACCAGCTTACGTAAAATCCTAGACGAGAGAGGAAGGAATCAAACCTCCTAAAACTGGTTCCAAACCAACTTCATAATCTCTATGACTTTCTCAATTAAAATATATTAGTAAAAATAATTACATAACTTTGTCAAAGTCAACTTACACGTTAAAATTATTTATATCTTTTTGGTATATCCATTTAAACTAGGCTTCCAAGATGCTATGTCACCTATCACAGAAGGAAGAACTTCTTCATTTCCATGACCACACTCATGTGATCATTTTCTTTTTTCTTTCTTTTTCTTTTTTTTTGAGATGGAGTTTCACTCTTGACTCCTGTTGCCCACGTTGGAGTGCAATGGCACGATCCTGGCTCCATGCAAGCTCCGCCTACCGGGTTCAAGTGATTCTCCTACCTCAGCCTCCCGCGTTGCTGGGATTACAGGCATGTGCCACCATGCCCAGCTAATTTTGTATTTTTAGTAGAGACAGGGTTTTTCCATCTTGATCAGGCTGGTCTTGAACTCCCAACCTTAGGTGATCCGCCCGCCTCGGCCTCCCAAAGTGCTGGGATTACAGGCGTGAGCCACTACTGCACCTGGCCATGATCATTTTCTTAATTAGTTCATTAGTACTTTATATTACTTCCCTGATACTAACAAATTAACTTGCACAAGCACTATCGATGCCCAAGAAGTAGAGACAATATGAACTATGTTACTTGCTAGTATCTTAATTGTTCTCCCATCATTGTGTGTTCTAATACATAATAGATGAAATTAATAACCTTTCCCTTACTGTCAAAACTATAGGGCATCAATGATGTTGAAGCTACAAATATACAGATTATGAAGACCTAAGTTTTGACTCCTACATAATTCCCACAAAATCAAGAGAGCTGTGGCTACTTGAAGTTGGCGGTTGAGTAATTCTCCCTATAGAAATATTAATTCATATGCTAATTTCATCAGAAGATGTCCTATATCCGTAAGCCATACCATCATTAGGCCTAAAAATAGTTGCAATCCCAGAGCATTTAAACTAAGCAATCTTAACATCTGCACGACCAGACCTTTACTACAGACAATGCCCGGAAATCTGCAGATCCAACCACGGCTTTATACCCATTGTTCTTGAACTAGTCCCCCTAAAGCACTTGGAAAACTGGTCAGCCTGTATATCATAATATCACTGTGAAGCTAATTGGTATTAACCTTTTAAGTTAAAGACTGAGAGCCAGGATTTCTCCACAGTAAAATGTCCCAACTAAACACATCTATGTTATTTACTATGATTTTATCTATAATCATATCACTCTTTATCTTATTTCAATTAACGTCCTCAAAATTTACCTCCCCAATAAGCTCAGCACTAAAATTCTTTGAATCACAGAAACCTGAAATTCCTTGAGAAATAAAATGAATGAAAATATATTTGCCTTTCATTGCCCTAACAGTAATAGGAAGACCCGTAGCTACAATCTCCTATTTCCAAATATTTTATTTCTATCATCTAGTCACCTGATTAACAGCTCGCTAATCTCCGTACAACAGCGACTAATTCAACCTGCATTAAAACAAACGATAATAACACATAATACCAATGGATGAAGCTGATCCCTTATACTAATTTCATGTATTCTATTTACTGGCTCAATTAATTTACTAGGACGCTTCCCATTCACACCAACTACTCAACTCTCAATAAATTTAGGTATAGCTGTTCCAATATGAGCAGGAGCATTAATTGCTGACTTTTGTCACAAAACAAAAGCATCCCTTTGCTTATTTCCTACCACAAGGAACACCTGTTTTGCTTATCTCTTTTCTGGTCATCGTCAAAACCATTAGCCTTTTCATTCGACCAGTAGCCCTACCCATATGATTGATAGCCAATATTACAGCTGTAAATGTAAATTATACATATAATTGGAGGTGCCACCTTAGTATCAACATCTATTAGCCTATCCACAGCCTCAGTCCCATTTATCACCTTGATTTTACTAGCCATTCTTGAATTTGCCATGGCTTTAATCCAAGCATATGTTTTTACAATTTTTTTTTTTTTTTTGAGACAGAGTCTAGCTCTGTCACTCACACTGAAGTGTAGTGGCATGATCTTGGCTTACTACAGCCTCGAACTCCTGGGCTCAAGTGGTCCTCCAGCTTAGCATCTGGAGTAGCTGGGACTACAGGTGCATGTCACCATGCCTGACTTTTTTTTTATTTTGTGTTTTTTGGTTAGATGGAGTTTTACCATGTTGCCCAGTCTGATCTCAAACTCTTAGGTTCAAGTAATCTACCTGCCTTGGCCTCCCATAGTGGGATTATAGGTGTGAGACACCACACTCCATGGTTTTTACACTTGATAGCACTTTATGACCTATGAAACCCAAGCATATAATAGAGTAAGCTTCAGCCCTTGGCCATTCACAGGGGCTCTCATAACTTCTGTAACACTTGTTATAAGGCACTCGTTATAACATCTGTCTTAGCCATATGATTCCACTTGAACTCAATTAGTTTACTAACCCTAGGCCTACTAACTAATACATTAACAATATATCAATCATAATGAGACAATATCAGAGAAGGCACATTCCATGGCCACTACTTGTCAATTGTCCAAAAGGGCCTTAGAGATGGAATAATTTTATTTATCCTATCAGAAGTCTTTTTCTATGCTGGATTCTCCTGAGCATTCAAGCCAGGTCCCAATCCCAGAACTAGGAGGCTACTGACCTCCAACAGGTATTTACCCCCTTAACCCCTTAGAAGTGCCCCTACTCAACACATCCATTCTCTTGGCTTTGGGGTTATTAATTACCTGAGCCCATCATAGTTTGAAAGAAGGAAACCAAAAGCACATACTCCAAACCCTATCCACTATGATTGCCCTGGGTGTTTACTTTACACTCTTCCAAGCCTCAGAGTGCTTCAAGGCACCTTTCACCATCTCTCATGGCATATATGGCTCAATATTCTCTATCGCTACAGACTTTCATGGACTTCACGTCATCAATGGCTCAACTTTCCTAACCATCTGCCTTGTGCGTCAATGAAACTTTCACTCATCAGACTCACCAAATTCCATTGCACGTCTGCTCTACAACCAAAGACACCTTGGATCTAATTCTCCTTCTACTATTACTACTCATATTAGTACTGTTCTTAACTGACCTATTAGGAGACTCAGACAATTACACTCCCGCAAATCTCAACACGCCACCCGACATTAAACCAGAATGGTGCCTTTCATTTGCCTATGCAATTCTACATTAAACCAGAAGGGTGCGTTTTATTTGCCTATGCAATTCCACATTAAACCAGAGTAGTGCATTTCATTTGCCTGTGTATTCCACATTAAACCAGAGTAGTGTATTTCATTTGCCTGTGTATTCCACATTAAACCAGAATGGCAACTTTCATTTGCCTATGCAGTTCCACGCTAAACCAGAATGGTACTTTCCATTTGCCTATGCAATTCTACACTCCATTCCTAATGAACTAGGAGGCATGCTGGCCCTTTTCTTCTCCATTCTTCTCCTAGCTGTTGTTCCAACACTTCACATATCTAAACAACAAGGCATGATATTCCGACTATTAAGCCAATGTCTATTCTGAATTCTAGTAGCAGACCTTCTCACACTTATACTTACACGAATTGGGGGCCAACCTGTTGAACATCTCTTTATTGTTATGAGCCAAGCAGCGTCCATTGTGTACTTTCCTCTTATCCTTTTTATACCAGTTACTAGCCTAATCGAAAACAAGCTACTCAAATGAAGAAGTCCTTGTAGTATAATTAAGTTACTCTGGTCTGTAAACTGAAAACGGAGGACCCAGCTCCTTGGGACCATTTCCAGGAAGAAGCTTCTTGCTCCAAAACCAGCACCCAAAGCTGAAATTCTACTTAAACTATTCCCTGATTTTTGTACTTGAAGTGCAATAAATTTATTTTAATTGCTATATCAGATTGGAAAATACATATAAATTACTGTTACAACTATGTACATCATGCATTCCTGCTCGACCCCATGAATTAATATGCTAGTATTATATGTGCCTGATCGTATAATGTATATTTATGCATCACACCTTAAATCTTCACCTCCATGAATAGTTAGCAGGAGTAATAATGTCATAGCAACCTGTCATACGTTCATCAAACATTCTGCAGAAAGCAATTAACATACATGTATATCGTCCAGTATAATAATCCCTTAATATTGCATAGGATGGCCGGGCATGGTGGCTCACGCCTGTAATCCCAGCACTTTGGGAGGCCGAGACGGGCGGATCACGAGGTCAGGAGATCGAGACCATCCTGGCTAACACGGTGAAATCCTGTTTCTACTAAAAAATACAAAAAAACTAGCCGGGGGTGGTGGCAGGCGCCTGTAGTCCCAGCTACTCGGGAGGCTGAGGCAGGAGAATGGCGTAAACCCGGGAGGCGGAGCTTGCAGTGAGCTGAGATCTGGCCACTGCACTCCAGCCCAGGCGACAGAGCGAGACTCCGTCTCAAAAAAAAAAAAAAAAAAAAAATTGCATAGGACATTCAGTTATTTATGAATCATAGCACATCCAAGTCAAATCATTTCTCAGCAACACACTTATCACCTCCTAAAAGCATTCTTAACTAACAAGCTTTGAGAAATCAGCAACCTGCTTGGGAAGTTCTATCCTTCTTACTCCCGGCCCATGACACTTGTGGGTAATTAGACTGCAACTATACTTGGCATCTGTTTCTTACTTCAGGGCCGTGGAGACTAAGATCGTCCACTCGTTCCTCTTAAATAAGACATCTCAGTGGTTTAGTGACAGTCACCTCATGGTCACTTGCAGAAGCACTGTCATGCATTTGGTAGTTTTTAAATTGGGAGATGCTATGAGTCAGCATGGCGGAAGCCTGAACACAGCCAACTCCTTCATAGCTGGATTTAAATGGAATATTACGAGTCAACACTTACAACCGCAAGGTGCTAATTTATTCATGCTTGACAGACATCATGAAAAGAAAATGCACGTTCAAGCTCACCCTTTCTCCAAATATGTATCTGATTTACTCCTCAAACTCCCCTACCCCCTTTTCCCTGGACTAACCTAATTATGTCAGAAAAAATTGTTTGTTCTTACCAAGCCCCGAAAACAAGATACATATACCATCAATGACAGCCAGGGCTCACACCTCAAATCAAATTGTAATCTCAACTACAATTACATTTTAGCCAAACTTTCAATTAAACCAATTTCAAAAACACATGATTGTAAAATAAAAACCAGGCTTTCTGGGCTAAAAATCTAAAAATCCCACCTTTTATTTCTAAAGTTACTAAATATTGCCCCACTACTAGCATAGTACTTCAACCCTTCATTCTGTAACAGAGAGACAATTGTCTAGATCCGAGTTAATGTAGCTTATGGTATTAAAACAAGGCACTGAAAATGCCTAGGTTAGTTCATGTAACTCCATAAACACCAAGGCATAGTTCTGGTCTTTTTATTGGGTTTTAGTAAGATTACACATGCAAGCATCTGGATTCCAGTGAAAATGCCCTCCAGATTGTCTAATTTCAAACAGAACAGGTACTAAGTGCACAGCTCCACATCCTAACACTGCTCAACCATGCCCCTATGGGAAACAGCAGTGATAAAAAATAAGCAATAAATGAAAGTTTGACTAAGCTATACTAAACTATTAGGGTGGGTAAATTTCATGCCAGCTACTGGAGTCATACAATTAACCCAAACTAATAAAAACAAGCATTAAGCATGTTTAAGGCAATTCTCACAAGAAAGCTAAACTTTAACTGAGCCATGAAAAGCTCAAGGTAAAATAAAAATAAACCACAACAATGATTTTAGTATCCTGAGAACATGATAGCTAAGGCCCAAACTGGGACTAAATATTTCACTGTGCTTAGCCATCAACTTAAATAATTTAATAAGCGAAATTATTTACCAGAGTACTACAAGCAATGGCTGAAACCTCAAAGGACGTGGCGAAGCTTTACAGCCCTCGAGAGGGGCCTGTTCTATATTCGATAATCTCTGATATACCTCACCATCTCTTGGTAGCTCAGCCTGTATACTACCTAAACAGTCTCATAGGAAGTCACCCCACCTATTAATTATTCTTTTATCGGTCCCCTTGATAAGTAGGTCATCCACTTTATCCTCTCTTATTCTTGCACAATAATCTGCATGATTGATTTTACCATCAAGGCCCCTGTCCATAGTGTAATTCATCTCGACTCCAGCAGAAACTAACCGAGCCCCATTTGACTGGCAGAATGTGGTTCAGAGCTAGTCTCAGGCTTCAGCGTAGTTATTTATTTAATTTTTTTTTTTTTGAGATAAAGTCTCGCTCTGTCACCCAGGCTAGAGTGCAGTGGCGCGATCTCAGCTCACTGCAACCTCCGCCTCTGGGTTCAAGCGATTTTTGTCCCTCAGCCTCCTGAGTAATTGGGACTATAGGCATGCACTACCATAACTGGCTGATTTTTGTATTTTTAGTAGAGACAGGGTTTCTCCATGTTGACCGGGCTGGTCTCGAACTCCTGACCTCACGTGATCCACCTGCATCAGCCTCCCAAAATGCTGGGATTACGGGAGTGAGCCACTGTGCCCAGCCCGGCTTCGATGTTGAATATGCTACAAGTTCACTGGCTGTTTCTTCATAGCAGAATATACTAACATTATTATAATAAATGTCCTAACTACTATTATTTTTCCAGGAGTACTACATGATGTCTTTATACCAAAAATCTATACAATTAATTCCATTACCAAACTCTCCTACTGAGAACCCTGTTTCTGTGAATCAGGGCATCAGACCCATGAGTTTGATATGATAAACTTATGCGTCTTCCTGTGAAAAAACTTTCTATTCCTTACGCTAGCCCTATGCATATAGAATGTTTAAATACCTGTCCTAATACCTACTATTCAACCACAAACATGGAAAATACGTCTGATAAAAGAGTTACTTTGATAGAGTAAATTATACAGGTTTAAATCTTCCTATTTCTAGAATTACAGGAAATGAACCTACTCCTAAGAAGTCAAAATTCTCCATGCTACCTGATACACCATGTCCAATAGTAAGGGCGGTTAATAAGTAAGGGCAGCTTACCCTATATTAAGGGTAGCTAAATAAGCTATCAGGCCCATACCCCAAAAATGCTGGTTTTTACCCTTCCTGTACTAATCAGTTCCCTGATCTTCCTCACTATCCTATTCACTATTTTTACAGAAACTGTTATCAGAGTAATTGCCTTACACTCTCTCCTAATGTGAAAGGATTAGAAATAAATATGCTAGTCATCACCCCCATCTTAATAAAAAAGGCCAACCCCAGGCCGGGAGTGGTGGCTCACGCCTGTAATCTCAACACTTTGGGTGGCTGAGATGGATGGACCGCTGGAGGCCAGGAGTTGGAGACCAGCCTGGGCAACATTCATAGGGAGTGAGGCCATGCGTGGTAGTGAGTGACTCATTCAAAGTTTTCATGGCTTCAGGGAGATTCTTAGTCTAGGACCTCAAAGAGCCATCCTGGGACAGTGCTCATATATGGGTCTTTAGCAGGGCACTCTTCCACCGAGGTCTGCCCCAGTGGGTTACATGAGATGTGGAACCTCCAGTCTATGGATTATTCTGATGCTCAGTGCTGGAAATCATGGCCCATGAAAGGGGACCCTGATCTCTATCTGTCCTTTTGGGCATGCCATTCGTGACACTAAGAGCGGTGAGACACTTCATGGTCTCCAGTTGGGTGGCACGTTTTACACGGAAGGCCTGTGGTAGCCTCATTGTCATAGCCACACAGGTTAAGACATCCCTTTTCCCTCCGCTCTGGGGCAGGGGCCCAATAAAATTGACTCACCAGTCCCGCAAAGGTTGTATGGCTCGATGTATATGACCCAGTGTGGAGGGAACCTTTTCATGTCGCAGCCATGAACAGGTTCTGGGATTCTGAACAGCGGCTAGAATATCTGCATAGTGGACAGGGACGCCTACACAGTCTTTGTTTTGGCCCACCTCACGGCTGCCCCCTGGTGGCCGCTCTTACAAGGTACCCATATGGCAGACAAATGTTGTGCACGGGAGCCTTGCCTAGGACTCTCCCTTCAGGGCACTCAGGCCACAGCAGCCTACCTTAGACAACATGAAGGCCCTGAGCTTTTGTGCTAAGAGTAATAGGAAGCCATTGAAGACATGGAAGCAAGTGTTTGATGAAATCTATGTTCTTAGGGGTCAACTTGGCCCAATGTGGAGGATGGGCTGGTATAGTGGCAAGGGCTGTGTAACAGGGAAGACCATTCTGGAAGCTTTTGCAGGATTCTGGGTGAAATGAGAGGGCAGCCTGGAGGAGGGTGTCTGCAGACTGGATGAGGGTGTCTGCTGTCTGGCTGTCTCTCTCTGTCCCTCTACATCTCATGGATTTTCTCTCAACCTACACACAGGCCCTTCTGATCTTAGTCAGCTTCGTGTGACCCATGTCAATCCTGGGCCCTGGCTGCTAGATGGGGACCACGCCTGTACTCGACCCAAGCCAGATGTCTACAAGGTTTCCCTGAGTGCCTCAGCAGCCACTGGGCACTGGGGTCACAGAGAAATGACCAGTCAGGAGAGTAAGCAAAAGGGACCATGGAGGCCTAGCTCCCTGTGAGCTTGGAAGAAGGATCATGAAGAAGGAAAGTCAGGCACCCAGAGCTCAGGGGAGCCCATCCATCAGCACCACGAAGGCACAGCCATCAGTCAGTGTTGTTTGAACACAAGTCTTCAGAACACAAGAGGAGAGAGCCAGGTGGATCTGAGATATCATCTTGTCCAGCCCCCCTTTCCCAGCTGATGAGGAAACTGAGGCTCAGAGAGGTGGGGTCTCTTGACTGCAGGCTGGTCCATCTCCTCAATGCACCACGACGTTCCTTGATCGGTTCCTGGCATCTGGTTTTGCTTTTAGTTTTCTTCACACATCAACAACTTTTCTAATATAGCATTTGGAGTTTCACTGAAATGTCATAAGTCCCTCAGTGTACCCTGGCCCCAAGCAGGGCTGACATTCGTCAAGTCCTCCTGCTATCTGCTGACGTCACCACCATCCCCTTTACCACTGTTCGGACAAACTTGAGACAGAAACTTGCCCCCGAAGCGGGAAAGGAGCCACGAGAGCAGGGAATGACTCAAACAAGTCCAGCTTGGTGAGTAGCTAAGTTTATTAGGACTTACACACAGGGCACTCAGCAAGACAGCTCCCCCAATCTCTAAACTGCTTGTCAGCTAATTTTCTGGCTCTTTGTCTACTGTATATGAGCAATGAGACTTTTACTTGGTTGGTTCTCAGACACTCTCCAGGATATTTGGATTCTTAGAGACACCTGGTCCTCAGTTGGGCACCATGGCCATGGCTCATTACCTGGCCTTCAGAGTTCAAGCAGGGGACATACACCCTTAAATAACCTAAAGGAAACCCATCACACTACAACCACCACCACCATCATCAAGAAGCCACTGGCTGACTCAGATACACTCCCGGGAGGACAAGGGAGAGTGGATGCTGGAAAGACAGGGCGAGACACCATCACCAGGGAAAGACTCCATTCTTGGAAGGACATCAAACTGGAGGGTGGGTCTGTAGTGGAGCTGCTATTTCTTCTCCTGTATCCAACTATTCTAACTCTGGCTTTCTCCATTTTCAGCTCTTTCTTTTCCTGGTCTTCTCATTGCTGGTTCCTGTGCGCCTCCCTCTCTTCCTCCCCCAATATATTCTTTAGTCTAGAGTAAACTGCTTCTTCCCATTCCCCACAGTCTCCAGTCCCCTCTCCTCCCTTAATCCAGGCCCCAGCGTTTCTGCCTTCTCCTTGACGAACTTGCCATCTTGAGTAACCCCTCCCCTGCTGTGCTCAACTACAGACGCCAAAGTTCCTAACCCTCAGTTCCATAAACTTTACCTCGTCCTCTTTATACCCCTAAGAAACGTCTGCATTTTGTCCCGGCTTGTGTCTGGCTCACCTTCCCTGGTGGCTGCACGGCTCTGGGGTCACTGGGCCCAGCCTGCCTTTAGACTCTGATGGATCTGGGTGAGTTCGTTTAGATTCTTCTGCAGTTCCTCAGCCCACTGCCTCAGCTCCTCAGCAGACTCGGATTTTGCCCCCTCATGCAAGTGCTGTGAGTCTTGCACAAGCTGGACCACATCCAGCACAAAGAGGGCTCCTGAAGCGACCTTCGGGATTGCTTTTCTCACCATCCGTTTGGCGGCTCCAGGTGTTTTCAGCTTATCAATAACATTTGTAGGTACGAGTCGCCTAATGTTGAAAGGGCGTCCAACAGTGGCTTTAGATCTCCTGAGTGTACGGACATCATTCGCAATCATTTTTCTGACTTCGTCAAAATCAAGCACAAAAGAAAGCACGCTGGGCGTGATTTCGCTCAAAGTGTCCCCTAATACCTCCAACAGGTCACGGCTGGTCGCAGTCAGCCTGCTGGCTCGGAGTTCTGCCGACTTCGTGTATGTGTTCTCCGCGATGCTGGTGCCGATCGCAGTCGTAGCAGACGCCATTCCCAGCCCTACCCCAACTGCAGTGACGCCCAGGCTCAGCCCTGCTGTAAATGGTGCCAGCAAAAAGCCAATGACAGACAAGACGCCAGAGGCAGTGCCAGTGGAGCCGGACACCACATTGGCGATAGTGCAACCTCTGTGGAACTCTTCAATCTCATTTGCAATGACACGAATGCTTTCTATGGACTCCTGAATCTTCCGGCTGAGTTGAGGAAACTGTTTCAAAAACCACTCCCTAAGCTGCTGGTCTTTTTGCTGCACGTCTTTGTCCTCAATAGCCGCATATGGTGTAAGATTCTTCAGAGCTTCATAGAGAGCATCTGCCTCGTCCCTGTACCAATAAAGGACAGATGATGAAGAAAGGCAGCTTACTTATGTGTAAAATGAGCTCACTAAGATCTGTTCTACATAAATCACAGAGCTGTTACTATGAGTCAAATGGAAATAAAGTTCTAAAAGGTAAAGAATTATTTTCAAGGCCAGGCGCATTGGCTCACACCTGTAATCCCAACACTTTGGGAGGCTGAGGCGGGTGGATCACAAGGTCAGGAGATCGAGACCATCCTGGCTAACACGTTGAAACCCCATCTCTACTAAAAATGCAAAAAAAATTAGCCGGGGCCGGGCGCGGTGGCTCAAGCCTGTAATCCCAGCACTTTGGGAGGCCGAGATGGGCGGATCACGAGGTCAGGAGATCGAGACCACCCTGGCTAACACGGTGAAACCCCGTCTCTACTAAAAAATACAAAAAACTAGCCGGGCGTGGTGGCGGGCGCCTGTAGTCCCAGCTACTCGGGAGGCTGAGGTGGGAGAATGGCGTGAACCAGGGAGGCGGCGCTTGCAGTGAGCTGAGATCAGGCCACTGCACTCCAGCCTGAGCGATAGAGCGAGACTCCATCTCGAATAATAATAATAATAATAATAATTTTTATATTATTATATTATATTATATTATAATTATAATTATTATTATTATTTTTTTTAAGGTTAAATAAGTTTTATACAACTTAGATACGCCACAGTACTTATTCAGTATGGGAAAAAATAAGTTAAAGTCATCTTCAGATGCTCCTTAGTGGCTATGTGTTTGATAAAGATGGCTCCTCATGCGAGGGAGGTCGATGCCATCACTACCAGAGTGTGTGGAAAGGGGAAACTTTGTAGATAAACAAAGAGAAGTGGGTTCAGAGCAAAAAGACCTTCATTCAGAGGATCATAGAACAGTGAAGAATTAACTTGAACAGAAGAGAGCTCGTCCCTTTGTCCTCGGCCCCTGGGAAGTGATCTCTGGGGCCCTGGAATGTCCTGACTGGTAGGAACGTGTTTGTTTCCCCGGTGGTTTGGCTACAGGCCAGTATAGCAATGTGATGGGTGATGGGGGTTTGGGGCTATTAAGTGTCTCATCTGCCCTCCAGAAGAACTGGGGACTACAGAGGTTAGACCTTGGGAAGGGATTGGAGACTCCATGTCAGCCATGAGGGCAGCTTGTGATCCAGTCCCAGGAAGAGCTCTGCATTGAGTCATGAGCTGAGAAAGACTTACTCCTTGGCCAAACTCCAGCCAGGCTGTTCTGAGCCTCTTCTCCTCTAGGCATTGACCTTGGCTTTCCACGCCCATCCTGTGCTTGCTGGGCCTGCACCGCCCCAGCTCAGCAAGAATCCCCCAAAGTCAATTTGCAGAGGATCCTCCCCACTTGCTGTCTGAGGACACTTGCTCTCCGATTACAGTCTTCACCCATTCATTTGATGGGTGAGTGTCTGAGCTGCCTTTAGTTGAGCATCCTGTTAGTCCAGTTTAGCAGAAACCCCCCACTCTGGTGTCTCTTGTCAGTCCTGTTCCATCTGCCGCCTCTCACCCTGGTGTTGGCTGTGACTCCCCCCCGGCCCCCCCGACCCCCGTCTTTACTGTATTTGGAGCTGGGCTCAGTCTCTCTCCCCTGTAACAACAATCCTTAATAAAGGCTTCCTTCCTGATTTAATGTGGTTCACAGAAATTTTTCCTTAACTGGGTGAACTTCCCTGGTTGGCAACACCCCATGTGTTTTGTCCCACATTGACACAGGAGATCACAGCGTCCTGAGGACAATGAAGCTTCACACCTGAAGCCCTCCCAGACTGTGCCCTGTGTGTCTCTTCCTTAGGCTGATTTTAATCTGTGTTCTTTCCCTATGATAAATCACGATCATGCAATAACAGTTTTCAGTGAGTTACGCGAGTCCTTGTAGTGAATTACCCAACCCGAGGGGGGCTTAAGAAAGTCCCTCAAGTTTGCAACTGATGTCAGAAGGAAGGGTGCACTCAAACGTTGCAGTTCATCTAAATCTGAGTCCTTAAGAATTCAAACACAACCTTAGACTAGAAGACATCAATTTGCCTGGCATGTTATCTCTTCCAATGCCTCATGCCCTTTGACTTTCTGACTGAAGGCCACTGGGTCCAGCCACTGCCCCCTATGACTGAAAAGTGAAAGACCTCGCTGTTAGTCTTGGCTCCATGCAAACTCTCAAGCCACCTTACTGCCTCCTGACCTGGCACCTCCAAACTTCAGGGTCTCACTTTCACATGTCACCAGCCAAACTAATGCCTTAGCAGGTGACAGCTTCACTTGTGTGCATGTCAAGGCCATGTACAATTTCATGGAACCTCTTGAGGACTCATGAGACTTTGAAAATCATCTCTATAAATTGCTAATGCTGAAAAGACCTACATTTGGACAAGATGGTAGAGAAAGTGTTTTTCTCTTTGGTTGGGGACTTGTGAGTCTCCCAAGGACCCTTCAAATTACACCAGTTGAATCCACTCGTCCCCACTCTGGAAGTTGGCCTGAAGAAACACTGCCTCTACTCTATGTAGAACAGAAGAGGGTTTCAAACGGCAGCCCAGAACTCCCCAGTTCCCAGGCATGGTGTGGGGGAAATAGTCACCCATGGCCCACTATGCCCATCAGTGATGGGATCAAATCAGGGAGGGAAGAAATATCCCTCTCCCACTCACGTGTCCTCTGCAAGTCCATGACCGTGTTACATTTCATGCTCTCAGTGCCTCCCTCCTCTCACCCCTCTCCTGGCCTTGATGCCCCAGCCTTCCTACTGCTCCTCCAATCTAGGCCCACCCCTGCCCCACCCTGACCCCTGGCTCTGCCCTTGGCAAGGTCTCTTTGGGTCTTTGGGTGGCATCATGCTATTTGGTTCCCCGCCTTTGACCTGGAGTTCATTCTAAGGCCTTCACCACACTCCCATCTGATTGAATTACTAATAGCATTGGACGGATGACAGGTCCCAGTCTCTAAGACTTAAGCCAAGAGCCCCGGAGCTGTGCAGGGACAGAGCCGGGATCCATCCCAGCTCTGTCCAACTTCATTCCAGCCTCTCTGTGTCCTGGGTCAGCAGAAGGATTCTGCTGTGTTTGTGCAGTTCCTCAGAGGTACAGGAAAAGGGGCCCAGATAGCATCTCCAGGAACACACACTGATCAGGTCAAGATTTTTCTGACTTTTCCCAAAGAAAGTCCTGCTGGGCTTCCATCTCTAAGAAAAAGACTTTTGGCTCTGATCTCTTCCCAGGAAGTTTTGTAAAAGGTAACATGAACTGAGCACCTACCATGTGTCAGTCATTATGCTAAATACTTTACATGCATTATCTTATTTTTCTCACAATAAAGCTCAACGGATGAAGAAAGGAAAGCAGAAAGTAGTCAAGTAGATTGCAAAGCTCCCATCACCAGTAGATGGCAGAACTGACCCTGCCCTTCTGGGTTTCCTCCCCCCTCAGCCTGAGGCCACTCACTGCCAGCAAAGGACATGGAGGAAATATTCCTTCTGGGCTGCTGAGAGGGATGTCCTCAAGCCCAGCAGAAGGAGCTGCCTGGAGGAGGTGTGCCTGCCAGAGAAAATTAGCCCAGGGGAGATCTGGGTGGCATCACTGGGGCGCCCCATGGAGGTTACCTGGGCAATTCAGCCACAGCTACGAATCTCTTCCAGGCCTCATCGTCAGTCAGCAGGATTTTCAGATGCTCTGGGCTAACATTCTTCTGGAAGTATTCGGTGACTTCTTCAGTGAAGCGTTTCTTTTCTAGTTGGAAACAAAAAGGATAAGACAGGAGGAACGTGTTCTACCACATAAATGGCATTGAATATAAGGTGGTTCGATGTTAATCCTCCTGACCAGCTGTCACATGGGGTAGTTTTGATGGAGGCACCAGTGCTATAGAGTGAATTGTGTGCCCCCCAAATTTATATACTGAGGCCCTAAACTCCAGTGACTATATTTGGAGATCGAGCCTTTAAGGAAGTCATTAATTTAAAGGCAGTCATAAGGATAGGGCCCTAATCCTATAGGACTGGTGTCCAATTAAAAGAAAAAAAGAGACAGAGGATCTCTCTCTCTCTCTCTCTCTCACACACACACACACACACTGGGAAGGCCATGTGAGGACACAGCACTGAGGCAGCCTCTGCAAGCCAGGAGCAGAGCCCTCCCCAGACATCAACCCTGCTGGCACCTTCACCTTGGACTTCTTGCCTCCAGAACTGTGAGAAAATAAGTCAGTTGTTGAAGCCACCCAGCCTGTGGCATTTTACTGAGGCATCCTGAGAAGAGTGATTCAGCAGGAAAGTGGCACGGTGCTTTGTGGAGCAACCCATCTATTTCAGCTGAGAATCACCAGAAAGTAAGAGCTTTCCACCACGTTTTCTCCCCATGTAAGGGAAATCTTCCAAGATCGCTTCCTTCTGCTGTGTGCCTATTGTCAAACACTTTAAACCAGTGTCTTCAAAATCTGAGTTTCGACCCATCAGTGGGTTATTACAATAGTTCATGTGTCAAAAGCAGCATTTTAAAAAGAAAAGAGCATTGAAAATATCAGAGTGTATTGAACATAGCAAGAGTGAGTATTCTTTTGTAAGATATTATGTGTGTGTGTGTGTGTGTGTATTTCTGGGATCTGGATGAGTTTAGCATGGCAGCATTTTCACTCTTTTAGAAGTGACACAGGGTGCATACGCTGTATCACTGACCACTCCCAGAGTGATCAACGGTACAAATGTTTTAACCTTGTAATCAAAGGTACGAATGTTTCAACAGAGAAACCAATGCATATTCACCTTAAATGAGATACATAATATTACCGCTACAAAGCATCTTAGTACACAGCAGGATTACTGCCCAGATGAGTTGCCCAAAAAATGTGTGGTTTGCAGGGATTTAGGAATAACGGAACTGCAGAGAAGGGACTGGGAAGCAGTATGTATTTATGTATGCACTGGGGCATGATGTAAAATTGTTTCCTGCCCTGGAGGCGCTTGCAAGGCCTCGTTCTCATTTCACAGAAGGAGAAATTGAGACCCAGACAGTGAGAGACACCTCCCAACCCAGCAAGCAGGAAGCTCAGGATTTGACTCCCAGGCCAGCGTTCCCTTGCCATTGCTTTGAAGACTCCATATATTTTTTAAATGCCTGTGGTTTCTGCATTCTCCCCTGTAGTATACCTGTGGAGTTTTAAACATTTTATTTGCATTCTCCCCTGTGTATACCTGTGGGGCTTTAAACATTTTATTTGCACAGAATTTAAACATTTTATTTATTTAAACATTTTATTTTATTTATTTATTTATTTATTTTTTTTTTTAATTTTTATTTTTTTTGAGACTGAGTCTCGCGCTGTCGCCCAGGCTGGAGTGCAGTGGCGCGATCTCGGCTCACTGCAAGCTCCACCTCCCGGGTTCACGCCATTCTCCCGCCTCAGCCTCCGAGTAGCTGGGACTACAGGCGCCCGCCACCACGCCCGGCTAGTTTTTTGTATTTTTAGTAGAGACGGGGTTTCACCATGTTAGCCAGGATGGTCTCGATCTCCTGACCTCGTGATTCACCCGTCTCGGCCTCCCAAAGTGCTGGGATTACAGGCTTGAGCCACCGCGCCCGGCCTTAAACATTTTATTTTAAACATTTTATTCCTCCTGCGGGTCATGGGCGCTCTCAGGCGGGCAGTGGAGGGGGTTCTTTAGGTGGGCAGGGGGGCGGGACCCTCAGCACTGATCCTTGTGGCCCCTCTGTGTTGCCTCTGTCCCCTGCAGGCTGGTCTCAGGGTACACGGCTCCCCACTATCACCTCTGAGCCCAGCTGGCCCCGTTATTAAACCAGAGATCATCTTGTTTCGGAGGGAGAGTTTCTTCCTTGGCCCCCAGCCCAGCCCTTCCTAAAGATTCCAGGGTCGGCCGGGAGCTCCTGGCTTCTAATCTTCTCCGCCCTCCCCTCGTTTTGGACAGGACTCAGCACAGCCCAGTTTGCTGTCCAGGGCGGCTCCTGAGCAGGGCTGACTTGGTTGCCACTGCAACTCAGTGAGGGGAGGAAGCCGTCCTGAGGAAATGGGGCTTAGGGAAATGAATGCAGTGCTGACTTGGCTGGGCGAGGGCTTGTCTTGTTTTTTCTCTTTCCTTCTTCACCAAAAGGAGGAAGGAAACCCAGGGTTGGATGGAAGGAACCTCCAGCACTAAATTTGTGTTTTATTGATGGGGTGGGGATGGTGAATATTAAAGCAAAATTAAAATAAAAACCAAGCCTGAAACATTCCTGGGCAAACAAAACCAACCAGACCTTGAGAACGGCTGTAATCCCCGCTTAAAACTACAAGCTGTGGGAAACTGAACTGGGGTCATATCAGATGGGCGCTTCTGTTAGACACAAACAAAACTTAACCTCGGCCAGTCACAAGCAGCCAGCTGACAGCGGGCCATGCTGAGATGGGAATACTGGGAGGTCACAGAGGAAACAAGAACTCCAGGCAGCTGGTTCCCATGGCGGACACAGAAGGAGCTGCTGAAACCAGCTGCAGGGACAGGGGGAGGTGACGGGCCCACAGGACCCTGACAAACAGGAAGTGGCCAATCCGGCTAAGACCAGTAAGATCTACTTCGGCGCTGGGTCTGACCCACTTTTCACCCCAGACTCAATCATACCCTCCTTGTCCCATACCCACCCGCGCCACAGCAGTTCCATGCTTGCTACAAAACTGCGTGGCCCCCCAGTTCCAAGAAATCTCTTCCTCTTCCCATAGATCCTTATGCTTACTCTGCCCATTAGCTTAGTAAACCCACGAAAACAAAAACACCAAACCCCACTGGGCCCGACTGGCTCTTCTGAGTCCGCCTGCACTCCCACCCCCGAGCCTGCGCTTCCGCTTTGCAATAAAAGCTGATTTGCTTTTGCTTTTGCTTGGACTTAACCTTTTTCTCTCTTGGATGTCAAAAACCTGGGCAAGGCTAAGGTCCGGTCTCACCTGCATTCAGAGACCTCCCTAAACCCACCGGCATCAATGTGACCAGGAATTTTCCAACAAGGTAAACCAAAACAAGAAGTTTTATAACTGGAACTAATCAAATAATGTCCTTATTGCACTTCCATATTCACCCGATAAACACTTGTCTCCCACACTTTTTCATCATGACACGAAACCTCCTCCAGTTTGGTTTTCTCAATTCATGAACTCCTTATTCAGATAAATGTTATGGTGCCTCAGATGTTTCTTTGACAAGGGGTATGTTAGATGATTGGACTCAGCCCTGGTAAAGAGGTGCTTGTGATGGGCAGCTCAGGGCAGGTGCCCCTAACACAGCTGGGGAAGGGGATGGTTTCCCCTTAGAATCAACAGGGGTCAGGTGGAGGGGATGGGAACCAGCTCTTAGGGAGGCCGTAGTTTGTGGCAGGCACTGGCTGGTCCAGGTACCCATGTAATGTTTGATCCTCATGACAACGTGGGCAAATATCCTGGTGGTGCAGTTGAGGATGACTAAGGAGCTCCAGGTCACACAGAGGGCACATGGCCAAGACCACAATGGGGTCCAGTTCAGTGGAAAGCTAGATCACTCTACCCACAGGGCCACTCAAAGCAGACGGACTGTTGCGGGGCAAGAGCTGGAGAAAGGGGACCAGCCTCTCCTGGAAACACCCCAGGGTCAGCCAGGAGCAGAGTAGGAGGTAAGAGGTCAGGGCTGCTGGTCAACCTCCTCTCCCACCTCTCCCCTACTTCTGGTCCCTGCTCTCCCCCCGCAAAACCCAACCCTGCTGTTTCCCCTTCCCCAAGGCCGTCCTGCCCCAATTGAGTCATTTGCTAGGTGCCAGGGTAGGGAGGAGGTGGGAACCTGGGCCATGCCCCCCCTGAGGAGAGGTCAGGATGCAGATGCCCCCCAGACCCCTGGTTTGCGGGACTCCACATGGCCTCTCTTGGGGCTCAGGGCAGACTCATCGGCCACCTCCATCTGGGCTCTGTAGGGGCTCACTCAGCCTTGGAGACACCACCCTCCATTGTAGCTGTGGGTACGAAACAGCCAGGGAAGAGGAGGCAAGCTTACCAGCAGCCAGGTCACTGAGAGACTTACCATGGAACTGTCCAGCCATTGTCCTGCCTGGATGGTTTTGCTGCCTCCTTGAAGAGGAGAAAACAAATTGTGGGATTGACTGTGAGGCACCTGTGGACAGAGGGAGGCTTGAGTAGTCGGGGCTCTGCAGATCCCTCTGAGGTGGCAGCAAATGCCAAGACCAACCTAACCCAGATTGTTTCTCTATCATCGAGTCCCCATCATCTGCTGTTTACAGACACTTAACTCCCTCCAGCTCCCTCTGCCCTCACTCCCACAGCAAGGAAAAGTCCGCTTGTCCTGTTGGAGAATGAAGAGAAGATAATCAGAGGAGGGGCAGCCATCTGATCATTACAGAAACTATGGAGTCTATACACACGAATAGAGATGGGGAGGAAGGTTCTGACAATGACCTGGGCCTGGGAACATGTGTGATAACTAGTTGATGATAGCCAGTGTGTATTGCGTGTCTGTGATGTGCAGGGTTTCTTTTTAAATTTTTATTTATTTGTTTTTCTTGAGACGGAGTCTCGCTCTGTCACCCAGGTAGAGTGCAGTGGTGCAATCTCAGCTCACTGCAAGCTCCGCCTCCTGAGTTCATGCCATTCTCCTGCCTCAGCCTACCGAGTAGCTGGGACTACAGGTGCCCGCCACCACACCCGGCTAATTTTTTATATTTTTAGTAGAAACAGAGTTTCACCGTGTTAGCCAGAAGGGTCTCGATCTCCTGACCTCGTGATCCGCCCGCCTTGGCCTCCCAAAGTGCTGGGATTACAGGTGTGAGCCACCGCGCCTAGCCTGTGATGTGCAGGGCTCCTTACACGTGTCTCATTCGATGATCACACAGCCCGGGAGATGGGTACCACCTTCCCATTCAAACACAGAGGAATCCACAAAAGTTAGGGAACCTGCCCGTGTTTTCACAATAGTGCTAGAGCCAGGACTTCTGCTTCAACCCCATGTCTTCAATGACTGTGCTCTACTCCCTTCAATATACAATACTCAGTCATGTATTCACGCTCATGGGAAATGACTCCTCATTGCAAATCCGTGTCTCCCACTCTGTGCTCAACTCTTCGTCTTGGTGAATTCACTGCTGCTGCAGCGGACAGCCTGTGTCCCCGTCGCTTCTCTAAGGTCCTTTGTCCCACAAAGACCTGGATCCTACCAGATGACGGCGCAGCCCCTGCTGTGGCTGCCGAGCCCTCCTGGTGCTGCCCTGTGCCCCTCTGCTGTCCCACCCTAGCTGATGGACATAGGGTGTTTCTAATTCTTCATGTAAATTATGCTACAAAGAACATCCTCCTTCAAGTAAAACTGCCCACATTTGATTTTATTTCCTTAAGATATTCGTAGGAGTAGAATGACTAGGTCAGAGGCTATCAACATCTCAAAATGTTTTGTACCTAGAGCCACACTGCATGCAAGTTGTACCAATTCACACTCGAACTAGCAGTACATGAAGATGCCCATTCTTTCAGTCTCACTGGCTCTCAGTAGTCTCTTCTTTAGGACAAAAAATATGTACACAACATGTAAACTTGAGAACTAAATATACTTGTTACCAATACCAATTAGTACAAAATTTAAAGCACAAAGGTAGCACTGGGATGTGAAACACTGAACGAAGCAGAAGGAGGATTAATATCGTCATTTTTTAAAGAGGGAAGTTAAGAAATACTGGGTACAACTGACGATATAAGAAAGTTGTAAGTAAATTGTTTACAGCTACAAAGTTGCTAATGGAAGACATAAAACTGGTGATACAATGTTAGGAAAAGGTGGAGAGGAGAGATAGAGGGAGGGTACAAATAAGATGAAAATGACTAATAATGATACTATAATTAATAATAATACGGCATCAGGCCCATCGCAGTCACGGGCGGCTCCAGGCATTACCATTTCTCTTTCCACCCTGTGTCTCTGCTCACTCCCTGGCGTGCCCACTTCCAGCAGCTGGTCTTTGTTTGCAGCCTTTATTTTAAAAGCTCAGTGGTTTCCGGGCCCCCTGATGGGGTTCCATCCTCCAGCTCTCATACAAAAGCCCCCTCCTCAAAAGCCACTCGCCTCCCTCTTTCCCCTTCCTGCCTTTATCCCAGGGTTCAGACACACAGACGTCTGTCTTCTGGGGCCCCCCATGCAGCAAGCGTAAAAGGGGGACCCAGTCCTGGGCAGCAGTTCACCAACGGAGTACGCAGAGGGGCATCTGGGCACTTCTTGCTGTAAGGGACAGGGGTGACAGGAGAGGGGCATCCCTTCCCCTTGTTCCTGCTTTGTTCACTGTGAGACCCCTTAGGCCAGGATAGCCATCTCAACACCATGAGCCATGAGGACCAGGAGGACCAAGAGAGAGCAGAGGAGCGGAGGGCAGAGAGAGCTGCGGCCTCAGACTTGCCCAACACTTGTGAAGAGCTGCACCCAGGATCCCATCCTCCTTGGTCATTGTTGGCCTGGCTCAGACCCTGATCTGGGGCCTCTACTGAATGTTGAGGCTAGATACTGACTGTTAGCCTCAAGTAGGACACAATGTGTCCTCCCTGGGCGAGTCTGCCAGTTGGTCAATTCCAGGAAGTGACTTTGGTTCCTAGAAAAAGCCCAGATGGCGCCTGGCCCAGCCCAAGCCCTCCTCAATTGTGCAGCCCAGACAGGGAGCCTTCCATCTTGCCTCAGGGCTCTGAGCCAAGCTCACCAGATGCAGAGGACAAAGAGTCCCAGCAAAGAGGCTCCCTCCATGTCGCAGGCTCCAGGGCCTCCTCCTTGGGCGGGAAAAGAGGAGTTGAGACGTGTGCTCCTCCTGAGAAATCACCATTTTCATTTCATTTTTGAGAAACGGTTGTGCTCTGTCGCCCAGGCTGCAGGGCTTTGGCGCCATCATAGCTCGTTGCAGCCTAGAGCTCCTGGGCTCAAGTGATCCTCCTCCTTCAACCTCCTGAGTAGCTGGGACTACAGGTGCACGCCACCATGCTGGGCTAATTTGTTCATTTTTGATTTTATAGACACAGCGTCTCCTGTGTTGCCCAGGCTGTCTTGAACTCCTGGCCTCAAGTGATCCTCCCACTTCTGCCTCCCACAGCACTGGGGTTACAGGCTTCAGCATCTCTTTTTGGTGAAGAACAAATAAGACCGTGACTCAGATTTCACAGAAATTTCCCCCCTGATTTCATGTACTTTTGGCAGCTCTATCAGAATTTCAAGAGGGGAAAATCTCAGGCTGGGAGCGGAGGTGACTTACCCAGAGTCACACAGCTCTTGGAGGGCAGAGGGGAGGCCAACATCTGGCCTTGTGACTCTGATATTGAAGCAAAAATGGGTGATTTTAGTAATCCAAAAATGTCCGGGTTTGATTCTACTTCTACAAACACAGAGATCTAAGCTCACACTCCTGTGGTTATGATCACAGTTCCACAGTGTGGCTTTTGAATCTCATGATTGCAAAGCTGGCATCACGCCACAGGCACCATTCTGCAAGGCGCCCTGCTCACTCCCCTGTCTCAACCATGTTTCCCATTAGGGACACAGCACAGCCTGTTTCTTCTCCATCCCCCTAGAGGTCTGAACAGAGGGACAGAGGTGAGGGCCAGAGATGTGGAGTCCTATGATCTACCCGCTCAGCCTCCTGACACTGGACCCTCGGCAAGTCGCTCCCCTCCCAGGGCCTCAGTTTCCCCACAGGGCCTGGAACAAGTTGGTGCTCAGACTCAAGTGGGGTGAGATGACCTCTAGGTTCCTTGTATCTCAAAAGAAATCTCTTTCCCCATCGGGCCTCAGCAGCAGCACCCTGGGGCCACCCTGGGTGTGGCCACGCCACAAGGACAGGCCGGACTCCGGGTCACGTCCCCACCTCCACCTTCTCTGATTCCTTCAAATGTCCCAAAGAGACAGGCACCCCCAACACAAACCTTCCTTCTGGGGTCCGCCAGCCATGTCTCTGCAGTCTAAACCAGAGCTGAACCCAGGGAGCTTTGTGAACCCATCTGAGCTGTTTCCCGGCCTCTCTCTACTGTTTAAGGGCACAGCAGGAGGGAGGGAGCATCAGACTCAAGCCTGGGTGCAAATCCCGGCTCTGCCACTGCTTTCCTGTCTGATCTGAACCAGTTACTAACCTCTCTGAGCTTATCCACAAAAGCGGAATGATCCTTCCTTCATGGAGCTATTGTGAGAATAAGGAGATGGGGGCAGGTCAATGGTCCCCGACTTACCGAGGAATCTTCCCCTGACAGAGACTGAGCAAGATCCAGCTGTTCTGAGCTGTGTGGATCCCACCTCCAGCTGTGCATCTGTGTAATAAACAGACACGTCCTCCCACCCCTAAGATATACCCAGGAATTCGAAAGGGAAAGGGAAATTCACAACTTCCCAGCAGCTGGTGATCAAGTGTAGCAAACAGGCTGCTTACCAGCACCACCTTCAGTCCAGACCCAGCCTCCTTGCTGTTGCACTTACAGGAGCAGCCCCAGACCAGACATCCAGGTCTCTTTCATCCAACCCACCTGCCTCGCATCCTCAGGGTTGGGGGTCTGCTATGGTCTCAGGAAGAAAGACCTGCCACTGACAGACTGTGAGACCCTCCAGATTACTCCCCGTCCTCCCGTGCACCCACACTCCCCAGATGCCTGCCTTCCTCCCGCCTGTGCCACCAGCATTTGCACAATCTCCCACACATACCAAGTGGATGCTTATTGTATATTTGTTGTAATGCTGTTGGGGGTTATTTTGTTTATGTTTTTGAGACAGAGTTTCACTCTGTAGCCAAAGCTGAAGTGCAGTGCCACAATCAGTGCACTACAGCTTCCAACTCCTGGGCTCAAGCCATCCTCCTACCTCAGCCTCCTGAGTAGCTGGTTCTACAGCCGTCAGCCAACCGCCCAGCTAATTTTTAAAGAAAATTATATTAGAGATGGTGTATCACTATATTGACTGGGCTACTCTTGAACTCCAGGCCTCAAGTGAGCCTCCCACCTTGGCATGAGCCACCGCCCCAGGCCTGCTCTTGTTGAAGGCCATGCCTTGTGGCTTTTACACATTTGCTTATGTGGGATCTTCTGCCAGGAGCACCTGCTTCCACCATCTGGAAAAATCGTCCCCACCTCCACCTTCTCTGATTCCTTCAAATTTCCCAAAGAGACAGGCACCCCCAACACAAACCTTCCTTCTGGGGTCCCCCAGCCATGTCTCCCTTCAATGACAAAATCAGGCATTGCCTCCTTTCAGAGAACCCCCAGCATCCTCCCCAGCAGAGGCCATCGCCCCATGTTCCACTCCCGAGGCACACTGGGTGGAGGGACTAGAGACCACTGCTCACCACACGTCCATGGCTAAGAAGTCAGGCAACCAGATTCTGCTGGACTTTCGTGCTTTGCCCCAGGCAGAAGGGCCTCAGAGGCAGCTAAACCACAAAAGCCAACTTGACCCTTCCATGGAAGCCTATTTCATCCTCAGCAAACATCTCTGGGGACATCGTGGCCACCTTCTCCCACCCATACACACACACACACACACACACACCAGTTTCTGAGGGAGGAACAGAAAGGTGATTACACAGGGACTGCACAACACACTTTGCAATACATACCATTTGCAAATACTTCTCCGTTTGATTGAATTTTATAATCATCCCCTCAATGGGCCAAGATTATGATCTGAGTTTTCAGATGAGGAAACTGAGGCAAGAAGAGAGGAAGTTGCTTTCATCCAGCAACTCAGGGAGGAGGCAAGACTTGTAAACCAAAGAGGGTCTAAGACACATCTCAGTCAGTTTAGAGGTTTACTCTGCCAAAGTTGAGGATGCACCCAGGAAAAAGATACACAAGTCACAGGAAGATCTGGGGCCCACTCATTATTCACAGGGCCTTCTGAGGGCTTCAACATTTAAATGTGTAAAATCAGGCAGGAGTGGTAGGAGGAAAGGAAAAAAGACAGGATAGGTAATGAACTGAGTGGTCACATTTTTGTGAGGCTTTGATTGACCCTCCCTGAATCCACAGGTTCCACGTGAAAGGGGGTTAGAGGAACAGTCCATTATTCATTCATCTCGTGCACAGTTAATCTACATTTTCTATTAGATAAAAATAAACAGAAACTAGAGGAAGTAGGCATATGTGCATTTGTCTGAGGGTGGGCAGAAGGGTCACTTCCGGTCTTGTCATCGTTATGTACCAGTCCAGATAAGTTGCCAATTTGCATTGTCACAGTGAAATTATACAAAGTCTGTTTCAGGGTAAAAATCTGGGGACTTACAGGGATTTTCCTTGTGAGGAATTTGTGAGGCAGGCCAACTGGGATATATGTTGCCTTCCATCTTTGCAAATATCTGTTTAGAAACCAAAACAAAGGCAGATTTTGGAGTGGCTCTGTTTCCGAGCTTAACTGGCTGCACTGGCATAGTGAGTTTGGGGCCCCGAGATTTGATTTTTCCTTTCACATTTTCTCTTTGTTCTTCAACATCTTTTGGAGAAAACAGTGTAGAAGCAAATGAATCTCCAGTCATGGCGTTGGTCTGAATTTTGTAACACAAAGTATTCCATCTTCTGTTTGCAGGGCTTAGAAAAAGGACAGTTTTGATTTCTGGTGATGCCAAGTCAGAAAAATGAGAGAAAAACAAAAGGAAAATGTTAGTTTGGAGACTTGTAGCCAGGAAAGAATTCAGTATCTAGTCCAGATAAATTGTAGACAAGTAATAAAGCTGGAAAACAATGGACAAAGCTAGAATCTCATAACAGATGTTTTATAGTTTCTTTTAAAAGATACCTTTTCTCTCTCTAGTCCTCTATTTCTACCAAAGACAAATCAGAGTAGGATGAATTTATTCGCAAAAGAAGTTTTGGTCTTATAATACTTGACCTGATTATTTGCATAAAGTACAGAAGAATAATTATGTGGCATATGGAGTCTTTTTTAAAATTTGACTTTGCTAAACCATTTTCGTATTCATAAGCCATTTCAGAGTAGGCCTTTTATAATCTTGAGCTCAGCCATGAATTTATGTTTGCCTGCAGATACCTGTATGAACTGGATGAGTTCCTTTCTTTTCGAGGCTCCATGATCACTTGGGCTTCCCGGGCCTGTTAGAAAGTGATTTTCTTTATTTACCACAGTTCAGGAACCCTGTAAAGGAACTCTATAGGCAAAAGAATTAATAAAGGATTGAAATTTATTTTCAGTCGTTTCAGACAGAGCAGAATGTCGCTGTCTCCCAGGATGGAGTGCAGTGGCGCGATCTTGGCTCACAGTAAGCTCTGCCTCCCGGGTTCACGCCATTCTCCTGCCTCAGCCTCCCAAGTAGCTGGGACTACAGGCACCCGCTGCCACACCGGCTAATTTTTTGTATTTTTAGTAGAGATGGGGTTTCACCGTGTTAGCCAGGATGGTCTCGATCTCCTGACCTTGTGATCCCGCCTCGGCCTCCCAAAGTGCTGGGATTACAGGCATGAGACACCGCGCCCGGCCACATCAGCTTTTCAATTAGAGTTCTGAAAGAGTCTTTTAGAAGTAAAGTAAAACACTTCTTGCAGATAACAAAAGTATTAAAACAGCATTGGTAAAGACACAATTGACAAGGAAATTAGGTTATTCCTGTGGCATATAACCACTTAAGATTCATAATTACTTCTGATCACATATGCTAAGACATCTTAGACTTATAGAAATCTCATAGGATGTTGGAACACATATTAATAACACATTTATATAAATATAATCCAAAGAATGTTAAACACCATTTTATATTTGTCATGCTGGACCCCTGTGCTAGTGAGCTGAGAGGGCACAGCCTTGAAGAGACAGAAGAAAAGACCTGGAGACAGCAGGCGAGGCATAAGCTTTATTCAGGGAACTTCCGTACAGGGAGCCCAGGAGCAGCAGGCGAGACAAGAAATCCCCTCCTGTTTGTCAAATGCATGCAGGTTATATGATATTTTTCCCAGAGCAACCTCCACTTAGCAACCTCTGCCAGGAAACCTTCACCTAGCCCAAAACAAAAGAGCTTGGTTTCTTGCATGACCTCTGATCCAAGGAATGTGCCAGGGCCGAAGTGTTCTTTTTTTCTTTTTCTTTATCTTTTTCTTTTTTTAGACGGAGTCTCACTCTGTCGCCAAGGCTGGAATACAATGGCACGATCTCAGTTCACTGCCACCTCCGCATCCCAGGTTCACATGATTCTCCTGCCGCAGCCTTCTGAGTAGCTCGAATTACAGCATGCACTACCACCCCTGGCCAATTTTTGTATTTTTAGTAGAGATGGGGTTTCACCATGTTGGCCAGGCTGTTCTGTAACTCCTGACCTCGTGATCTGCCTGCCTCAGCCTCCCAAGTACTGGGAGTGTTCTCCATAGGTATGATGTAAACATCTGGATTAGCCTTTTTGTTCAGCTGGGAACCCTGAACAAAAATTCACCAAGGAATGTGCAGTCATTCTCAGAAGATGCTTAAGTTATAGCTGCCTGACAGGACATGCCAAACGTGCGCTCCACCCCAGCATACCTTTGAATGGCCCTCAAATTCTCATCACACTGTTTTTCTGTGGTTTCCCTGGGGCCAGCTTTGTGGAAGAGCATTGCTGCCAAGCAACCCAGCAGCAATATAAGTGCAACAAAGGATTGTGAACACAATTGCAATTACACTAGATACACAGCTCCTCCAGTGTCTGGGAGTTGATTAAACCATGAGATGATAGGACCATAAGACAAAGACTCAATGGCTGGACTCTGGGTATCTAATGCCAGCAAAGCCTGTGTTATGTTATGAGAGTAATGAGGGCGACATACACAACATTTTGTTTTAATTAATGCACAAGTTCCACCCTGGGCAGCAGTTACATGGTTTCAGGTTATGTCCTGGATCACACAATTTTGCAGAAGAACATGCCTGACTGGATGGTTTCTTCATTGAGAAGAGTGAAAGGATGGTGAGTATCATTGAAGGCTGCAGCCACGTGTTTAGCCAGGGCGTCAATTGCCACTCTGCAATTACGGTTGCCACTTTAGACGTAAACATTGCCAAAGGGTAGCACCACCAGGATGCATGTTTCTGGTGATATCTAGCTTCTACCATTTCCCAAAAATTGAGGGTTGTGTCTAAATGGGGCACTTTATACTCTAGCCATTCAGGATGCCACCAGGTGCACCTGCCAGTCCAATTGAATGGCAAGTAGGGCCTGGCATGGGTGCCACATGCCTATGACGATCCACATGGGGAGAGGTAGGCACCCACATGTAGCTACTTATTCTACATTCCAGCTGTCTGTCATTGCTTTTGCCAAGGACTTGGTGAAATTGTTGTACAGGTAGCCACCCCACATTGTGGGTATTTGCTAACAGCGTGCTGCCATTTATCGATTAATACAAAGTTACACAACCAACTGCCTGTATTTGTACTGCAGTCAGCAGATGCCCAGTCCATCACATACAGCATACCTGACGTGACATTTACCTGTTCACAAATTGAACTGAAAACTTTCTGTGACTGGGCATAGTGGCTCACACCTCTAATCCCAGCAATTTGGAAGGCCAAGGTGGGTGGATCACCTGAGGTCGGGAGTTCGATTCCAGCCTGGCCAACATGGTGAAACCCTGTCCCTACTAAAAATACAAAAATTAACCAGGCATGGTGGTGGTGCATGCCTGTAATCCCAGCCACTCAGGAGGCTGAGACAGGAGAATTGCTTGATCCTGGGAAGCAGAAGCTACAGTGAGCTACAGTGTTTTGTTTCATTTTCTGGACCATCCTGTTTCCCGTAAAGGAAGTGATTTCCTGAAATCTCTCAAGTGTTCTGAAAATGTGATTTTCTTCTTTTTTTTTTTTTTGAGACTGAGTCTGGCTCTGTCGCCCAGGCTGGAGTGCAGTGGCCGGATCTCAGCTCACTGCAAGCTCCGCCTCCCGGGTTTACGCCATTCTCCTGCCTCAGCCTCCGGAGTAGCTGGGACCACAGGCGCCCGCCACCTCGCCCGGCTAGTTTTTTGTATTTTTTAGTAGAGACGGGGTTTCACCGTGTTAGCCAGGATGGTCTCGATCTCCTGACCTTGTGATCCGCCCGTCTCGGCCTCCCAAAGTGCTGGGATTACAGGCTTGAGCCACCGCGCCCGGCGATTTTCTTCTTCACTTTCTCCCTGTTGGCTCAAGATGAATCACAAAACTCCAAATACCATCAGCATGTGTTGCCCAAGTCCCACCTGTTCTATGGCTGATAGCCACAGGGAGCTGGGTCTGGCGAGGCCGGTGATGACCGACTGTAACCCACATCAAGGACTAACATGCTCCCGAAACAGACCCCATGTCTGAGAATTTGCAAAAGCTGCCCTGAAATGTTGTCATCACAGAGAGTGCCCCAGTGTCCTGTCCAGATATCCCTCCCTCCCATGAGCTGGAGAGGATATTTGGCATCAGACAGCTGGTAATCACTTTCCCCAGTTTTTGGCTTCATTACTCAGTTTTCTTGCTTGTAGAATAAAGCTCATCATAGAATTTACCTCTCAGAATTCCTAAGAGAATAAATTCAGGCAGGGTGGGGAATATGCGTGGCATATAGTAGATGCTCAATAAACAAGAATCAATTTTTCTGAGCACTCACTCTGTATACAGGGCAGTGAGCAATCATGGTGTCTGCATGATCTCCATTTGTAACTGCAGAAAACTTCAGCTGCTCACTGCTTGCAAAGGCAAATGAACAAGGATGAGAACAGTGAAAGGAAAGTGACTTCATTCCAAAAGCCCATATCTGGGAATGAGGTCAAGCTAGTGTCTTAAAGAAACCATTTCAGATTTTGAGCTGAGGGCAGAGGTTTCAAAAGGGAAACTTGATACGAAAGCCATGCAAAAGTAGTGAAGAGGTGCCAGTGTACGTGACTTGTCCAATGACCATCTTGAGTTACTGCCCCATCTGGAGTGTGGACTGGGGGCATCTCCGGGACAGCCAGGTTGAAAATTCACTGTAGCCTTGAGGTAATTCCACAGCTTCCTGGATGGTTTCAAGATTTCTTCTATTGGGGGAATTTCAATGTATGGTTTTTCTATTTTCCATAAGTGTTGGCCGGCTAAGAAGTAAAGAGAGACAGTACAAAGAGAGGAATTTTACAGCTGGGCTGCCAGGGGTGACATCACATATCAGCAGGATCATGATGTCTGCCTGAGTCTCAGACCAGCAAGTTTTTATTCAGGGTTTTTAAAAGTGGAGGGGATGTAAGAACAGGGAGTAGGTACAAAGATCATATACTTCAAAGGGCAAAAAGCAGAACTACTAATAAGGATCTAACAAAGATCACATGCTTCTGAAGGAGCAGGACAAAGGGCAAAAGCAGAGCTACTGATAAGGGTCTATGTTCAGCGGTGCACATATTGTCTTGATAAACATCTTAAACAACAGAAAACAGGTTTGAGAGCAGAGAACCAGTCTGACCACAAATTTACCAGGGCAGAATTTTTCCCCACCCTAATAAGCCTTAGGGTACTGCAGGAGACCAGGGCGTATATCTCAGTCCTTATCTCAATTGCATAAGACAGACATTCCCAGAGCAGCCATTTATAGACCTCCCCCCAGGAATGCATTCCTTTCCCAGGGTATCAATATTAATATTCCTTGCTAGGAAAAGAATTTGGCAATATCTTCCCTACTTACATGTCCATTTATAGGCTCTCTGCAAGAAGGAAAATATGGTTCTTTTTGCCCGACCCCACAGGCAGTCAGACCTTATGGTTGTCTTCCTTTGTTCCCTAAAATCACTGTTATTCTGTTCTTTTTCAAGGTGCACTGATTTCACATTGTTCAACCACACATGTTTTACAATCAATTTGTACAGTTAACACAATTATCACAGTGGTCCTGAGGTGACGTACATCCTCAGCTTAAGAAGATAACAGGATTAAGAGATTAAAGTAAAGACAGGCATAAGAGGCCAGGCGCGGTGGCTCAAGCCTGTAATCCCAGCACTTTGGGAGGCCGAGGCGGGCGGATCACGAGGTCAGGAGATCGAGACCATCCTGGCTAACATGGTGAAACCCCGTCTCTACTAAAAATACAAAAAACTAGCCGGGCGTGGTGGCAGGCGCCTGTAGTCCCAGCTACTCGGAGGCTGAGGCAGGAGAATGGCCTGAACCTGGGAGGCAGAGCTTGCAGTGAGCCGAGATCGCGCCACTGCACTCCAGCCTGGGTGACACAGCGCGAGACTCCGTCTCAAAAAAAAACAAAAACAAAAGACAGGCATAAGAAATTATAAAAGCATTATTTAGGAACTGATAAATGTCCTTGAAATTTCCACAATTTATGTTCCTCTGCTGCAGCTCCAGCCGATCCCTCCATGTGGGGTTCCTGACTTTCCACAACATCATACCTGGAATTTCCAAGAAATTGCATGATTAAATAAAATACAGTGCATGGGAGGGGAGATCCTGCTAGAAAAGGAGAACAAAGATTCACACATTACTAAAAGCAAAAGAAGAATTGGACAAAGAGAGGAGACCAAAAACAAACAAAAATAAATCAACTCTTAAAATGGGATACTTGGTTACATTTTCATCTTCTCTGTGCACTCTCTACTACTCTTGATGTTTCTCCTGTGCCCATGTACAGCTCAGAAACAGACTTAGACAATGAAATAATTTCCCCAAGGCCACACAACTGGCCATGGCTTCCCTTTTTGTTAGAGACAGGATCTCACTCTGTTGCCCAGGCTGGAGTGCAGCAGCAGAATCAAACGTCTGGGCTCAAGTGATCCCCCCACTTCAGGAGCCCAAGCAGCTGAAACTACAGGCATGTGCCACCATGTCTGGCTAATTTTTTAACTTTCTTGGTAGAGATGAGGTCTCATGATGTTGCCCAGGCTGGTCTTAAACTCCTAGCCTCAAGTAACCCTTCTGCTTCAGCCTCCCAATGTACTGGAGTTGTAACCGAGTATCCCAGCATTGAAATGGACTTAAACATTACTTTTCTTTCTGTCTTCATCTCACAATGTAGTCTTAAAATGTACTTCAAAACTCTATTCCCCTCCCTTTCCCACCAGGATTGTTTCTGGGCATGTCTGTGAGGGTGTTGCCAAAGGAGATTGACATTTGAGTCCGTGAACTAAGAGAGAAAGACACACCTTGAATGTAGACAGCACCGTCCAATCAGCTGCCAGTGAGGCCAGAACAAAGCAAGCAGAAGAGAAAGGGGTGAGCAGCCTGCTCATCACGCTCCCTCTCTCTCTTCCCACGCTGGATGCTCCTTTCCTCTCCTCCTGCCCTGGGAGATCAGACTTCATGGTCTTTGGCCTTTGGACTCTGGGACTTGTACCAGCGGCCTCCTGGAGGATTACAAGACTTCATTCTAAGACCGAGGACTACGCAGTCGGCTTCCCTGGTTTTGAGGCTTTTGGACTTGGACTGAGCCATGCTACTGGCTTCTGTCTTTCCCCAGCTTGCTGACGGCCTATTGTAGGATTTCTGCTCGTAATCATGTGAGCCAATTCTCCCTAATAAACTCACTTCTATGTGTACTTCTGTGTGTACATATATTCTATTGACCGTGTCACTCTGGAGAACCCTGACTAATGCACGTATTAAAGAGACAGGATGTGTTTTGATAAAAGGGTTGAAAGAAGGCATGGGGCTGTGGTTCTTTTTAAGAAAACATCATTTCATCTAGTTGAGAGGTTTTAAGGATTATTTCAAGTGAAAAGAAAGATGGCAAAAAAGAAATTTTAAGCAAGTTATAGTAGGTTTGTGGAAGATTGATCTCATCACAGAAATTATGTGTGATGAAGTTTGGCTAAAATCTAAAAGAACTTACTTAGTTTTTCTACAAATTGAACATGAACATAAACAGCACATGGATGCTGGGCCAACCTCTGAGCCTCTGTGTCAAAGTCATGGGGAATACTCTGTATACCGATCCACTGTTTAACAGAAAATCTTAACAGTTATAAAAGATTTGTAGGCTGGGCGCGGTGGCTCAAGCCTGTAATGCTAGCACTTTGGGAGGCCGAGACGGGCGGATCACGAGGTCAGGAGATCGAGATCATCCTGGCTAGCACGGTGAAACCCCGTCTCTACTAAAAAATACAAAAAACTAGCCGGACGAGGTGGCTGGCGCCTGTAGTCCCAGCTACTCGGGAGGCTGAGGCAGGAGAATAGCGTAAACCCGGGAGGCGGAGCTTGCAGTGAGCTGAGATCCGGCCACTGCACTCCAGTCTGGGCGACAGAGCGAGACTCCGTCTCAAAAAAAAAAAAAAAAAAAAGATTTGTGGCAATTTTACCTCACAATCAAACCGATTAAAATTTGATAGATTTGTTTATAGGATTGTGTACAATGAGCTTCAGCATTACTAGTCCATTAATACAAAGGTAAAATTTAATTTTTCTCTTTGGAACAAGATTTTTATGTAATATCAAAACACAGTAGAAGACTTTTGTTTGCCTGTTGAGCAAACTATAAAAGAGAAAGGAATGCGAGAGAGAAACAGATTCAGTTGGCCTCATGTTGTCTGTATGAGGTCTTATTCTTTGGGAAACTGAGTCTTCTGTCTATCATCGAGAAAAGGTTTCTGCTTTTCTGAAATCTTTAATTCTGTGAACTTTCTCTCTAGATCATTCTAATACATACTTCTACCCTTCAGTTAGCCAGAGGATGTTTAAGT
Organism: Papio anubis; assembly: GCF_008728515.1. Classification (NCBI taxonomy): domain Eukaryota; kingdom Metazoa; phylum Chordata; class Mammalia; order Primates; family Cercopithecidae; genus Papio; species Papio anubis. The sequence goes on along the minus strand of NC_044991.1, from coordinate 14,503,284 downwards.
CTAATTTGTTTTTGTTCTTGCATTTGCTTTTGTCTTGGTTTTGCTTTGCTGTGTGCTGCTTGCATCCAAAGGATCTTGACTGATTAAAAAAACATTGGTACCAACGAGTTGGTTGTAGATAACAGACCCTCAGGATGATTGGTATTTGTGGAATTAGTGTTCAGGCTGAGAGGGAGGCAGAGCAACAGTGAAACTCCCCACGTAGACCAGCATAGCACCTGCTGCCACCTGAGACAAGGAACGCTGGGACCTGAAGCTGGACCCACACTTCAAACACACACCTGGTTTTGAAATGTTTCCTGAAGGCATCAGATAAATTGTGGCTGTTGATGTTGTTGGCTGACTCTCATGTGCAAAGCAAATTCGGAGACTGATTCTGTAGGTTTTGTTGTCACTGAGCAAGGTATAGAGAAACGCCACACTCTCAGACTCATTCAGGAGTCCTTTATTAGCCAGCGACCGAGAGACGGCTAGCGCTCAAAATTCTCTCAGCCTGAAAGAAGGGGCTAGATTTTCTTTTATACTTTGGTTTAGAGAGAGGAGGGGGAGCCTAGCTGTAGCAATCTTACAGAAGTAAAACAGGCAAAAAAAAAAAAAGTTAAAAAGACAAATGGTTACAGGAAGACAAACAGTTCCAGGTGCAGGGGCTTTAAATTCATCACAAGATGATAGGTGCGGGGGCTTTGGGTGTTATCTACTGGACACAAACGCGGAGGCTTTAGGTTACTATCTCCTGAGTGAATTCCTGGGAACTTCAGACATAGCTTGCCAAGGTACCTTTATCAGTTAATTACACTCTGATACACTGAGAGTCAGCTTGCACAAGTTAAGTCCTTGAGGAAAGGGGTGGGTAAGGAGCCTTTGATGTGCAGATGAAGGAGCCAAATGGAGTCTATCTGGCTCTCTCAGCTAAGGGAGAGTCAATTCAGGTTAAAACAAGATCGGATCCTTCCTGCCACACTGTGTCCCAGTTTCTGGTTGCATGATAAATTTCATCCTCGCCAGATCTTCCAAGTGCACATGAGGGCCCTGATGGGGAGAGAGTGGTGTGTTCGTTCCTCCCCTGCTGTAACAAAGCACCACTGACCTGGTGCCCACACTCTCTTTTCTTCTGGCCATGACCTGCCTCTCCCAGAGTTGGCCTCTTGGAATTTCTCCTAAAGAGACCAGGGTCCCAGCCCCTCCCCAATTTCGGAGAGTTCCTGGTTATCCAATGATTCTTTGTGTTCACTTAAACCAACACAAAGTTGTTTTCTTGCAGTTCCAGAGGTCAGAATTCTTAAAATCAGGGCGTGGGGCAGGACTGCTTTCCTTCTGGAGGCTCTGGGAGAAGCCATTCCCTTGCCTTTTCCAGCTGTTAGAGACACCTGCTGGCCTCGGCTCCTGGCTCCTGCCTCCATCTTAAAAGCCAGCCTTGTAGCGGCCTCTCATCTCTCTCAGTCTCTCTCCCCTTCTGTCATCACATCTCCTTTTCTCCCTCTCACCCTACTGTCTCTGCCTTATAAGGACCCTTAGGGATGCCTTGGGCCCAGATAATCCCAGATAACCTCCCATCTCCAGATCTTTGACTGGATCACATCGACAAGGTCCCTTTTATGATGGAAGGTGACATAATCACGAGTTCCAGCGTTAGGACATGCACATCTGTGGGGAGCTGTTATTCAGCCTAACACAAGATGTATCCAGAAAATTGCAATAGGGATGTCTGAGGGGGATTGAAGAATCCCAACTCCAAACCACATCTAAAGACCCTTCTGAGGTGCAGCCCCTGATGGAGGAAGATGCTCCACCTCTGTTTCTGTCTGCCCCGGTCCCCCTGTCTGTTTCTAGACAGCCAGTGTTCAAGTCAGTGTGGCCTGAGAGTGAACTGCAGAATGGAAAGGAGTGAGACGCTGCAGCGGGAGAAGGAGCTCAACATCAAAGTCCAGAAAGCTGGGGACATCTGTAGGGTGGAGTCTGAGAAAGGTCCACAAGGAATGGGAAACATCATTAGGGTTCCTTACCATAGTCATCCTCAGCTGGCACAGTTTGCTCCAGCAGCAGTCTGGGATGCCAGCTGTGCCCAGGGTTGGATAAGCCACCCTCAAGTAAATGCTGGCGACTTCGTTGTGACACCAAACAGTCAGAAACGACTTGGCATGACGAAGAAGAAGGAGGACTCAACGTGCATAGGAGACTGCAAGGTTAGATTGGATTTCTTGGGTCCTTCCTGCCCACACTGTGTCCTGTCAGGGCTCAGGAGATTTCCCTCTCCTTTGGTGAGAAGAATCAATGGATAACCAGGAACTCTCTGGAATGGGGGAGGGGCTGGGACCCTGGTTTCTTCAGGGCGGGAGAAATTCCAAGAGGCCAACTCTGGGTCACGGCCAGAAGAAAAGAGAGTGTGGGCAGCAGGTCAGGCAGCAGGGAGGGCGCATGATCAGGGCTCAGGGAAATTCCACAGGCACAGGGTCCCAAAATAGAGCTGGCAGAGAGTCCACTGACTTTGCAAAACCCCCAGCCTGGTAGGCAGGCACCTGTCACAGGACATCATGCTGGATGGCCCCTGCTTGTCACCCAATTCTCAGGCCTGACTCATAGGACAGACCCAGAGCCCTTGAAGGAAAGGGAGGCCAGCAGTCTGCGAAAGGCCCCATCATTCCCCATAAGTGCGGCCTATGAGCATTCCTCCTGCCTGTTCTCCCTGGACCTGGAGCGTCCCCTCAGATAACAGGGGAATGCTTCAAGGAAACTCATCCCCAGGACTGCTGGATCCCGTCCAGACTGACACCAACTCCTGGGACCCATAATGACCCAGTGTGCCACTGTGGCCTTCCGGTCAGAGGAGGAGGTTACAGGGGGACAAGTAATGAGTGAATATCTGATTTCCGTTTGCCTTTCAGTAAGTCCATCAGGACCCTCCCCTCACCTGGTCATCATGTTTTCAGTTCCTGGGTGGGTAACTGGAGTGCTTGTTCTTGGAAGCTGCAGATTGTTCACTCAGACCTCCTGAGCTAGGAAGAGGAGAACGGATGCTGTTCTCTCCCATGAAACAACTTTGTTCCATCCCTGGGCCCTAAATGCTGACATCTTTGATTGTAGAAAGCAGACATCTACCTCTAGTTTGCAAAAACTACATAGAGACAAATGACTAACAGCAGTGAAAAGACCATGAGGTCTGACTTCAGGTGCTTACAGCGAGTCATCACTGTAAGATTCAGCATCTCTCAAATTCTGCTGTGCTTTCCGTCCAACCCACCTGCTCCAGCCAGACCTGGACTGCTGTGGAACGCCTCTCAAGGATGATTCCTGAAGAGCAATGGAGCACACCTCACAGTCCAGGCTGCCTGGAAAGGGCGGCGTCCTCGGATCAGGATCTGCATTGTTTGCTGGGAAAGAGCTGAGGATTTGGCTGGAAGTACAGCATTTTAGAAGGAATGCATCTGCTGGCTTGGTGACAAAGATATTTGGGGAAGACAAATATAATTGGAGCTCTCAGAATGAGCTGAAAATACCCTGTTCCACGTGAATGCTCACTAGGAGGTCTCTACCATGAAACAGTCTTTATAAACAGGGGAAGAAGGGACCTTTGTGGCTGCAAGTCTCCTCTATTCCCAGGGCAGCCTGGTGTTTTCAGGATGGGCTCCCTAACCATGTACCTGATGTGGAGCTCTGTGTAGCCACGCAACACGGAACCCGTCATCAAGGCTGACCACCTGGCGCCCGGTGAATCTCACCCCCGGAAGTGACAGCCTTAGATCCCATGGAAATGACCCAAAGGGGACTCAGCTCCGTGTCAGAGGCTGGGAGCTGCCTTTAGAATGTGCTATACTCTGAATCCATACCTAGAATTGACCTCATTTCCTGTGATAGCCAGAATTTATAAACCTGGGCAGTAATCGGTCACGATGGAGGGTGATAACTCTATGGTTACATACAATGAATCACTTTCAAAAGTTTTGTTTTCAATACCTATGACTCTGGGATTTTGGTTCCAGGAATTTTAGTAGCCGAGAATGCCCCCCTCAGGGCTGACAACAGTGGTTTTGAACCTGACCACACCTGGCTTCTCAGGCTACTTGATGTGAAGATAGCACTGAGGTCACCGGTTGGATTTATTTATTTGATTATCGAGAGAACTTCGTGTTGTTGTGACACACAGGACAGGAGGATCGAGGTTTGCTTCTCGTAATACTCTAACAAGTAGTACAAGTTGATAGAAAATCCCACAACCTTACTGAGGCAGGACCACCAAGGAGTTCAGACAGCATAAGGATGAATTTGCCGATCAGTAAGGGGAAGTTTGAGTGAAAAAACCAGTCAAAGGTTTGTAATAGTGGCAGCAATGGTCAGTGGTGGTTGTAGCCTCAACCCCACCTCTTCATTTCCTGCAAATATACACACAAAAAGACTGACTGGAAGCTGCAGATTGTTCACCCCAACCTCCTGAACTAGGAAGAGGAGAACGGATGTTGAATAGTTAGTTCTCTCTCATGAAAGAATTTTGTTCCATCCCTGGGCCCTCAATGCTGACATCTTTGACTGTAGAAAGCAGACATCTACCTCTAGTTTTCTATTCCCAGGGCAGCCTGGCTTTTCAGAATGGGCTTTCAGAATTGGGATAGGAGACCCCAATGGACCAAGAGAAAAATGGACAGCGTGCTGGGTCCCTCCTCTCCATGACAGAACTTGAGGATGCAGGAGGTGGAGGCTGGCTCCAGCTGGAGAAGTGACAGGTGCATTTGCGTCGTCCTTGCGGTAATTGGATCCGTAACAGGTGAAGAGAGTCATTTTTGTTTCTATGAGAAGAGGACATGTGTGTGCCGTATCTAGGGGTTAAGTGTATATAGTAGGCACAAATTCAGGTGGCTGCTTGACCCAAGACTTCTCTCTAGGGTTTGTGTTTCTATTACCCAGCCCCTTCCAGATACCCTGACCTGAATGGTTGGTCCAGGTATACAGTCACTGACCACTCTATTCAGTCTTTTGGGAATGTGAAACTTTAATCAGAGACACTAGACTCACAGCGTGTGGACTTAAGGTAGCTGGTGGCAGAGGCCTCAAGGGTCAAACCACATTTTCCTAATATTGGACCTTTCCCTGGTTACTGTCCTTCCTGAATTGTGTAGATTTTGTCTTTCCTTCTATCCCCTGAATTGCCCTAGTTTGCACCTACTGGATCTTCTTTCTTGTTCAAGCCAACCAGACTCCGTTTCTGTGCTTTGCAACTAAAAGAATCTCGAGTGACATGGGCATTACAGTGGGATGGCATCAAATGCAGCTAGCATGATGGACTTTCAACAATAAGAGCTCAGGGGCAAAGGGGTGGATGGATCGCTGAACAAGTCACTTAGTGTTTGTACCCTCAATGCCCAAGAAAAATCTATGAAAAGATGTGAATAATCCAAGAATTGATGAAGCATTGACAAAAAAGTAAAACACACGGTTCGGGTGCCAGCAAGTGGGTGGCCGTGGCTCTGCTGACTTCTTCAGGAAGAAGTAGATGAGTCAATCGAAGGTCAAGGAAACCTTGGCTGATGGAGAGTTAGAGGGACTGAGGCAAACATTCTGCAGGATGCTACACAGAAAGGACTGTAGGCCCTGGATGCACGCTATGAGTGACTTAGGGGAGTTTCTGGGGTGATTGTGTACATCCCGTTTGTCTCTTGCTCCTGCTCTGGGCTCCAGCTGAGGTGCCCGCAGGCTCCACAACAGGGAAATACTGACAATTAATGCCCCCTGAGGCAAGTCCATGGGGATAGCAGCAGTGGATAAAGGCCTCCCTCTGTCCTCCCTGGAGACAAAGATTCTGAGGATGCCTCTTGAAGGCACCTCAGAAGGTCTCGTTGCCCACATACATGGCCCATTCAAAAACCTCCTCTCCCTTGTGTCAACTTTTCCTCCTTCCTCCTGATCCTCAGTTCTGCTCCTAGAATCACTTCCACACAAACCCTCTGCACCAGAACGTTGTCTCTGGTTCTTCCTTCACAGGACCAGGCCACAACAGGCTACTTTAGGCAGCATCATGGCCTCCATCTTTGTGCTAAGAGTAATGGGAAGCCATTGGAGGATTGGAAGCAGGTGCTCGATCAAATCTATGTTCTTAGGTGGGCACGGTGGCTCATGCCTGCACTGGGTGCCCATGAAGGCCAAGGTGAACAGATCACTTGAGCTGAGGAGTTTGATACCAGCCTGGGCAAGATGGGGAAACCCTCTCTCTACAGAAAAAAAAAAAAAAAAAAAAATTCCAAAATTAGCGAGGCATTGGGGCACACACGGATGGTTCCAATTGCTCAGGGAGTCAAGGTGGAAGGATAGTTTGAGGCCAGGAGGTCCAAGATGTGCGTGAGCCATGATCATGCCATGGTATGCCAGCCTTGCAACAGAGTGAGAGTATATGAAAAAAAAAAAAAAAAAGAAACTATATTGCTAAAGCCCAACCTGGCCCAGTGTGGAGCATGGTCCAGGACATGGGAGGGACAGGGGCAGGGGCACAGAGAAGACCATTCTGGAAGTTCTTGCCGGAGTCTGGGCAAAATGTGAGGACAGACTGGATGGGGGTGTTTGCTGTCTGGATGTCTCTCTTTGTCGCTCTATTTTTCACTGATCCTCTCCCAATCTGCACACAGTCCCCTCTGACACTAGGCAGCCTCAAGTGTCCCGTGTCAATCCCAGGCTCTGACTCGCAGATGGAAACCATGCCTGTGCTCAGCCTGAGACAGACATGTACAAGCTTTTCGTGGGTGCCCCAGTGGGCTTGGGGTTTTGAGGTCTCAGGGAAGTGACCAGCTGGGAAAGTGAAAGTCCAATGAGTGAGCAGGAGGGGCCATGGAAGCCTCGCTCCTGAGACCCTGGAAGAAAGATCATGAGGAAGGGAAGTCAGGCACCCAGAGCCCAGGGGAGCCTCCATCAGCACCACAAAGGCACAGCCATCAGTGTTGATTGGACCCAAGTCTCCAGAATACAAGACGGGAGAGCCGGGTGGACCTGAGATATCACCTTGTCCAGCCCCCCTTCTATAGCCGCTGATGAGGAAACTGGAGGCTCAGAGAGGTGAGGTCTGGTGACCACAAGTGGGATTGAACCGACATTTCACTCCTGCTGTCTCCTGACCTGTTCCTTGCATCATCTCCCTTTCGCCTTTTGTTTCTTCCCCAATTAACCTCTTCCAACACAGCATTTCGAAGTTCCCCTGAACTTCATCGTCCATCAGTGTCCCCTGGTCTGGAAGATCACCGCCACTTGCCAAGGCCCCCTAATGCACTTAAGCGTCATTACAACCACCATCACCACCACATGAAAAAACTTGAGACTGATGGCCCCTAAAGCTTGAAGGAGCTGTGAGACCAAAGAATTGACTCAACAAGTCCAGCTTTGGTGGAGTAGGTGAGCTTATTAGGACTTTACACAGGTCGTCTTGGCTGTGGCAGGGACAGCTCTAGAGATTCATGCCTCCTCCCAGTGCTAAGCTGCTTTCACGCTTAATTTTCTAACTGTTTACTTATCGGGTGAGAGGGATGGGACTGTTTTCATTGATTGCCCTCAGATACCTCTGGGAAGTTTGAGCTCAGGGACACCTGCTCCTCAGCTGGGGACCGCGGGCCATGGCTCCACCACCTGCCCTTCAGGGTTCAAGCAGAGGACATACACTCTTAGTAACCTAGAGGGGTCTCACCACACAAATGTTCACCCCAACAACCATCATCAAGGCCACTGGCTGGTCAAGACACAGCCCCGGAAGGACAAGGGAGAGAGGATGCTGGAAAGACAGAGTGACCATCACCAGGGAAAGACTTCATTCTTGGAAGGACGTCAAACCTGGGGGTGGGTCTGTAGCGGGGCCGCTGTTTCTTCTCCTGTATCCAACAGTTCTAACTCTTTGACTTTCTGCATTTTCGGTTCTTTTCCTGGCCTTCTCATTGCTGGTTCCTGCACACCTCCCCTCTATTCCTGCCCCAATATATTCTTCAGTCTAAAGTAAACTGCTTCTTCCCATTCCCCACACTCTCCAGTCCCCTTTCCTTCCTTATTCCTGGCTCCAGTGTTCCTGCCTTCTCCTTGGTGCACTTACCATCTGCATTAACCACTCCCCTGCTGTGCTCAGCTACAGAAATGCCAAAGTCACTAACACTCACTCACTTCCATAAATTATACCTTGCCCTCCTTATGCCCCTAATAAAATGTCTGCATTTTGTCCTGGCCTGTGCCAGGCACACTTTCCCTGGTGGCTGATCTGCTCTGGGGTCACTGGTCTTGGCCCTACTGCAACATCTCATGGATCTTGATGAGAACGTTGAGCTTCCCCTCCAGGTCCTGAGCTTGTTTCTTCAGCTCCTCAGCTAACTCTGACTTTGCCCCCTGAAGCAAGTGCTTTGTCTCATACACAGTGTTGACCACATCCAGCAGAAGCAAGATGGCTCCAGTGGCTGCACCCACGGTCATGGCTCCTCTGCTCATTGCCAGGGCGGGGCCTTCAGCAACCCTCTCAACCTGTTCACCACCTTCAACTGAGATTCGCCCAATGACCTGGGGGGGTGGGCCATATGCTCCTAACTGAGGGTTGACTCTGCCTTGTCTGATGGCACGGATGTCCCTCCCAATGCGTTGTGTGAAGGTGGAATAACTGTCAACTAAGGTAAGAAAGTTGGGTGTGTTCCCACCCACAAACTCCTTCACCACCTTCACTGCATCGGTGCTGCTTTGGTCCAAGCTGCGAGCTTGGTTTCGTGCCTGCAATTGCTTTACTAGTTCCACGACACTGCTGGTAATCCCAGTCACAGCAGATGCTGCTCCTAGACCCGCTCCAGTGCCCATGAGCAAAAGACTGAGTCCTTCAGAGAAGGGTGCCAGACCCAGGCCAAGGAGGCTCAGGGCACCAGAGGTAGTGCTAATAGAGTTGGCCACCACATTGGTAATGGTGGTGCCTCTGTGGACCCGCTGAACCTGGTTTGCGAGGGAACGGAGCATCTTTATGTGATCCTCAAGCTCCTTTTTCAAGCGAGGAAACTCTTTCAAAAACCACTCCCTGTGCTGCTGGTCTTTATCATGGCGGTTTTTGTCCTTCGTGACCATGTGACTTACAAGCTTGTTCAGAGCTTTACGGAGCACATCTGCCTCATCCCTGCACAAAGAAAGGTTAAAGGATTAAGAAATGCAGTTTCCCTGTCTGTGAAATGAGCTCCATGCGATCTTTATCCTGTGTAAAGTGCGGAGCTTTCACTATCAATCAAATAGAAACAAATTTTACAAATGGAAAGAATTTTCTTCCAAACTCAAACATGCTTTGTTCATCATAGATACCCTCAGTACTCTATTCCATATTTGAAATAAATATCTTAAAATACCCCAGATGCTCTTCGCGGGTAGGTGTTTGATAAAGTGCCTCCTCACTCATGGGCAGGTCAACAATCGCGGATCGCCAAAATGTTTGGAGAGGGGAAAACTCTGCAGATGAACAAAGCATCGTGAGAGTGGGACAAAGACACCTTATTTCCAGGATGGCAGCAAAGTGAAGCATGAACTTTCCCAAAGAGAGGCCTTCCTGTCCCTCTCTCAGCTCCTGGGAAGTGATCTCCAGGCTCCTGAGTGTCCTGCCTGGTAGGAACATCTTTCTTTGCCTGGTGATTTGGCCAAGGGACAGTGTAGCAAATGTGATGGATGATGGGGTTTCTGGCCATTTGGTGTCTTCTGACTTCCAGAGGACCTTGGGGACTAAAGGTGTGAGACCTCAGGGAGGGGCTGGAGACTACAGGTCAGTCACCAAGTGAGGGCAGCCAGATCCAACCCCCAGCAAATATTCTCTGTTGGACACTAAGACATGGGTTGAGAAAGACTTCTCCTGACTCCCAGCTGCCTCCAGCGGGGCGCTTCTGAGCTTCTTCTCCACTAGGCGCCGACCTTGGCCTTCCACACCCACCCACTGCTTTCTGGACTTGCACCGCCCCAGCTCAGCAAGAATCGCTCCAAATCAGTTTAGGGAGGGTCCTCCCTGCTTGCTGTCTGAGCACTCTTTGCTATCTGATCATGCTCCTCACCCCCAAAATTGATGGGTGAGTGTCTGACCTGCCTTTAGCAAGAATCCTGTTAGGCCAGTTTAGCAGGAACCCCCTACTCTGGTGTCTCCTGTCAGAACTGTTCCATCTCCTGCCCCTCACCCTGGTGTTGGCTGTGACTCCCTCTCTGTCTTTACTGTATTTGGAGCTGGGCTCAGTCTCCCTCCCCTGTAACAACCGTCCTGAATAAAGGCTTCCTTCCTGATTTCATGTGATTCACAGGAATGTTTCCTTAACTGGGTGAGCTTCCCTGGTTGGCAGCACCCCATGTATTTTGTCCCACATTGACACAGGAGATCACAGCGTCCTGAGGACAATGAAGCTTCACACCTGAAACCCTCCCAGACGGTGCCCTGTGTGTCTCTTCCTTAGGCTGATTTTAATCTGTGTTCTTTCCCTGTGATAAGCCACATCATGAAATAGCAGTTTTTAGTGAGTTATATGAATCCTTCTAGTGAATTATAAAATCTAAAGATGATTTTAGGAATCCCCATTAATTTGCAGGTGGTGTCAAAGGTAAGGTGCCCTCAGACATTGCCGTCTGGCTACCTCTGAGTACTTTGAATTCAAATAAAACCAAACCTCAGAGAGACAGGAGATCACTTTGCCTGGCGTCTGCTCCCTTCCAAGGCCTCACGCCCTTTCACTTTCTGGCTGAAGGCTACTGGGTCCGGGCACTGCCCCAGTTAACTGGAGTGGGAGATCTGGGTATTCATTCTGGCTCCACATGGACTCTCCAGGCACCTTGCCGCCTCCTGACCTACCCCCTGCACCCCCAACCTTCCAGGTCTCACTTGCAGATGTCACCAGCCTAACTGATGCCTTAGCAGTGACAGCTTCACCTGTGTGTACGCCAAGGCCGTGTGCAATTTTATGGAACCTCTAGAAGACTCAGGACACTTTCAGAACCATCTATATAAATTTCTAATGCTGAAAAGACCTTAATTTGGACAAGATGTTAGAAGAAGTGTTTTCCTTCTTGGTTGGGGACTTGTCAGTCTACTCAGTACCCTTGAAATTACATAAATTGGCAGCAACTCATTCTACTATGGAGATGGTCACTAAGGCATACTGCTTGCCATTGTCAGGGGCTTCTTTGTGTAGAAGAGAAGAAGATCCCAAAGGGTAGCCCAGAACTTGCCAGTTCCCAGGCAGGGTGTGAGAGACACAGGCAGCCATGACCCTCTATGTCCATGAGTGTTGGGATCATCCCGACAGAGAAGAAATATTCCTCTCCCACTCACATGTCCTCTGCAAGTTCATGACCCCCTTAAGTTTCAAGCCCTTGGTGCCTCTCTTGCCACACCCTAGTCCCAGCCCTGGTGCTCCAGCCTTCCTACTTGTCCTACAAAAACAAGGTTGACTCTTGCTGCATCCTGACCCCAGGCTCTGACACTGGTCCTGGTCTCTCTTGGCCTTTGGGCAGGATCTTGGTCTTGGTTCCCCACATTTGACCTGGAGTTCACTCTAAGGCCTTCCCCACACTCCTATGACATTGACTTGCTATTTCTATTGGACAGATGACAGTTCCCAGTCTCCATGACATAAGCTTAGAGCCCAGGGACAAGGCACAGACAGAGCTGGGAGGAAACCCAGTGCTGTCCAAGTCCACTCCAGCCTCTCAGCATCCTGGACCAGCAGAAGGGTCCTGCTGTGTTTATGGAATTCCTCAGATGAGAAGAAATGGTCCCAGCCAGCATCCCCAGGAACACGCATTGGTTAGGTCAGGATTTTTCTGACTTGTCCCAAAGGAAGTCCTGCTGGGCTCCCATCTTCAAGAAGAAGACCCTTAATCCTGGTCTATTTTCACTAAGGTTGTTAGATGTTAACGTTAACTGTGCACCTACTATGTGTCAGTCATTATGCTAAGCACTTTACATGCATGCTCTCATTTTTCTCACAATCAGACTCCATGGATGAAGAAAGGCTGAAAGTGAGAAAGTAACTTGCAAAGTTCCCATCACTAGCAGATGGCAGAAGTGACCCTGTCCTTGTGGGCTTCCTGTCCCCTCAGCCTGAGGCTACTCACTGCCAGCGAAGGACATGGAGGAAATACTCTTCCTGGACTGCTGAGAAGGTCATCCTCAAGCCCAGCAGAGGGGCCTGCCTGGAGGAGGTGTGCATATCAGGGAAAACTAGCCCAAGGGAGATCTGGGTGGCATCACCGGGGTTCCCCACGGAGGTAAGCCAGTGGAGGTTACCTGGACAGTCCAGCAGCAACCAGGAATTCGTTCCAGGCTCTACCGTCAGTCAGCAGTTGTAGCAGATTCTCTCTGCTCACTCGGTCTTGGAAATACTTAAGGGAATCCTCAATAAAGGTGCTACTCTCTAGTTGGAAAGAAGAAAGGATAAGGTTGGAGAAAAGTGTAGGGGAGCGTAACAACCATTGCGTGTAAGTTGGTAACATGTTAATTTTTCCTGCACAGCTGTGAAGTGGGACATCTTTGATGGAGTCATCAGTGCTATAGAGGGATTGTGGGCCCCCAAAATTCATATACTGAAGCCCTAAACTCAAGTGCCTATATTTGGAGATTGGGCCTTTAAGGAAACATTTAAGACTGAATGAGATCACAAAGGTAGGGCTCTAATCCTATTAGAGGTCTAGTGTCCTATTGTAAGAAGAGAAAGATACACAAGAAGACCAGGTGAGCACACAGCACAAAGGCAGCCTCCTCAAGCTAGCAAGAGAGCCCTCCCCAGACTCCAACCCCTTAATTTAGTAAACCATCAAAGACAGAAACCCCAAACCCCACTGTGTCCGACTGGCTCTTCTGAGTCCGCCTGCACTCCCACCCCTAAGCCTGTGCTTCCGCTTTGCAATAAAAACTGATTTGCTTTTTCTTTGACTCAAATTGTTTCTCTCAAAGGAGTCAAAAACCAGGACAAGGCTAAGGTCTGGTCTCACGTGGATTTGGAGACTTTCGTAAACCCACCGGCACCAATGTGACCAGGAATTTTCCAAAAAGGTAAACCAAAACAGGCAATTTTGTAACTGCAACCAAATAATATCCTTCTTGCAGTTTCATATTCACCTGATCATCATTGTCTTCCACATTTTTTCACCAGAGCATGAAGCCTCCTCCAGTTTGGTTTTCTCAATTCATGAATTCTTACTCAAATAAATGTTACTGTGCCTCAGATTTTTCTTTGACAAGGGGTATCTGAGATCATGGGAATGAGGCCCTGCCCAGGGCAGTCATCCCTGGTCAGCAGGTGCTTGTGATGGGCAGGGCAGGGCAGCTGCCCTAACACAGCTTGGCGGACTGGGTGGCTTCCACCTGGAATCAACAGGGACAGGTAGAAGTGATGGAAACTAACCCTTAGAGAGGCCCTACTGTGTGGCAGGCTCTGGCCAGGCCAGGTACCCTTGTAATATTTGATCCCCATGAAAACGTAGGGAAACATTATTCTCGTGCAGGAGAGGGGAGGTAAGGAGCGCCAGGTCACACAGAAGAGATGTGGCAAAGGCCAGACCGAGGTCCAGTCAAGTTGGAAGCTGGGTCAAGCACGATACATTCTCACAGGGCCACTCGGAGCAGAGGGGCTGGTGCAGAGCAAGAGCTGGAGGGAGGGGACTGGCCTCTGCTGGAAACAACCCAGGGTCAGCCAGGAGCAGAGTGGGAGGTGAGAGATCAGGGCAACAGGTCAACCTCCTCTCCCACCCCTCCCCTCCTCCTGGACCCTGCTCTTCCCCCATTCCCCTCCCCTGCTGGTTCCACTTCCTCATGGCTGTCCTGCCCCACTTGAGTCATTTGGTAGGTGCCAGGGTAGGGAGGAAGTTGGCACCTGGGCCGTGCCCTCCTGAGGAGAAGTCAGGACACAGATGCCCTCAGAGACCCCTGAGTCCGGGGACTCCACGTGACCTCTCTTGAGCTCAGGGCAGACTCATCGGCCTCCTTCTCCATCTGGGTTCCTCTGGGGCTCACTCAGCTGTGGAGGCACCACCCTCCATTCTAGGTACACGTAGGAACCAGCCGGGGAAGAGGGAGTGAGCCTACCTGGGTTCATGGTGCCAGCGGCCGGGTTACCAAGGGGCTTTCCTTGGAGCTCTCCAGTCACTGTTCAGACTGGAAGGTTTTTCTTAACCCTAGAGGAGGAGAAAACAAATTGTGGGATCGAACATAAGCCACCTGTGTGCAGAGGGAGGCTGGAGGGGCTGGGTCTTTACAGAGCCCTCTGTGGTAGTAGCAAATGTCCAAAGTGTTTCTCTATCTCCTGGGGCCCTGCCAGCTAAAGTTTACAAAAACTCCCCTCGTTCCAGCTCCCTCTGCCCTCACTCTCACACCAAGGCAGGGTCCTCTTGTCCTGTTGGGGTATGAGGAGAAGATAATCCGAGAAGGGGCAGCCATCTGATCCTTACAGAAACTATGGAGTCCATACACAGGAATAGAGATGGGGAAGAAGGTTCTGACAATGACCTGGGCCTGGGAACATGTGTGATAACTGGTTGATGATAGCCAGTGTGTATTGCGTGTCTGTGATGTGCAGGGCTCCTTACACGTGTCTCATTCGATGACCACACACAGCCCGGGAGATGGGTACCACCTTCCCATTCAAACACAGAGGAATCCACAAAAGTTAGGGAACCTGCCCGTGTTTTCACAACAGTGCTAGAGCCAGGACGTCTGCTTCAACCCCATGTCTTCAATGACTGTGCTCTACTCCCTTCAATATACAATATTGAGTCTTGTATACACGCTCATGGGAAATGACTCCTCATTGCAAATCCGTGTCTCCCACTCTGTGCTCAACTCTTCGTCTTGGTGAATTCACTGCTGCTGCAGCGGACAGCCTGTGTCCCCGTCGCTTCTCTAAGGTCCTCTGTCACACAAAGACCTGGATCCTGCCAGATGCCGGCGCAGCCCCTGCTGTGGCTGCCGAGCCCTCCTGGTGCTGTCCTGTCCCCTCTGCTGTCCTCCCTGGCTGATGGACCTTAGGGTGCTTCTAATTCTTCATATAAATTATGCTACAATGAATATCCTCCTTCATATAAAACTGCCCACATTTGAGATTATTTCCTTTAGATATTTGTAGGAGTAGAATGACTAGGTCAGAAGCTATTAACGTCTCAAAAGTTTTTCTACCTAGAGCCACTCTGTATGCAAATTGCACCAATTCACACTCAAACTAGCAGTACATGAAGATGCCCATTCTTTCAGTCTTCCTGGCTCTCAGTAGTCTTTTCTTTAAGAAAAACAAAACAAAACAAAACAAAACAAAAACACACCTTTATTCTTTAAGACAAGGTCTTGCTCCTGGTATGTAGCCCAGGGCAGAGAGAGCTGGGGCCTCGGACACGCCCGATACTTGTGAGGAGCTGCACCCAGGATCCCATCCTCCTTGGTCCTTGTTGGCCTGGCTCCCACCCCTGTCTGGAGCCTCTGCTGGGCGGTTGAGGCCAGATACTGCCCCTCAGGCTGGACTAGGACACAGTGTGTACTCCATGGGTGAGCCTGCAGGTTGGTCAATTCCGGGAAGGGATTTTGTTCCTGGAAGACACCCCAAAGGCGCCTGGCCCAGCCCAAGCCCTGCCCAACTGAGAGACCTGGAAGGGGAGCCCTCCTTCCCACCTCAGCTCTGAGCCAAGCTCTCCAGATGCAGAGGACAGAGACTCTCAGCAGAGCATCTCCCTCCAAGTGGGTGTAGGGCATCCTCCTTGGGCAGGGAGAGAGGAGTCGAAATGATTTCCTGAGAAATCGTCATTTTCTGTTTTAGTTTTGAGAAACTGTCTTGCTCCATCACCCAGGCTGGAGAGCTTTAGGGCTATCATAGCTCACTGCAGCCTAGAGCCCCTGGGCTCAAGTGATCCTCCTGCCTCAGTCTTCCGAGTAGCTGGGACTACAGGCACACACCACCACGCAGGACTAATTTGTTAATTTTTAATTTCAGAGAGACAGCATCTCCTGTGTTGCCCAGGCTGTCTTGAACTCCTGGCCTCAGGTGATCCTCCCACCTCTGCATCCCACAGCACTGGATTACAGACCTCAGCCGTGGCACTGCACCCTTCTGAGGATCTTCGATGAAAAGCCAGGGTCAAGTTCAAACCCCGTAGCGGGGCACACAGGCCCTCTGATGCTCTGGCTCCCACCTTCCTCACTGTTAGGCCGGAATCTAGATCTAACATGGCGGTATCACCCGGCATGGCAGGCCCTTTGTTAGGACTTCCCACCCTTCACTTCCTGCTAAGACTCTCAGCGCGTGAAAAAAGCCCACGCCCGCCAAAGAACCCCCGCTCTGCGCAAGCTCCTGGTCAGGTCATTCCCCAGAAATCAAAACCTAACTCAGGAAAACCAAAATCTACAAACCCCACCTACCTCGCCCTATAAAAGGCCCCTGATACCTTGGCCCTCCCCCTAGAGGACCGGTGAACCTCGCCTGCGAGCCCAGTAAAGGCTACCTATGTTCTCATCTGCCTCGGGTCTCCTTGCTCGGCTCCCCATTTACATTACACTCACCACTCCCTGTCGCCACAGTCACCTTGGGTCCAGGCACCCACTGACGCCCTGCTTCAATGCCTCCTGGACCCATCTACTCCTCCCATCCCCAGCCTCAGGCCTTCGCTCAGCTGCTCCCTCGCCCTGGAATGCCTCCCCCACTGTCCCCACCATGCGCAAGTCACCCGTCCTCAGAGACCCAGCCAAAGCTACCTGGTCCCTGTGCCATCCCCCAATCCTCCTCAGGCTCCCTGAGCACTCTGCTTTCCGGAGGCAGCTCTACCTGTGTGTGGCTCTTTGGGCCTCTGTCTCCCCTTTAGACTGAGCATCCAACGGGGACCCTGTTGTGTTCCCAGCTGCATCCCCTACGACTGACTGGGATGCCCTCCACCCTCCCTGGCACAGCCTGGAGGAAATCCCAGGTGCAGGAGGCATTTACTTGAACTAAAAGCAGCCAGCCTTTGGATGACATGGCCCAGCTTCGGTTTCACTTTCAGCTGAGGAATTGAATTTAATTTTTCTTTCTATCTTGATGGGCATCTCTTTTTGGTGAAGAACAAATAAGACCATGACTCAGATTTCACAGAAATTTCCCCCCTGATTTCAGGTATTTTGGCAGCTCTATCAGGTTTTCAAGAGGGGAAAATCTCAGGCTGGCAGAGGAGGTGACTTGCCCAGAGTCACACAGCTCTTGGAGGGTGGATGGGAGGCCAACATCTGCCCTTGTGACTGTGATACTGAAGCAAAAAGGAGTGATTTCAATAATCCACAAGTCTCCAGGTTTGATGCTGCTTCTACAAACAGAGATCTAAGCTGTCACTCCTGTACTTATACTCACAATTCCAGTGTGGTTTTTGAATCTCATGATTGCAAAGCTGGCATCATGCCACAGACACCGTTCTACAATGCGACCTTCTCACTTCCCCTGTCTCAGCCATGTTTCCCATTAGGGACACAGCACAACCTGTTTCTTCTCCATCCCCCCAGAGGTCTGAACAGAGGGACAGAGGTGAGGACCAGAGACATGAAGTCCTATGAGCCACCTGCTCAGCCTCCTGACATGGGACCCTCAGCAAGTCCCCTCCCAGGGCCTCAGTTTCCCCACAGGGCCTGCCACAAGTAGGTGTTCCGACTCAGGGTGGGTGAGACAACCTCTGGGTTCCTTGTTATATCAAAAGAAATATATTGTCCCCATTGGGCCTCAGCAGCAGCATCCTCTGGCCAGCCTGGGTGTGGCCAGGCCACAAAGACACCCCGGGCTCCGGGTCACCTCCCCTCCTCCACCTTCTTTGATTCCTCCAAATTTCCCAAAGAGATGGGCACCTCCAACACCCACCTTTCTTCTGGGGTCACCTGGCCATGTCTCAGGCAGTCAGAACCAGAGCTTAGCCCAGGGAGCTTTGTGAACCCATCTGAGCTGCTTTTCCCACCTCTCTTTAAGGGCACAGCAGGAGGGAGGGAGCAATCAGACTCAAGCCTGGGTGCAAATCCAGGCTCTGCCACTGCTTTCCTGTCTGATCTGAGCCAGTTACCTAATCTTTCTGAGCTTATCTACATAAGGTGAATGATCCTTCCCTCCTGCAGCTATTGTGAGAATAAGGAGATTGGGAGAGGTCACACCATCCCCAACTTACCAAGGAATCTTCCTCTGACAGAGACGGAGCAAGATCCAGCTGTTCTGAGCTGTGTGGATCCCACCTCCAGCTGTGCACCTGTGTAATAACCAGACACATTCTCCGGCCTCCCAGATATACCCAGGAATTTGAAAGGGAAAGTGAAAGTCACAACTTCCCAGCAGCTTGTCATCAAGCACAGCAAACAGGCTGCTCGCCAGCACCATTTGCAGTCCAAGTCCAGCCTTCTTGCTGCTGCACTTAGAGAAGCAGCCCCAGACCAGACATTCAGCTCCCTCTCTTCCAACCCACCTGCCTCGCATCCTCAGGGTTCAGGGTCTCTTGTGTCACCTGCCCATGTCTCAGGCAGTCAGAACTAGCGTTGAGCCCAGGGAGTTTTTTGAACCCATCTGAGCCGCTTCCCCCTCCCTCTCTGCAGTTTAAGGGCACAGCAGGAGGGAGAGAGAAATCAGACTCAAGCCTGGGTGCAAATCCAGGCTCTGCCCCTGCTTTCCTGTCTGATCTGAACTAGTTAGCTAACCTCTCTGAGCTCAAGAAAGACCTGTCACTGACTGACTGTGGGAGCCTCCAGATTACCCCCCGTCCTTCCGTGCCCCCACACACCTCAGATGCCTGCCTTACTCCCACACATGCCATCAGCATTAGCACAGTCTCCCATATGTGCTGGGTAGATGCTTATTGCATATTTATTGCAATGCTGCTGGGGTTATTTTTTGTTAAGTTTTTGATACAGAGTCTCTCTCTGTAACCCAGGCTGGAGAGCAGTGGCCCCATCATAGCTCACCGCAGCTTCAAACCCTGGGGCTCAAGCCATCCTCCCACCTCAGCCTCTGAGTTGCTGGGATTACAGGTGTCCACCACTACACCCAGCTAATTTTTTGTATTTTTAGTAGAGATGGGGTTTCACCATGTTGGCTAGGCTGGCCTGGAACTCCTGACCTCAAGTGATCCACCTGCTTGGCCTCCCAAAGCACTGGGGTTACAGATGTGAGCCACCACACCCAGCCCATTGTGTCCTTCTTATGACTTTGTGTCTTCATAGCTTAGCTCCTACTAATAAATGAGAACATTTACAGGGCTCTTCCCACTTCTGCTTCTACTTTTACAGTTTACAAAATTAGCTGGGTGTGGTGGTGCGTGCCTGTAGTCCTAGCTACTTGGGAGGCTGAGGCAGGAGAATCACTTGAACCCAGGAAGTGGAGGTTGCAGTGAGCCGAGATCACACCACTGCACTCCAGCCTGGTGACAGAGTCTCAAAAAAAAAAAAACATATATATATACACACACACACACACACACACGTATATATATATATATATAGTTGAAGAACAAGGAGAAAACGTGAAAGGAAATGTATATCTATATATCTATATGTCTATGTGTGTATATATATATGAACAAGGAGAAAACGTGAAAGGAAATGTATATCTATATCTACATATCTATATATCTGTGTGTGTATATATATGTGAACAAGGAGAAAATGTGAAAGGAAAGTCAAATCTTGGGACCCCAAACTCACTGGAAACAGTTGAGCTTGGAAATGGAGCCACTCCAAAACCTGCCTTTGTTTTTGTTTCTAAGCAGATATTTGCAAACACAAAAGACAACATATTCCCCAGGTGGCCTCCTTCACAAATTGCTCACAAAGAAATTCCTTCTGGGTCCCCAAAATTTTTACCCTGAGGCAGATTTTGTGTAATTTCATGGTGGCAATGTAAATTAGCAACTTACCTTGACTGGTATGTGGCAAAGAGCAAGACTTCTGCCCATCCTCAGAAAAATACACATACGCCTACTTCCTCCACTCTATGTTTATTTTTATCTTATAGAAAATGTAGATTAACTGTGCATGAGACGAATGAATAATTGACTGTTCCTCTACCCCCTCCTTTCATAGAGAACCTGTGGATTCAGGGAGGGCTAATCAAAGCCTCACAGGAATGTGACCACTCACCTCATTACCTATCCTGTCGTTTTTCCTTTCCTCCTCCTACTGCTGCTTGACTTTACACATTTAAATACTGAAGCCCTCACAACCCTCTGTGAAAAATGAGTGGGCCCCAGATCCTCCTGTGACTTGTGTGCCTTTTTCCTGGGTGCATCCTCAACCTTGGCAGAGAAAACCTGTAAACTGACTGAGACGTGTCCCAGACTTCCTCTCCCCTTGCCTCAGTTTCCTCATCTGCAAAATCAGATCATAATCCCGGCCCATTGAGGGGATGACTATGAAACTCAATCAAATGGAGAAGTATTTGCAAATGGAATGTATTGCAAAATGTGTTGTGCAGTCCCTGTGTAATTGGTTGTAGTTTTGTTTAGTGTGCTGTTTTCTCAAATACTGATTATGCTAGCAGTGAAGTTGTCATGTGGAGAGACTGAGGACCTCTGCTTAGTCAGGATGTGGTGAGCAGTGGTATTAGCTGTTGTCTTCTCCTTCCTGGAAATAGGGTTATTCTGTCCTGCCTCACCTTTCTGTTCCTGCCTCACAAACTAGGGGTGTGTGTGTGTGTGTGTGTGTGTGTATGGGTGGGGGGAGGTGGCCACGATGCCCCCAGAGATGTTTGCTGAGGATGAAATAGGCTTCCATGGAAGGGTCAGGTTGGCTTTTGTGGTTTAGCTGCCTCTGAGGCCCTTCTGCCTGGGGCAAAGCACAAAAGTCCAACAGCAATCTGGTTGCCTGACTTCTTAGCCATGGAAGTGTGGTGAGCAGTGGTCTCTAGTCCCTCCACCCAGTGTGCCTCGAGAGTGGAACATGGGGCGGCGGCCTCTGCTGGGGAGGATGCTGGGGCTTCTCTGAAAGGAGGCAATGCCTGATTTTGTCATTGAAGGATGAGCGTGATTTTTCCAGGTGGTGGAAGCAGGTGCTCCTGGCAGAAGATCCCACATAAGCAAATATCTAGAAGACACAAGGCATGGCCTTCAACAAGAGCAGGCCTGGTACGGTGGCTCATGCCAAGGTGGGAGGATCGCTTGAGGCCTGGAGTTCAAGAGTAGCCCAGTCAATACAGTAAGATCCCATCTCTAATATTTATATATTTTTTTAATTAGCTAGGTTGTTGTCTCATGCCTATAGAACCAGCTATGCCTGGTTCTATTGGCTCATGCCTATAGAACCCTGAGGTGTGAGGATGGCTTAAGCCCAGAGGTCTGAAGCTGCCACGTGCTATGATTGTGGCAGTGCACTTCAGTCTTGGTGACAGACTGAGACCCTGTCTCAAAAACATAACCAAAATAACCCCAACAGCATTACAATAAATATACAATAAGCATCCACACGGCATGTGTGGGAGATTGCACTTATGCTGATGGCATGGGCGGGAGGAAGGCAGGCATCTGGGGAGTGTGGGTGCACGGGAGGACGGGGAGTAATCTGGAGGGTCTCACAGTCTGTCAGTGGCAGGTCTTTCTTCCTGAGACCACTGCAGACTCCCAACCCTGAGGATGCGAGGCAGGTGGGTTGGATGAGAGGAATCTGGATGTCTGGTCTCAGGCTGCTCCTCTAAGTGCAGCAGCAAGAAGGGCAGGGCTGGACTAAAGATGGTGCTGGGGAGTAGCCTGTTTGCTGTGCTTGATCACGAGCTGCTGGGAAGTTGTGACTTTCACTTTCCCTTTTGAATTCCTGGGTATGTCTGGGAGGCCGGAGGACGTGTCTGGTTATTACACAGACTCATAACTGTAGGTGGGATCCACACAGCTCAGAACAGCTGGATCTTGCTCAGTCTCTCTGTCAGGGGAAGTTTCCTTGGTAAGTTGGTGACAGTTGACCTGCCCCCATCTCCTTATTCTCACAGCTTTTGTAGATAAGCTCAGAGAGGTTAGGTAACTGGTTCAGATCAGACAGGAAAGTAGTGTCAGAGCCTGGATTTGCACCCAGACTTGAGTCTGATGTTTCCCCCCTCCTGCTATGCCCTTAAACTATACAGGGTGGGGGAAACAGCTCAGATGGGTTCACAAAACTCTCTGGGCTCAACTGTGTTTGGACTGCTGAGACACGGCTGGGTGACCCCAGAAGGAAGGTTTGTGTTGGGGATGTCTGTCTCTTTGGGAAATTTGAAGGAATCAGAGAAGGTGGAGGTGGGGACGTGACCCGGAGTCCGGCCTGTCCTTATGGCCTGGCCACACCCAGTAGGGCCCCAGGGTGCTGCTGCTGAGGCCCAATGGGGACAACAGATTTTTTTTCAGGTACAAGGAACTCAGAGGTCATCTCATCAACCCTGAGTCTGAGCACCACCTTGTGCCAGGCCCTGTGGGGAAACTGAGGCCCCGGGAGGGGGGTGACTTGCCGAGGGTCCAGCGTCAGGAGTCATAGGACTCCACGTCTCTGGCCCTCACCGCTGTCCCTCTATTCAGACCTCTGGGGGGATGGAGAAGAAACAGGCTGTGCTGTGTCCCTCATGGGAAACATGGTTGAGACAGGGGAGTGAGCAGGGCGCCTTGCAGAATGGTGCCTGTGGCGTGATGCCAGCTTTGCAATCATGAGATTCAAAAGCCACACTGTGGAACTGTGATCATAACCACAGGAGTGTGAGCTTAGATCTCTGTGTTTGTAGAAGTAGAATCAAACCCGGACATTTTTGGATTACTAAAATCACCCATTTTTGCTTCAATATCAGAGTCACAAGGCCAGATGTTGGCCTCCCCTCTGCCCTCCAAGAGCTGTGTGACTCTGGGCAAGTCACCTCCGCTCTCAGCCTGAGATTTTCCCCTCTTGAAATCCTGATAGAGCTGCCAAAAGACAAGAAATCAGGGGGGAAATTTCTGTGAAATCTGAGTCACGGTCTTATTTGTTCTTCACCAAAAAGAGATGCTGAAGCCTGTAACCCCAGTGCTGTGGGAGGCAGAAACGGGAGGATCACTTGAGGCCAGGAGTTCAAGACAGCCTGGGCAACACAGGAGACGCTGTGTCTATGAAATCAAAAATGAACAAATTAGCCCAGCATGGTGGCATGCACCTGTAGTCCCAGTTACTCAGAAAGTTGAAGGAGGAGGATCACTTGAGCCCAGGAGCTCTAGGCTGCAACAAGCTATGATGGCACCAAAGCCCGGAGCCTGGGCGACAGAGCAAAACCATTTCTCAAAAATGAAATGAAAATGGTGATTTCTCAGGAGGAGCACACGTCTCAACTCCTCTTTTCCTGCCCAAGGAGGAGGCCCTGGAGCCCATGACATGGAGGGAGCCTCTTTGCTGAGAGTCTTTGTCCTCTGCATCTGCTGAGCTTGGCTCAGAGCCCTGAGGCAGGAGGGAGGGCTCTCTGTCTGGGCTGCACAATTGGGGAGGGCTTGGGCTGGACCAGGGCCATCTGGGCTTCTTCTAGGAACCAAAGCCATTTCCCGGAATAGACCAACCAGCAGACTCGCCCAGGGAGGACCTGCTGTGTCCTAGTCAAGCCTGAGGGGCAATATCCAGCCTCGGTATTCAGCAGAGGCCCCAGGTCAGGGTCTGAGCCAGTCCAACAATGACCAAGGAGGATGGGATCCTGGGTGCAGCTCCTCATAAGTGTTGGGCGAGTCTGAGGCCCCACCTCTCTCTGCCCTCCTGCTCCTCTGCTCTCTTCTGGTCCTCCTGTGTCCTCATGGCTCATGAGATGGTGTTGAAATGGCTGTCCTGGCCCAGGGGGTCATACAGTGAGCAAAGCAGGAACAAGGGGAAGGGAACCCCCTCTCCTGTCACCCCTGTCCCTTACAGCAAGAAGTGCCCAGACGCCCCACTGCATACTGCCCTGGTGAACTGCTGCCCAGGACTGGGTCCCCCTTTTACCCTTGCTGCATGGGGTCCCAGAAGACAGACATCTGTGTGTCTGAACCCTGAGACAAAGGCAGGAAGGGGAAAGAGGGAGGCGAGTGGCTTTTGAGGAGGGGGCTTTTGTATGAGAGCTGGAGGATGGAACCCCATCAGGGGGCCCGGAAACCACTGAGCTGTTAAAATAAAGGCTGCAAACAAAGACCAGCTGCTGGAAGTGGGTGTGCCAGGAAGTGAGCAGAGACACATGGTGAGAAAAGAGAAATGGTAATGCCTGGAGCCGCCCCTATGTGACTGCGATGGGCCTGAAGCCGTGTTATTATTATTTATAGTATCATTATTAGTCATTTTCATCTTATTTGTACCCTCCATCTCTCCTCTCCACCTTTTCCTAACATTGTATCACCAGTTTTATGTCTTCCATTAGCAACTTTGTAGCTGTAAACAATTTACTTACAACTTTCTCATGCCCTCAGTTTTGTACCTTAAAGTATTTTTAACTTCCCTTAAAAAAATGACGATATTAATCCCTTTCTCCTCTGCCCAGTGCCTTCCGCTGATCCCAACTGCTACCTTTGTGCTTTAAATTTTGTACTAATTGGTATTGGTAACAAGTATATTTAGTTCTCAAATTTACATGTTGTGCATATGGTTTTTTGTTTGTTTGTTTGTTTGTCCTAAAGAAGAGACTACTGAGAGCCAGTGAGACTGAAAGAATGGGCATCTTCATGTACTGCTAGTTCGAGTGTGAATTGGTACAACTTGCATGCAGTGGCTCTAGGTATAAACATTTCGAGATGTTGATAGCCTCTGACCTAGTCATTCTACTCCTACAAATATCTTTAGGGAAATAAAATCAAATGTATAAAGTTTTACGAAGGAGGACGTTCTTTTGTAGCATAATTTATATGAAGAATGAAACACCCTAAGGTCCACATCAGCCAGGTGGGACAGCAGAGGGGACAGGCAGCACCACAGGAGGGCCTGCAGCCACAGCAGGCTGCGCCGGCATCTGCAGATCCAGGTCTTGTGTGACA
Source organism: Papio anubis (assembly GCF_008728515.1). NCBI lineage: Eukaryota > Metazoa > Chordata > Mammalia > Primates > Cercopithecidae > Papio > Papio anubis. The sequence continues at coordinate 14,478,405 of NC_044991.1, read as the reverse complement.
GAGGACCTTAGGAGAAGGATGGGACAGGCTGTCCGCTGCAGCAGTGAATTCACCCAGACGAAGAGCGAGCACAGAGGTGAGACACGGATTTGCAATGAGGAGTCATTTCCCTCATGAGCGTATACATGACTCAGTATAGTATATTGAAGGGAGTAGAGCCATTGGAAGACGTGGGGTTGAAGCAGACGTCCTGGCTCTAGCACTGTTGTGAAAAACACGCGTGTTCCTAACTTTTGTGGATTCCTCTGTTTGAAAAGGGAAGGTGGTACCCATCTCCCGGGCTGTGTGTGATCATCGAATGAGACACGTGTAAGGAGCCCCTGCACATCACAGACACGCAACACACACTGGCTATCATCAACCAGTTATCACACATGCTCCTGCGCCCAGGTCATTGTCAGAACCTTTTCCCATCTCTATTCCCAGGTAATGGACTCTAGTTTTCTGTAATGATCAGACGGCTGCCCCTTCTCTGATTATCTTCTCCTCATACCCCAACAGGACAAGTGCACTTTTCCTTGCTGTGGAAGTAAGGGCAGAGGAAGCTGCAGCGAGGTCTCCGAATGCAGGTGAGACCGGACCTTTGGGGCCTTGGCCCAGGTTTTTACATCGAAGAGAGAGAAAGGTTGTCTGCCAAAAGCAAAAGCAAATCAGCTTTGATTGCAAAGCGGAAGCGCAGGCTCGGGGTGGGAGGCATGGTCCCAGAAGAGCCAGTCGGGCCCAGTGTGGTTTGGGGTTTCTGCCTTGCTGCCTTTATTAAATTAAGGGTGGGGCTGGGCGCGGTGGCCTGCCTGTAATCCCAGCATCTCTTTGGGAGGCCGAGGCGGGTGGATCACGAGGTCAGAGATCGAGACCATCCTGGCTAACATGGTGAAACCCCGTCTCTACTAAAATACAAAAACTAGCCGGGCGTGGTGGCGGGCGCCTGTAGTCCGCCACGGGAGGCTGAGGCAGAGAATGGCGTGAACCTGGGAGGCGGAGCTTGCAGCAGCCAAGATCGCGCCACTGCACTCCAGCCTGGGCATACAGCAGCGCGAGACTCCGTCTCAAAAAAATAAATAAATAAAAATAAATAAATAAATAAATAAATAAATAAATAAACAAGGGGTGGAGCAAGGCCACATTTCGGGAAGAGGTGGGAATTTCCTGGAACTTGAATGGGGTGGGTAACACGCAGTTTTGTACCAAACATGGGCATACATGGAACTGCTGTGGCGCGGGTGGGGGTGGGGTTTAGTGAGACAAGGAGGGTATGATTGAGTGTGAGGCGAAACGTGAGTCCGACCCAGCACTGAGTTAGATCTTACTGGTCTTAGCCGGATTGGCCACTTCCTGTTTGTCAGGGTCCTGTGGGCCCGTCGCCTCCCCCTGTCCCTGCAGCTGGTTTCAGCAGCTCCTTCTGTGTCCGTCATGTGAACCTGCTGCCTGGAGTTCTTGTTTCCTCTGTGACCTCCCAGTATTCCCATCTCAGCATGGCCCGCTGTCAGCTGGCTGCTCGTGACTGGCCGAGGTTAAGTTTTGTTTGTGTCTAACAGAAGCGCCCATCTGATATGATCCCAGTTCAGTTTCCCACAGCTTGCAGTTTAAGGGGGGTGACAGCCGTTCTCAAGGCCTCGTAGGTATTGTTTGCCCAGGACTGTTTCAGGGCTGGATTTTGTTTTAATTTTGCTTTTATATCCACCAGCCCCACCCCATCAAGAAATACACACATTTAGTGCTGGAGGTTCCCTCCATCCAACCCTGGGTTTCCTTCCTCCTTTTGGTGAAGAAGGAAAAAGAAAAAACAAGACAGGCCCTCGCTCAGCCGAGTCAGCACTGCGTTCATTTCCCTAAGCCCCATTTCCTCAGGACGGCTTTCTCCCCTTACAGAGTTGCAGTGGCAACCAAGTCAGCTCTGCTCAGGAACCGCTCTGGACAGCAAACTGGCCTGTGCTGAGTCCTGTCCAAGACCAGGGGAGGGCGGGGAAGATTAGAAGCAGAGAGCTCTCAGCCCACCCCGGAATCCTTAGGAAGGGCTGGGCTGGGGGACCGAGGGAAAACTCTCCCCGCAAAACAAAGATAATCTGTGATTTAATAACAGGCCCAGCTGGGTTCAGAGGTGACAGTGGGAAGCCGTGTACCCTGAGACCAGCCTGCAGAGGACAGAGGCGACATGGAGGTGTCTCAAGGATCAGCGCTGAGGGTCTCGCCCCCGTGCCCCGTCAAAGAACCTCCTCCACTGCCCATCTGAGAGTGCCCAAGACTAGCATGCCCCTTTGCATGGTAGTTGTACTCAATGCTGTGGAGTTTGAGAAATTATTTTTAACCTTTAAATACACCCACAGGTAAGCTATAAGGGAGAATGCAGAAACCACGGGCATTTTTAAAACATAAGGAGTTTTAATGTTAAGGAGTTGAAGGAGCAATGTCAAAGAAACGTTGGCCTTGGAATCAAATCCTGAGCTTCCTGCTTGATGGTTTTGGGCAGCTCTCACTCTCTGGATTTTACTTTCTTCTTCTGTGAATTAAGAATGAGGTGGCCGGGCGCGGTGGTTCACGCCTATAATCCCAGCACTTTGGGAGGCTGAGGCGGGTGGATCACGAAGTCAGGAGATTGAGACTATCCTGGCTGACACGGTGAAACCCCATCTCTACTAAAAAAAAAAAAAAAAAAAAATAGCTGGGCGTAGTGGCGGGTGCCTGTAGTCCCAGCTACTTGGGAAGCGGAGGCAGGAGAATGGCGTGAACCCAGGAGGCGGAGCTTGCAGTGAGCCAAGATCGTGCCACTGCACTCCAGCCTGGGCGAAAGAGCGAGCCTCCGTCTCAAAAAAAAAAAAGAAGGAGGTCTCTTTTGTGTCCACAGCAAGGAACAATTTTACATCGTGTCTCAGTGCACACACAAATACATACCGGTCCCAAGTTCCTTATCTGCCATTCCATAATTTCCAGATCCCTGCAAACCACATATTTTGGGGGTAGCTGACTTTGAGAGTAATCCTGCTCTGTACTGATTTGAGTTCTTTATAGGCCTACCATTATTTTTTACATTTAATGTGAATATTTGCTTGTTTCACTGTTGAAACATGCATGGGTTTGATTACAGGGAGCAGTCCAGCCTCTGCTGGGAATGGTCAGGAATATACCATATGCACCCCATGTCCTTTCTAAAATAGTGAAAATTCGGAATGCCTAAACACATCTGGATTCCAGGAATTTACCTTAAGGGATATGTATTTGAAATAACTCACAAAAGCAATACTCACCCCTGCTATGCTTGGTACGCTCTGATATTTTCAAATTGATTTTCTTTTTAACATGCTGCTCTTGAACCAATGATTTCATAACCCAATGATGTGTTGAAACTCACATTTTGAAGACAGGGGTATAAAGTGTTTGACACCCAACAGGCATGTGGCAGATAGAAGTGATCACTGGGATGTTTCCACTTCCTTGGCCTGGAAGGCTCACTTTGTGTTGGTGCTGAGCTGAAAGGGATTCATTCCTCCCCAAAGCACTGTGGCACTCCCCTGGTGTTTCAGTGTTCTCAGGCTACCATGGTAAAATATCACAGGCTGGGTGACTTCAACATCTGGCTTTTCTTTTCTCACAGATCCAGAGGCAAGAAGTCCAAGGTGAAGGTGCCAGCAGGGTTGGAGTCTGGGGAGGACTCTCTTGCTGGCTTGTGGAGGCTGCCTTTGTGCTGTGTGCTCACGTGGCCTTCTTGTGTCTCTTTCTCTTCTTATAATAGGACACTAGCCCTCTAATAGAATTAGAGCCCTACGTTTGTGATCTCATTCAGTCTTAATTGCCTCCTTAAAGACCAGATCTCCTAATGTAGTTACCTGAGTTGAGGGCTTCAGCATATGAATTTTGGGGATACACAATTCCCTTGATAGCACTGATGATTCCATCAAACATATCCCACACCACAGCTGTCCAGGAAAATTAACATGTAACCACCTTTTATGCAATGGCTGTTATGCACTCCCACACTTTCCTCCAACCTTATCCTTTCTTCTTTCCAACTAGAGAGCAGCATCTTTATTGAGGATGCCATTAAATATTTCCAGGACAAAGTGAGCACACAGAGTCTGATACTCCTGCTGACTAATGATGAAGCCTGGAATGAATTCGTGGCTACTGCTGAACTAACCAGGTAACCTCCATGGGTTTACCTCCATTGGACGCCCCAGTGATGCCACCCAGATGTCCCCTGGGCTAGCTTTCCCTGACAGACACACCTCCTCCAGGCAGCACCCTCTGCTGGGCGTGAGGATGACCTCGGCACTCCAGGAGGAACATTTCCTCCCTGTCCTTCGCTGGCAGTGAGTAGCCTCAGGCTGAGGGGACAAGAAGCCCACAGGGACAGGGTCATTTCTGTCATCTGCTGGTCATGGGAACTTTGTGAGTTACTTTCTCACTTTCAGCCTTTCTTCATCCATGAAGTTTTATTGTGAGAAAAATGAGATCATGCATGTAAAGTGCTTAGCATAATGACTAACACATAGTAGGTGCACAGTTAACATTAATATCTAACAACCCTGGTGGAAATAGAACAGGGTTAAGGGTCTTCTTCCTGAAGATGGGAGCTCAGCAGGACTTCCTTTAGGACAAGTCAGAAAAATCTTGACCTAACCAATGCGTGTTCCTGGGGATGCTGGCTGGGGCCCTTTTTCTCATCTGAAGAATTCCATAAACACGGCAAGACCTTTCTGCTGGTCCAGGATGCTGAGAGGCTGGAGTGGAGTTGCACAGCGCTGGGTCTCTTTCCGGTTCTGTCTGTGCCCAGTCCCTGGGCTCTAGGCTTATGTCATGCAGACTGGAAACTGTCATCAGCCCATAGGAATAGCAATTCAATGTGATAGGAGTATAGTGAAGGCCTTAGAGTGAACTCCAGGTCAAAGGTGGGGAACCAAGACCAAGATCCTGCCCAAAGGCCCAGGGAGACCAGAGCCAGGAGTCAGGATGGAGAAAGAGTCAGCCTTGGTTGTAGAACAAGTGGGAAGTTTGGGGCACCAGGGCTGGGACTAGGGTGTGGCAAGAGAGGAACCAAGGGCTTGAAACTTAAGGAGGTCATGAACTTGCAGAGGACATGTGAGTGGGAGAAGGATATTTCTTCCCTGTCTAGATGATCCCAACACTCATGGACATAGAAGGTCATGGTTGCCTGTGTGTCTCACACTCTGCCTGGGAACTGGCAAGTTCCGGGCTACCGTTTGAGACCTTCTTCTCTTCTACACAGAGAAACCCCTGACAATGGCAAGCAGTATGCCTTAGTGACCATTTCCATAGTAGAATGAGTTGCTGCCAATTTGTGTAATTTCAGGGGTACTGAGTAGACTGATAAATCGCTAACCAAGAAGGGAAACACTTCCTCTACCCTCTTGTCCAAATTCAGGTCTTTTCAGCATTAACAATTTATATAGATGGTTCTGAAAGTGTCCTGAGTCTTCTAGAGGTTCCATAAAATTGCACACGGCCTTGTCGTGCGCACAGGTGAAGCTGTCACTGCTAAGGCATCAGTCAGGCTGGTGACATCTGCGAGTGAGACCTGGAAGGTTGGGGGTGCAGGGGGTAGGTCAGCAGGCGGTAAGGTGGCTGGAGAGTCCATGTGGAGCCAGAATGAATACCCAGATCTCCCACTCCAGTCAACTGGGCAGTGCCCGGACCCAGTAGCCTTCAGCCAGAAAGTGAAAGGGCGTGAGGCCTTGGAAGGGAGCAGACGCCAGGCAAAGTGATCTCCTGTCTCTCTGAGGTTTGGTTTTATTTGAATTCAAAGTACTCAGAGGTAGCCAGACGGCAATGTCTGAGGGTACCTTACCTTTGACACCACCTGCAAATTAATGGGGATTCCTAAAATCGTCCTTAGATTTTATAATTCACTAGAAGGATTCATATAACTCACTAAAAAGTGCTATTGCACGATTGTGGCTTACCACACAGAAAGAACACAGATTAAAATCAGCCTAAGGAAGAGACACACAGGGCAGAGTCTGGGAGGGCTTCAGGTGTGAAGCTTCATTGTCCTCAGGATGCTGTGATCTGCTGTGTCAATGTGGGACAAGACACATGGGGTATTGCCAACCAGGGAAGCTCACCCAGTTAAGGAAACATTCCTGTGAATCACATTAATCAGGAAGGAAGCCTTTATTCAGGATGGTTGTTACAGGGAAGGGAGACTGAGCCCAGCTCCAAATACAGTAAAGACAGAGAGGGAGTCACAGCCAACACCAGGGTGAGGGGCAGGAGATGGAACAGTTCTAACAGGAGACACCAGAGTGGGATGTTCCTGCCAAACTGGCCTAACAGGATTCAGGCTAAAGGCAGATCAGACACTCACCCATCAATGGTGGGAGTGAGGAGCATGATCAGATAGCAAAGAGTGCTCAGACAGCAAGCAGGGAGGATGCTCCCTAAACTGACAGGGCGATTCTTGCTGAACTGGGCGGTGTAGGACCAGAAAGCAGTGGGTGGGTGTGAAAGGCCAAGGTCGGCGCCTAGTGAAGAGGCTCAGAAGAGCCCAGCTGGAGTTTGATCAAACAGAAAGTCTTTCTCAACCCATGCCTTAGTGTTCAGAGTATTTGCTGGGGCTGGATCACAAGCTGCCCTCATGGCTGACCTGGAGTCTCCAGTCCCTCCCTGAGGTCTAACCACTTTAGTACACATGTCCTCTGCAGGTCAGAAAAGACACCAAATAGCGCCAAACTCCATCATCCGTCATATTGCTATACTGTCCCATGGCCAAATCATCAGGGAAATAAAGATGTTCCTACCAGGCAGGACACTCCAAGAGCCTGGACCCAGGAGCTGAGGACAAAGGGAAGGTCTCTCTTTGGGAAAAGTTCATGATTCACTTTGCTGTCATCCTGGGAATAAGGTGTCTTTATCCCACTCTCACTGTTCTTTGTTCATCTACAGAGTTTTCCCCTCTCCAAACACTTTGGCAGTCACGGTGTTGACCTGCCCTTGAGTGAGGAGGCATCTTTATCAAACACCTACCATGAAAGAGCATCTGAGATGCCTTTAAGATATTTATTTCCATATGGAATAAGTACTGAGGGGTATCTATGATGAACAAAACATATTTGAGCTTAAACTCTCTTCATTTGTAAAATTTGTTTCTATTTGATGATAGTGAAAGCTCTGCAATTTACACAGGATAGAGATCGCATGGAGCTCATTTCACAGGGAAACTGCATTTCTTAATCCTTTAATCTTTCCTTGTGCAGGGATGAGGCAGATGAGTTCCGTGAAGCTCTGAACAAGCTTGCAGAACACGTGATCAGGAAGGACAAAAACTGGCAAGATAAAGACCAGCAGCACAGAAAGTGGTTTTTGAAAGTTTCCTCTCTTGAAAAGGGACCTTCAGGATCACATAATAAAGCTCTATATCCTTGCAGACGGGGTTGAGCAGGTCCACAGAGGCACCACCATCACCAATGTGGTGTCCAGCACTGCCGGCGTTATCTCTGACATCCTGACCCCCCTCAGCCTGGGTCTGGCACCCCTCACAGATGGAGTCAGCCTTGTGCTCTCAGAAACTGGGATGGGGACAGGAATAGTGGCCACTGTGACCGGGATTACCAGCAGTATTGTGGAACAAGCAAAGAAGTTGTCAGTACAACGCCAAGCCGGAAACTTAGACCAAAGAGACCCTGATGTAGCGAAAGTGATGAAGGAATTAATGAGTGAGAACACACCCAACTTTCTTTCCTTAGCTGACAATTCTTACCAAGTCATACAAGGCATTGGGAAGGACATCCGTGCCATCAGAGAAGCCAGAGCCAACTCTCAATTGGTACCATCTGCCAGACCCCTTGAGATCATTGGAATCTCAGCTGAAAGCGATGAAGAGGTGGAGAGAGTTACTGAAATCCCCGCCCTGGAAATAAGCAGAGGAAACAAGGCTCTGGGTGTGGCCACTGGAGGCATCTTGCTTGTGCTGGATGTGGTCAGCCTTGTATACGAGTCAAAGCACTTGCAAGAGGGGGCAAAGTCAGAGTTAGCTGAGGAGCTGAAGAAGCGAGCTCAGGAGCTGGAGGGGAAGCTCAACATTCTCACCAAGATCCAGGAGATTCTGCAGGCGGACCAAGAACTGTGACCCCAGAGCAGGGCAGCCACCAGGGGAAGTGTGCCTGGCACAGGCCAGGACAAAATGCAAACTTTTTTTTTTTTTTTTTTTGAGATGGAGTCTCGCTCTATCACCAGGCTGGAGTGCAGTGGCACGCTCTCGGCTCACTGCAAGCTCCGCCTCCGAGGTTCAAGCCATTCTCCTGCCTCAGCCTCCCGAGTAACTGGGACTACAGGCAAGCGCCACCATACCCAGCTACTTTTTGTATTTTTAGTAGAGATGGGGTTTCACCATGTTGGCCAGGATGGTCTCGATCTCTTGACCTCATGGTCCGCCTGCCTTGGACTCTCAAAGTGCTGGGATTACAGGTGTTAGCCACCACGCCAGCCAAAATGCAAACATCGTATTAGGTGGATAAACAGGGTGAGGTAAAGTTTATGGAACTGAGTGTTAGTGACTTTGGCATATCTGCAGCTGAGCACAGCAGGGGAGGGGTTAATGCAGATGGCAAGTGCACCAAGGAGAAGGCAGGAACACTGGAGCCAGGAATAAAGAAGGAAAGGGGACTGGAGAGTGCGGGGAATGGGAAGAAGCAGTTTACTTTAGACTGAAGAATATATTGGGGGAGGAATAGAGGGGAGGTGTGCAGGAACCAGCAATGAGGCCAGGAAAAGAACCAAAAACGCAGAAAGTCAAAGAGTTAGAACTGTTGGATACAGGAGAAGAAACAGCGGCCCCACTACAGACCCACCCCCAGGTTTGACGTCCTTCCAAAAATGAAGTCTTTCCCTGGTGATGGTCACTCTGTCTTTCCAGCATCCTCTCTCCCTTGTCCTTCCCAGCGTGTATCTCAGTCAGCCAGTGGCTTCTTGATGATGGTTGTTGGGGTGGTTGTTGTGTGACGGTCCTCTCTAGGTTACTAAAGGGTGTATGTCCCCTGCTTCAACCCTGAAGGGCAGGAGGTGGGCCATGGCCATGGTCCCCAGCTGAGGAGCGGGTGCTTTGAGCCTGAACTTCCCAGAGGCATCTGGAGAAACCAATCAATGAAAAACAGTCCCACGCCTACCCCATACAAACAGTCAGAAAATTAATGAAAGAAGCAGGCACTCGAGCGCAGAGCTGCTGTTCTGCCACGCAGGAGGACCTGTGTGAGTCCTAATAGCCTACCCCACTACCGCTGGACTTATTCGGTCACCTTTGGTCTCAGAGGCTCCTTCCCAAGCTTTGGGGCCACTAACCCCAAGTTTTTTCTCAGAATGGTGGAGCGGTGGTTGTGACGGCAGCAGAGTCGGGGCCTTTGGCAGCTGCAGGATCTTCCAGACCTGGGACGCACGATCATGAAGTTCCAGGGGAACCAAATGCTGCTGGAGATAATTCTGTAGAAACAAAAACGGTATGAGATGCCAGAAACAGGTCAAGGAACCTTTTGAGGTCCAGGTTCACCTTACTCCTGTGGTCACCAGACTTCGCCTCCCCACTTCAGTTTCATATCAGCTAGAAGGGGCTGACGATGATCCTTGGCCACCACCCGCCTTGTATTCTGAGACTGGGTCCAATTCAACACTGATGGCTGTGCCTTTGTGGTGCTGATGGAGGCTCCTGGGTGACTTCCTCCTGCGATCCTTCTTCCAGGGCTACAGGCTTCCATGCACTTCCCTCCCGCTCACTCACTGACTGTAATTTTCCCAGCTGGTCACTTCCCTGAGAGACAAAACCCCAACACTGGGGCACCACGAAAGCCAGCTGTCTGTCTCGAGCTGAGACATGGTTTCATCTCGGTCAGAGCCTGGGATTGACATCAGGACACTGATTTAGTCAGAGGACTGTGTGATTGGGAGAGGATGAGTGAAAAATAGACACAAAGAGAGACATCCAGACAACACCCCATCCAGTCTGTCTCACATTTGCCCAGACTCCGCAACGGTCTTCAGCTCCCCTGTCCCCACCCCATGTCCTGGACCCGCCCACACTGCTGTGAAAACATAGTTTTTTTTTTTCCACATTTCTCACTCTGGCTGCAAGGCTGCTACTCATGGCATGATCATGGTTTCACTACATCTTGGACCCTCCTGGCCTCAAACTATCCTTCCACTGACTTTTATAATTGGAACATCCGCAAATGCCCTAATGCCTCATTAATTTGAACAATTTTTTTTTTCTGCAGACAGAGGGTTTCCATCTTGCCCAGGCTGGCATCGTAACCTCAGATTCACTCTTGGTCTTCCAATGGCTGCAATTATAGTAGCATGAGCCACAATCACTGCGGCTCACCTAAGAACATATATATAGATTTGATCGACACCTGCTTTCACCTCCAATGCTTCCCATTTCAGGCACAAAGATGGAGACCATGATGCTGCTGCCTAAAGTAGCCTGTTGTGGCCTGGGGTCCTGTAGGAAGAGCCAGAGGCACTGCTCTGGTGCAGAGGGTTTGTGTGGGGCGGATCAGGAGCAGAACTGAGGGATCCAGAGGGAAGAGGAAGGATATAAGGAGAAGTTTCTTGAATGGGCCAGGCTGTGGGCATTTCCCAAGGCCTCAGAATCTTTGTCTCCAGGGAGAGAGAGACTTTATCCACTGCTGTTTGACTGCCTCAGGGGACATTAATTCGTCAGTATTTCCTTTCTGTGGTGGAGCCTGCGGGCACCTCAGCTGGAGCCTAGAGCATAAGAGACAAACGGATGTATACACCCCAGAAACTCCTAAGCTCATAACGTGCAGGGCCTACCGAACCTTTCTCTTCTGTGTAGTATCCTGCAGAATGTTTACCTCAGTCTCTAACTCTCCATCAAAATAAGGTTTCCTTTGACTTCGATTCATCTACTCTTCCTGAAGAAGTCAAGAGCCACGCCACTCCACTGCTGGCACCAACCGTGTTTTACTTTTTTATCACGCTTCATCAATTTTTGATTATTCACATCTTTCAGATTTTTCTCGGCATTGAGGGTACAAATACTCATAAGGACATCCATCCACTTTGCCCTGAGCTCTTATTGAGTTAGCTGTGATATCCCACTGTAATGCCTGCTCGAGATTCTTTTAAAAGCACAGAAATGGAGTCTGGCTGGTTTAACAGGAAAGAAGAGCAAACGAAGCAATCTTAGGATAGAAGCGAAACCACAAAATCTACACACCAGGAAGGACAGCAACCAGGAAAGTCCATGAAAATGTGGTCGACCCCGAGGCCTCTGCGCTCAACAGCTACCTTGCAAGTCCATACTTCGTGAGTCCTAGTGTCTCTGATTAAAGTTTCACACCAAAAGACAGAATAGGCGTACATTATATACCCGGACCTTCAGGTATCTGGAATAGAAAAGCCAAACTTAGAGAGAAGTCTTGGGTCACAGCCACCCACGCCTACTGTATACACTCAACTCCTCAGACGGCACACATGTCCTCTCATAGAAACAAAATGACTCTTCACCTGTTACGGATCCAATTACCGCAAGGACGACACAAATGCACCTGTCACTTCTCCAGCTGGAGCCATACTATTGCTCACCTCCCAAACATCCTCAAGTTCTGCTCATGGAGAGGAGGGACCTGTGCATTGTCCATTTTTCTCTTGGTCCATTGGGGCCCATCCCAATTCTGAAAGCCCAGCCAGGCTGGGAATAGAAAAACTAGAGGTAGATGTCTTTCTACAGTGTCAAAGATGTCAGCATTGAGGGCCCATAGGATTACCAATTTTTCATGAGAGAACTAACTATTCAACATTCGCTCTCTTCTTCCTGTAGTCTGAGGTTGGGGTGAAATACAGCAGCTTCCCAGTCAGTCTCTGTGTGTATGGCTTGCAGGAAAGGAAGAGGTGGGCTGAGGTCCACCACTGACCATTGCTGCCACTATTACAAACCTTTGACTGGTTTTTCCACTCAAATCCTCTTACTGATTTGAAAATCTATCCCTTTTCCAGGCTGTCTGAACTCCTGCACGCAGGCTGTGGGATTTTCATCAGCTTTTACCACTGTTAGAGCAGAGCAAAACCTCGATCCTCCTGTCCTGTGTGTCACAACAACACCTGGGTTCTCTCTGATAATCAACAAATAACCAACCCGGTGACCCTGTGCTATCTTCACACTGCCAGCCTGAGTAGCCAGCGGGTGTGGTCAGGAACCACCGTTGTCAGCCCTTGAAGGGGCATTCCCCAATAAAAATTCCTGGTAAAAAATCCCAGAGTCATAGGTATTGAAAACAAAACTTTTGAAAGTGATTCATTGTTTGTAACCATAGAGTTATCACCCTCATCTTAACCGCTTACTGCCCAGGTTTATAAATTCTGGCTATCACAGGAACACCTTAGCATGGATTCAGAGCATAGCACGTTCTAAAGGCAGCTCCCAGCCTCTGACACGGAGTTGAGTCCCCTTTGGGCCATTTCCATGGGATCTAAGGCTGTCACTTCCGGGGGTGAGATTCACCGGGTGCCAAGTGGTCAGCCTTGATGACGAGTTCCAGCCAATCAGCACCAAAAGCTCAGGAAGCTACTAGCTACAGATTCCTGCCTTGGGGGAGCTAGGCACTTCTCCCGGGCCCTGCCTGCACAATGAGGTTAACCATTTAGTTTCTACAGATGTTTTCCTCACTTTAATAGTAAAAACACACCCCTAGGTGGAGATTTTATATGGTAATAATACATGTAATATGTGTTAGAGCAGAGAGATGCTAATCGCATGTGCCAATCCCAGGTCCACCTTTGCACACTTGACCTGACTGGTACCTTATGAATATGCATGCCCAGCTCCCATAAAGGGAATTCCCCACAGGCACTAGGGGCCTTTGAGCAGCCGCTCTGCCTCTCACAGCACACTTTCACTTTGCAGTAAACTTCTTTGCCTACTCTTGGACATGCTCTCAAATACTTTTGTGCAGCAAAGTCAAGAACCTCAACTTACCCAGCAACAACAGCCTCAGAAGAAATGTGGGACTGCTTATCTCACTACCTTCCCTCCCTCTTGCTTTCTTTCCTCTGTCCCCTCCTGCCCAATTTTTCCCCTTTAAATACTGAGGGACTCAAGACTCTCTTTGGAAAAAGCATGGGCCCCACATCCTACAGTGACTTGTGTCTGTTTCTCCCAGGTGCATCCTCAACCTTGGCCGAATAAACCTCTAAACCAATTGAGAACTGTCTTGAACGCTTTTTGGTTTACAAGTCTTGGTTCCTCTCTGAGTTGATGGATGAAAGCCACTGCCCTGCCCCCTTGCCTCAGTTTCCTCACCTGCAAACTCAGATCATGATCCTGGTTTATTGAGGGAATGATCATAAGACTGCAATCAAATGGGGAAGTAAATAAATGCATTGCAAGCTACAGCGAGCAGTTCCTGTGTGATCACCTTCTGTTCCTCCCTCAAAAGCTGGTGTGTGTGTATAGGGTGGTGGCCAGGATGTCCCATGGACATTTGTCCTGGATGAACTAGGACCCCCTGGAAGGGCCAGGTTGACCTCTGTTGTCCAGCCCCACTCCAGCCCTTCTGCCTCGGACAAAGCAGAACCGTTTGACAGCAATCCAGCTGCGTGACTTCTCAGCTGTGAGACTGTGGCCAAGCAGTGGACTTAGGCCCCTCCCTTCGAGGTGTCATGGGAGTGGGGCACAGGGCAGTGGACTCCACAGGGACAGATGCTGGGAGACTTCTCAGAGGAGGCAATGCCGTAATTGAGCTCTGAAGGATAAGCCTGATTTTTCAGATGGTGGAAGCCAGTGCTCCAGATAGAGGAACCCACATAAGCAAATGTCCAGAAGCCACATGGGCATGGCGTTGAAAAACAGTCATAGAGTTCAGTATTCAGTAAGCACCTGGTATGTCTGAGAGGTTGTGCTAATACTGATAGCACGGGGGCGAGTAAAGCAGGCACGCTGGGAGTGTGGGGGGCACTGGAAGGGGGGTAACTGGAGGGTCCCACAGCCTGTTAGTGACAGATGTTTCTTCCTGAAGATCATAGCAAACCCCCCTGAGGATGCGAGGCAGGTGAGTTGATGAGAAGGTTCTGGAATGTCGGGTCTGGGGTTGCTCCTGTAAGTGCAGCAGCAAGGAGGGAGGGACTGGGCTGAAGCTGGTGCTGGCGAGCAGTGTCTTTAGTGGGTGTGCGTGATCACGAGCTGCTGAGAAGTTGTGACTTGGTTTCCATTTCAGGCTCTCCAGGTGGGAAAAGATGAAAGTTTTAAAGTTATAAAATTGGGCATTTTACCCATTTTTATTTCCTTTCTTTTTTTTTTTTCATCTTTGATCATCAAGCTGCTGAGTTTCCACAGGGCACAGGACTGCCCAGTCTCCCTGACAACTCCTTGGGACCTTCTTCCTAAACTGTGGCTAATGGAAGGTGACGGCAGTGATGTCTGAAACCTGTAGGTGTTTCTCTTAAGGGAAGATTCTTGTGCTCCGTGTCCTCTTCTGTTCTTTGGGCTGGGATGTGTGGGTGGGCACCAGCTTCCACGTGGAAAACAGCAACTCCCTCTGAATGGCGACCCCTGGTCGACCTTTGGGAGCAAAACCACCTGCCACTGAAACTTCCTAGCAACGTTGGTGTGAATGTCTCAGTTCAGCAATCTCCTATATCGTTGATTGAAGATATTGGTATTTGGGAGCTCTTTGTTATGGCAGCCTGACATTGGCAACCTAACTAACTCAAGGCCCACCCCTCGGTTCCATCTCCACCCTTGGCTCTGAACCTCTTCCTCTTTCCGAATTCTGCCTTTGTGACCATCTCCTTTGGGCTGGTCAAAGGGCATCATTTGGACTACACCCTGTTGGTGGTGGATTAATTGTTGGTAACTTCCCCTAAGCAGGAGGATTTTGCAGCTGGGTTTCTCTGCCTGGTGGTTTTCAAAATTAGCTCCTGGAATTTCTAAGCACCCACATCATTGTTAACTGAGCGCTGTGCATGGAAGAGCCTGGTGGGAAAGGGAGGGGAATAGAGTTTTGAAGTACATTTTAAGACTACATTGTGAGATGAAGACAGAAAGAAAAGTAATGTTTAAGTCCATTTCAATGCTGGGATATTCGGTTACAACTCCAGTACACTGGGAGGCTGAAGCAGAAGGGTTACTTGAGGCTAGGAGTTTAAGACCAGCCTGGGCAACATAGTGAGACCTCATCTCTACCAAGAAAGTTAAAAAATTAGCCAGGCATGGTGGTACATGCCTGTAGTTTCAGCTGCTTGGTCTCCTGAAGTGGGGGGATCGCTTGAGTGCAGAAGTTTGAGGCTGTAGTGAGCCATGATCCTGCCGCTGTACTCCAGCCTGGGAAACAGAGCGAGATCCTGTCTCTAAAAAAAAGTGGGAGGCAGGGCACGTTGACTCACGCCTGTAATCCCAGCACTTTGGGAGGCCGAGGTAGGCAGATCATGAGGTCAGGAGATCGAGACCATCCCGGCTAACACAATGAAACCCCATCTCTACTAAAAATATGAAAAAATTAGCCGGGTATGGTGGCGGGCCCCTGTAGTCCCAGCTACTCGGGAGGCTGAGGCAGGAGAATGGCGTGGAGCTTGCAGTGAGCCGAGATTGCGCCACTGCACTCCAGCATGGGTGACAGAGTGAGACTCTGTCTCAAATAATAATAATAATAATAAAAACGGAAGCCATGGCCTGTTGTGTAGCCTAGGGGAAATGATCTCATTTTCTAAGTCTGTTTCTGGTCTGTACATGGGCACAGGAGAAACATCAAGAATACTAGAGGGTGCACGGAGAAGATGAAAATGTAACCAAGAGGCCGGGCGCGGTGGCTCACGCCTGTAATCCCAGCACTTTGGGAGGCTGAGGCGGGTGGATCACGAGGTCAGGAGATCGAGACTATCCTGGCTAACGCGGTGAAACCCTGTCTCTACTAAAAGTACAAAAAAAAAAAATTAGCCAGGCCTGGCGGCGGGCGCCTGTTGTCCCAGCTACTTGGGAGGCTGAAGCAGGAAAATGGCGTGAAGCCTGGAGGCAGAGCTTGCAGTGAGCCGAGATCATGCCACTGCAGTCCAGCCTGAGCGACAAAGCGAGACTCCATCTCAAAAAAAAAAAAAAGAAAATGTAATCAAGAATCCCATTTTAAGAGTTTATTTTTTTTGTTTTTGGTCTTCTCTCTTTGTCCATTTCTTGTTTTGCTTTCAGTAATGTGTGAATCTTTGCTCTCCTTTTCTATGAGGAACTCCCCTTCCATGCACTGTATTTTATTTAATCATGTGATTGCTTAGAAATTCCAGGGAAGAAATCTTGAAATCATCCAGGAAGCTACGGAATTACCTCACGGCTACAGTGAATTTCCAACCTGGCTGTCCTGGAGATGCCCCTAGTCGGTACACCAGATGGGGCAATAACTCGAGATGGTCATTGGACAAGTCGCTGGCACCTCTTCACCACTCTCGCATGGCTTTCATATCAAGTTTCCCTTTTGAAACCCCTGCCCTCAACTCAAAATCTGAAAGGGTTTCTTTAAGGCACTAGCCTGACCTCATTCCCCGATACGGGCTTTTGGAATGAAGTCACTTTCCTTTCACTGTTTCTCATCCTTGTTCATTTGCCTTTGCAAGCAGTGAGCAGCTGAAGTTTTCTACAGTTACAAATGGAGATCATGCAGACACCATGATTGCTCACTGCTCTGTATACAGAGTGAGTGCTCAGAAAAATTGATTCTTGTTTACTGAGCATCTACTATATGCCATGCATATTCCCCACCCTGCCTGAATTTATTCTCTTAGGAATTCTGAGAGATAAATTCTATGATGAGCTTTATTCTACAAGCAAGAAAACTGAGTCATGAAGCCAAAAACTGGGGCAAATTCCAGCTGTCTGATGCCAAATATCCTCTCCAGCTCATGGGAGGGAGGGATATCTGGACAGGACACTGGGACACTCTCTGTGATGTCAACATTTCAGGGCAGCTTTTGCAAATTGCTGGACGTGGGGTCTGTTTCGGGAGCATGTTAGTCCTTGATGTGGGTTACAGTTGGTCATCACCGGCCCAGCCAGACCCAGCTCCCTGTGGCCATCAGCCATAGAACAGGTGGGACATGGGCAGCATATTCTGGTGGTATTCAGAGTTCTGTGATTCATCTTGAGCCAACAGGGAGAAAGTGAGGAAGAAAATTAAATTTTCAGAACACTTGAGAGATTTTGGGAAGTCACTTGCTTTGGGGGAAACAGGATGGTCCAGAAATCAAAACAAAACAAGAACCAGAAAGGCCTGGCTAAAGCCCAGCTCTGCCTCTTTCTGGGTAAGTCATTTCACTGCACTTGAACTTTCGATTTTTCTTCCGGGAAACCAGGTTAGTAAATATTTTCATGACAGGGCTCTTGTTGAAACTCGTATAATTATGTGAGTAAAAATGTTTAGCAAACCTAAAAAGGCTCCGGTGCTATTACTTTTTTTCTGCAAAGGTTGTGTTTGAAAGAACTTTTAATTTTTTTAATTGTGATAAAATATTCCTAACTTAAAATTGATCATATTAACCATTTTGAAGTGTACAGTTCAGTGGAATTACATTCACTGTTGTGCAACCATCATCCACATAACTCTTTTCTTCTTGCAAAATGGAAACTTTGTATCCAGTAAGCAATAACACCTCATTCTCCCTCCCCCAGGCCCTGGCAGCAAAACTGAAACTTTGTATTTACTAAACAAGAACTCCTCATTCTAAACTCATTCTCCACACGGCCCCTGGTCCCTGGCAACCACCTCCCCGCCAAGGACAAAGGGAAGACCTCTCTTTGGGTAAAGTTAATTCTTCACAGAATAAGGTCTTTTGGATCCAGTCCCACTTCTTTTTGTTCATCTACTGGGTTTCTACTCTACTAATACTTTGCAAGTGATGGTGGTGACCTGCCCTTGAGTGAGGTGCATCTTTATCAAATGCCTGCCACTAACAAGCATCTGAGATGACTTTAACTCACGTGCTCCTGGAATGACGAAGTAATGCAGCGGATCTATGATGTACAAAACATATTTAATGTTGGCAGAAAAGTGTTTGCATTTGTAAAACAGCTTTCCATTTGATTTCTAGTTTTTACTCTCAAACTATATGATTTCCACAGGAGAGATCTAATTGAGCCCATTTTACACATGAGTAAACTGCCGTTCTTAATCGTCTGACTTTATTGGTAAGGGGATGACGCACATGTGCTCCCTAAAGCTCTGAATAAGCTTACCGCACACAAGGCCATAAAGAACAAAGACATGCTGCAAAACGACGGGCAGCACCGGGAGTGGTATTGAAAGACTTTCCTCGGTTGAAAAGGAAGCTTGAGGAGCATATAAGAAAGTTCCGTGCGCTTGCAGACAGGATTGAGCAGGTCCACAGAGGCTGCACCATCCCCAGTGTGGTGTTCAGTACTGCAGGTGCTGCTTCTGACATCCTGACCATCCTGGCCTGGCTCTGGCACCCGTGACAGAAGGAGCTAGTCTGATGCTCTTGAAAACTGGCATAGTGCTGGGAACAGCGGTTTCTGTGAGTGGTATTAACACCAGCATCATAGAACACTCAGTGACATTTTCTGAAGCATCCAAAGCCATCAGCCTGGTCATAGGCAACACTGGCCTAGTGAAGGGGATGCAGGAGTTTGTAGGTGAGAACATCGTTGACTTTGTTTCCTTATCTGACCATGTGTACCAAGTCGCAGAAGACGTTGGGAGGGCCATCCTTGCCATCAGACGAGCCAGAGTCATCCCTCCCTTAGTGGCCAATGCCATGCACCCCTTGGCAACTCGACGAGTCTCAGCTGGAACTGGTGCACAGGTGGAGAGAGCTGCTGAAGGCACTGCTCTTGCAATGAGCAGATGAGCCTGGGTCAGGGGTGCAGCCACCAGAGGTGTCTTCCTTCTACTGAATATGGTCAGCCTTGTGTGTGAGTCAAAGCACTTTAATGAAGGGGCAAAGTCTGAGTTGGCTGAGGAGCTGAGGTGACAGGCTCAGGAGCTGGAGGGGAGGTTAAGGAACTCTAGCCTGCGCGACAAGAACAAAACTCTATGTTAAAAAATAATATGATAGATAGATAGATAGATAGATAGATAGATAGATAGATAGATAGAGATACATATACATATACATATACCTGAGGCTGGGTAATTTATTTTAAAACATGATTTAATTGGCTCATAGTTCTGCATGCTTCATAAGCATGGCTCCAGCATCTGCTTCTGGTGAGGGCCTCGAAGCTCACAATCACGCCAGCAGGGAAGGGGAGCTGGCATGTCAATGGTAAGCGTGGGAACAAGAGGGGGGAGGCAGAGCTCTCACACTCTTTTAAACAATTAGATGTTGCATGAATTGAGTCAAAACTCACTCAGCTCCAAGGGGATGACGCTCAGCCATTCATGAGGAATCTGCCCCCATGATCCAATACCTGCCACTAGGCCCCCTTCCAATGCTGGAGGTCACATTTCCTCATGAGGTTTGACGGGGACACATATTCAAATCATATCATTCGACACAACCCCCCCATCACATGTTCTTCTCACATTGCAAAACACAGTCATCCCTTCCCAGTGGTCTCCCAAAGTCATAATTTGTTCCAACCTCAAGTCCAAAGTTCTAAATCACATGCAAAGACCCCTCCTTCCAGCTAGGAGCCTGTAAAATCAAAACAAGTTACTTACTTCCAGGATAAAATGGTGGCATAGACATTGCATAAACACTCCCATTCCAAAAGAAATAAGTCGGCCAAAAGAAAGGGGCAACATGCCCCCATGCAAGTCCCAAACCCAGCAGGGCAGATGTGAAACTTTAACTCTCCAGAACAATCTTTGAATCCATGTCCCATACCTAGGGCAAGCTGGCACAAGTGTTGGTCCCCCGAGGCTTTGAGCAGCTCTGCCCCTGTGGCTTTTCAGGGGGCAGCTGCTGTGGCTGCTGCTACAGATGGATTACAGTTGAGTGCATGTGGCCTTTCCAGGCTCAGGATGGAAGCTACTCGTGGCTCTAAAATTATGGGATCTGGAGGGCGAGTGCCCTCTTCCCACAGCCTCACTAGGTAGTGCCCTAGTGAGGACTCTGTGTAGGGGCTCCTACCCTACCTTTCCCCTCAGCACTGTCCTAGTAGATTATCTCTGTGGGGAATTTGTCCTGCTGCAGGCTTCTACCTGGGCACCCAGGCTTTTCCACAAATCCTCTGAAATCTAGATAGAAGCTACCAAGTCTCCTTCACTCTTGCATTCTGCACACCTGAAGACCTAAACCATATACGGAAGCTGCCAAGGTGGCTTTCACCCTCTGGGGCAGTGTCCCAAGCCACCTTTAAACTGAGGGTGTAACTGGAGCAACCAGTAGGTGAGGAGCAGTGTCCTGAGGCTGAGAAGGGGACCAACATCCCAAATCAGGGCCCTTAAATCATTTTTCCTCCCTGAGCTGCTGGATGAAAGCAACTTCCTCTCCTCTTGCTTCAGTTTCCTCATCTGCAAAATCAGATCATAATCCTGGCCCATTGAGGGGATGATTATAAAACTCAATCAAATGGAGAAGTATTTGCGAATGGAATGTATTGCAACATGTATTATGCAGTCCCTGTGTAATCACCTTTTTGTTCCTGCTTCACAAGCAGGGTTATGTGTGTAGGGGTGGGGGGAGGTGGCCACGATGCCCCCAGAGATGTTTGCTGAGGATGAAATAGGCTTCCATGGAAGGGTCAGTTTGGCTTCTGTGGTTCAGCTGTCTTTGAGGCCCTTCTGCCTGGGGCAAAGCACAAAAGTCCAACAACAATCTGGTTGCCTGACTTCTTAGCCATGGAAGTGTGGTGAGCAGTGGTCTCTAGTCCCTCCACCCAGTGTGCCTCGGGAGTGGAACATGGGGCGGTGGCCTCTGCTGGGGAGGATGTTGGGGGTTCTCTGAAAGGAGGCAATGCCTGATTTTGTCATTGAAGGATGAGCACGATTTTTCCAGGTGGTGGAAGCAGGTGCTCCTGGCAGAAGACCCCTCATAAGCAAATATCTAGAAGCCACAAGGCATGGCCTTCAACAAGAGCAGGCCTGGTACGGTGGCTCATGCCAAGGTGGGGGCATCACTTGAGGCCTGGAGTTCAAGAGTAGCCCAGTCAATATAGTGAGATCCCATCTCTAACATATTTTTTCAAAAAATTAGCTGGGTGGCTGGATCATGCCTGTAGAACCAGCTACTCAGGAGGCTGAAGTGGGAGGATGGCTTGAGCCCAGGAGTTTGAAGCTGTAGTTCGCTGTGATTGTGGCAGTGCACTTCAGCCTTGGCTACAGAGTGAGACCCTGTCTCCAAAACATAAACAAAATAACCCCAACAGCATTACAATAAATATACAATAAGCATCCACACGGCATGTGTGGGAGACTGTGTTTATGCTGATGGCATGGGCAGGAGGAAGGCAGGCATCTGGGGAGTGTGGGTGCACGGGAGGACAGGGAGTAACTTGGAGGGTCCCACAGGCTGTCAGTGGCAGGTCTTTCTTCCTGAAGACCACTGCAGACCCCCAACCCTGAGGATGCAAGGCAGGTGGGTTGGATGAGAGGGACCTGAGTGTTTCGTCTGCGGCTGCTCCTCTAAGTGCAACAGCAAAGGGGGTGGGCCTGGACTGAAGGTGGTGCTGGGGAGCAGCCTGTTTGCTGTGCTTCATCACGAGTTGCTGGGAAGTTGTGACATTCACCTTCCCTTTCCAATTTCCTAGTTATCTGGGAGGCCAGAGGACGTGTCTGATTATTACACAGGTGCACAGCTGGAGGTGGGATCCACACAGCTCGGAACAGCTGGATCTTGCTCAGTCTCTGTCAGGGGAAGACCGGTAAGTCGTGGGGACCGCTGACCTGCCCCCCATCTCTTATTCTCACAATAGCTCCATGAAGGAGGCTGATCATTCCGGCTTTGTAGGTAAGCCCAGAGACATTAGTAACTGGTTCAGATCAGACAGGAAAGCAGTGGTCGAGCCGGGATTTGCACCCAGGCTTGAGTCTGATGCTCCCTCCCTCCTGCTGTGCCCTTAAACAGTAGAGAGAGGCCGGGAAACAGCTCAGATGGGTTCACAAAGCTCCCTGGGCTCAGCTCTGGTTTAGACTGCGGAGACACGGCTGGGGGACCCCAGAAGGAAGGTCTGTGTTGGGGGTGCCTGTCTCTTTGGGAAATTTGAAGGAACCAAAGAAGGTGGAGGTGGGGAGGTGACCCGGACTCTGGTCTGTCCTTATGGCCTGGAAACACCCAGGCTGGCCCCAGGGTGCTGCTGCTGAGGCCCAATGGGAACAACAAATTTATTTTGAGATACAAGGAACCTAGAGGTCATCTCACCCCCTGCCAAGTCTGAGCACCAACTTGTGCCAGGCCCTGTGGGGAAACTGAGGCCCTGGGAGGGGAGTGACTTGCCCAGGGTCCCGTGTCTGGAGGCTGAGCGGGTAGATCATAGGACTCCACGTCTCTGGCCCTCACCTCTGTCCCTCTGTTCAGACCTCTGGGGGGATGGAGAAGAAACAGGCTGTGCTGTGTCCCTCATGGGAAACATGGCTGAGACAGGGAGTGAGAAGGGCATGTTGTGGAATGGTGTGTGTGGCATGATGCCAGCTTTGCAATCAAGAGATCCAAAAGCCTCACTGTGGAATTGTGGATATAACTACAGGAGTGACAGCTTAGATCTCTCCGTTTGTAGAAGCAGAATCAAACCTGGAAACTTTTGGATTATCAAAATTACACAGTTTTGCTTGTATATCAGAGTCACAAGGCCAGATGTTGGCCTCCCCTCTGCCCTCCAAGAGCTGTGTGACTCTGGGCAAGTCACCTCCACTCTCAGCCTGAGTATTCTCCCCTCTCAAAAACCTGATAGAGCTGCCAAAAGCACATGAAATCAGGGGGAAATTACCTGATAGAGCTGCCAAAAGTACATGAAATCGGGGGGAAATTTCTGTGAAATCTGAGTCATGGTCTTATTTTTCTTCACTAAGAAGAGATGCCCGTCAAGATAGAAAGCACTATGGCTGTGGCTTGTAACCCCAGTGCTGTGGGAGGTAGAAGCGGGAGGATCACTAGAGGCCAGGAGTTCAAGACAGCCTGGAAAACACAGGAGATGTTGTCTCTATGAAATTAAAAATTAACAAATTAGCCCAGCATGGTGGCGTGCACCTGTAGTCCCAGCTACTCAGAAGGTTGAAGGAGGAGGATCACTTGAGCCCAGTAGATCTAGGCTGCAATGAGCTAGGATGGCGCCAAAGCACTCCAGCCTGGGCGACAGAGCAAAACCGTTTCTCAAAAATGAAATGAAAATGGTGATTTCTCAGGAGGACCACACTGTGTCGACCCCTTTATTCCTGCTCAAGGAGGAGGCCCCGCAGTGACATGGAGGGAGCTGCTTTGCTGAGACTCTTTGTCCTCTGCATCTGGTGAGCTTGGCTCAGAGTGCTGAGGTGGGAGGGAGGGCCCCGGTCTGGGCTGCACAGTTGGGCAGGGCTTGGGCTGGGCCTGGGCCATCTGGGTTTCTTTCAGGAACCAAAGTCCCTTCCCAGAATTGACCAACCAGCAGACTCGCCCAGGGAGAACCTGCTGTATCCTAGTCAAGGCTAACGGGCAATATCCAGCCTCAATTCTCAGCAGAGGCCCCAGATCAGGGTTTGAGCCAGGCCAACAATGACCAAAGAGGATGGGATCCTGGGTGCAGCTCCTCACAAGTGTCGGGCAAGTCTGAGGCCGCAGCTCTCTCTGCCCTCCTGCTCCTCTGCTCTCTCCTGGTCCTCCTGTGTCCTCGTCGTTCATGGTGTTGAAATGGCTGCCCTGGCCCAGGGAGTCATACAGTGAGCAAAGCAGGAACAAGGGGAAGGGAACCCCCTCTCCTGTCACCCCTGTCCCTTATAGCAAGAAGCACCCAGACACCCCTCTGCATACGGCCTTTGTGAACTGCTGCCCAGGACTGGGTCCGCCTTCTACCCTTGGTGCGTGGGGTCCCAGAAGACAGACATCTGTGTGTCTGAACCCTGGGATAAAGGCAGGAAGGGGAAAGAGGGAGGCGAGTGGCTTTTGAGAGGGGGCTTTTGTATGAGAGCTGGAGGATGGAACCCCATCAGGGGGCCCGGAAACCACTGAGCTGTTAAAATAAAGGCTGCAAACAAAGACCAGCTGCTGGAAGTGGGTGTGCCAGGGAGTGAGCAGAGACACACGGTGAGAAAAGAGAAATGGTAATGCCTGGAGCCGCCCCTGACTGCGATGGGCCTGAAGCCGTATTATTAATAGTAATTATAGTATCATTATTAGTCATTTTCATCTTATTTGTATCCTCCCTCTATCTCTCCTCTCCACCTTTTCCTAACATTCTATCACCAGTTTTATGTCTTCCATTAGCAACTTTGTAGCTGTAAACAGTTTACTTACAACTTTCTCATGCCCTCAGTTGTACCCAGTATTTCTTGACTTCTCTCTTTAAAAAATGACGATATTAATCTTCCTTCTCCTTCCTTCAGTGCTTCACATCCCAACTGCTACCTTTGTGCTTTAAATTTTGTACTAATTGGTATTGGTAACAAGTATATTTAGTTCTCACATTTCCATGTCGTGTATATGGTTTTTTTGTCCTAAAGAAGAGACTACTGAGAGCCAGTGAGACTGAAAGAATGGGCATCTTCATGTACTGCTAGTTTGAGTGTGAATTTGGTACAATGTGCATACAGTGTGGCTGTAGGTATAAAACCTAATTCTACTCCTACGCATATCTTAAGGAAATAATCTCAAATGTGAGCAAAGTTTTAGGAGAAGGAGGATGTTCTTTGTAGCATAAATTACATGAAGAATTAGAAACACCCTGTCCATCAACCAGGAAGGACAGCAGAGGGGACAGGGCAGCACCAGGAGGGCTCGCAGCCACAGCAGGGGCTGAGCCTACATCTGAGTAGGATCCAGGTCTTTGTGGGACAAAGGACCTAGAGAAGCTGACGTGGGGGACAGGCTGTCCAATACTGCAGCAGCAGTGAATTCACCAAGACGCATTTTAGTTGAGCACAGAGTGTGAGACACGGATTTGCAATGAGGAGTCATTTCCCATGAGCGCACATGACTGAGTATTGTATATTGAAGGAGAGCACAGTCATTGAAGACATGGGGCTGAAGCTAAGTAGTCCTGGCTCTAGCACTATTGTGAAAAACACGGGCAGGTTCCCTAACTTTGTGGATTCCTCTGTGTTTGAATGGGGAAGGTGGTTCCCATCTCCCGGGCTGTGTGTGGTCATCGAATGAGACACATGTAAGGAGCCCTGCACATCACAGACACGCAATACACACTGGCTATCATCAACCAGTTATCACACATGTTCTCAGGCCCAGGTCATTGTCAGAACCTTCTTCCCCATCTCTATTCCTGTGTACGGACTCTGTAGTTTTCTGTAATGATTGGCTGTCCCTCCTCTGATTATCTTCTCCTCATACCCCAACAGGACAAGCGGACTTTTCCTTGGTGTGGGAGTGAGGGCAGAGGAAGCTACAGCGAGGTGAGTGTCTGTAAATAGCAGGTGATGGGGACTCAGTGACAGAGAAACAATCTGGGTTAGGTTGGTCTTGACATTTGCTGCCACCCTAGAAGGATGTGCAGAGCCCCGGCTGCTCAAGCCTCCCTCTGTCCACAGGTAGCTCACATTCAATCCCACAATTTGTTTTCTCCTCCTCAAGGGTGCAGCAAAACCATCCAGGTGGGACAGATACAGGAGATCCTCAAGGTAAGCCCCTCAGTGACCGGGCTGCTGGCACCATGGACCCAGGTAGGCTCGCCTCCTCTTCCCTGGCTGGTTCCCACTCGCACCTAGCATGGAGGGTGGTGCCTCCACAGCTGAGTGAGCCCCAGAGGAACCCAGATGGACAAGGAGACCGATGAGTCTGCTCCAAGCCCCAAGAGAAGCCGCATAGAGTCCCCCGACCCAGGGGTCTGTGGGGCCATCTGCATCCTGACGTCTCCTCGGGGAGGCACGGCCCAGGAGCCCACTTCTTCTCTATCCTGGCACTAGCAAATGTCTCAAGTGGGGCAGGACGGCCTTGGGGAAATGGAACCAGCAGGGGAGGGGAGTGGGGGGAGAGCAGGGTCCAGGAGGGGAGGGCTGGGAGAGCAGGTTGACCAGCAGCCCCGACCTGTCACCTCCCACTCTGCTCCCAGCTGACCCTGGGTGTTTCTAGCCGAGGCTGGTCCCCTCCCTCCAGCTCTTGCCCTGCACCAGCCCCTCTGCTCTGAGTGGCCTTGTGGGAATGTATCAGGCCTGATCCAGCTTCCAACTTAACTGGACCCCAGTCTGGCCTTTGCCACGTCCCCTCTGTGTGACCTGGCGCTCCTTACCTCCCCTCTCCTGTACCATGAGAATAATACTTCTCCATGTTGTCTTGAGGATCAAATATGACACAGCTATCTGGCCTGGCTGGTGCCTGCCACACGGTAGGGCCTCCCTAAGGGCTGGTTCCCATCCCCTCTACCTGTCTCCTGTTGATTCCAGGTGGAAGTCACCCAGTCCTCCCAGCTGTGTTAGGGGCACCCGCCCTGCCCTGCCCACCACAAGCACCTGCTGAGCAGGGATGACTGCCCCAGGCAGGGGTTGAGTCCAGTCATCTAAAATACCCTGGTCAAAGAAAAATCTGAGGCCCAGTAGAATTTTAAAGAGTTTATTTGAGTAAGAAAGAATTCTTGAATTGGGAAACAGCAAACTGGAGGAGGCTTCGTGCTATGGTGAAAAAGGGTGGGAGACAATGTTTATCAGGTGAATATGAAACTGCAATAAGGACATGACTTGATTGGTTGCACTTACAAAACTTCCTGTTTTGGTTTACCTTGTTGGAAAATCCCTGGTCACGTTGGTGCTGGTGAGTTTAGGGAGGTCTCCGAACGCAGGTGAGACCGGACCTTAGCCTTGCCCAGGTTTTTGACATCGAAGAGAGAAAAAGGTTAAGTCCAAGCAAAAGCAAAAGCAAATCAGCCATTGCAAAGCAGACGCGCAGGCCCGGGGTGGAGGCAGGCGGACTCAGAAGAGCCAGTCGGGCCCAGTGTGGTTTGGGGTTTCTGCCTTTGCTGGTTTATTAAATTAAGGGGTGGAGTAAGCATAAGGATTTCTGGGAAGAGGTGGGAATTTCCTGGAACTTGAATGGGGTGGGTACCACGCAGTTTTGTACCAAACACAGGCATACATGGAACTGCTGTGGCGCGGATGGGGTGGGGGTGGGTTTAGTGAGACAAGGAGGGTATGATTGAGGTGAGGCGAAACGTGTGAGCCCGACCCAGCACTGAGTTAGATCTTTACTGGTCTTAGCCGGATTGGCCACTTCCTGTTTGTCAGGGTCCTGTGGGCCCGTCGCCTCCCCCCTGTCCTTGCAGCTGGCTTCCCCTCAGCAGCTCCTTCTGTGTCCGTCATGGGAACCCGCTGCCTGGAGTTCTGTTTTCTGTGACTCCCAGTATTCCCATCTCAGCATGGCCGGCTGTCAGCTGGCTGCTCGTGACTGGCCAAGGTTAAGTTTTGTTTGTGTCTAACAGAAGCGCCCATCTGATGTGACCCCAGTTCAGTTTCCCACAGCTTGCAGTTTAAGGGGGGTGACAGCCGTTCTCAAGGCCTCGTAGGTATTGTTTGCCCAGGAATGTTTCAGAGCTGGATTTTGTTTTAATTTTGCTTTTATATCCACCAGCCCCACCCCACCAAGAAATATACAGATTTAGTGCTGGAGGTTCCCTCCATCCAACCCTGGGTTTCCTTCCTCCTTTTGGTGAAGAAGGAAAAAGAAAAAACAAGACAAGTCCTCGCCCAGCCGAGTCAGCACTGCGTTCATTTCCCTAAGCCCCATTTCCTCAGGACGGCTTCCTCCCCTCACTGAGTTGCAGTGGCAACCAAGTCAGCCCTGCTCAGGAGCCGCCCTGGACAGCAAACTGGCCTGTGCTGAGTCCTGTCCAAGACGAGGGGAGGGCGGGGAAGATTAGAAGCCAGGAGCTCCTAGGCCACCCCGGATTCCTGGGCTGGGCTGGGCTGGGCTAGGGGGCCAAGGAAGAAACTGTCCCTCCAAAACAGGATGATCTGTGGTTTAATACCAAATCACAGGCATTTTTAAAACACAAGGAGTCTTCGAAGCAATGTCAAGGAAACGTTGGCCTTGGAGTCAAATCCTGAGCTTCCTGCTTGCTGGTTTTGGGCGGTGACTCTCGCTGTCTGGATTTTACTTTCTTCTTCTGTGAATTAAGAATGGGGCCCCTTGTGTGTCCACAGCAGGAAACAATTTTACACCATGTCTTGGTGCACACACAAATACATACTAGTCCCCAGTCCATTATCTGTAATTCCATAATTTCCAGATCCCTGCAAACCACACATTTTGGGGGCAGCTGACTCCAGGAGTAATCCTGCTCTGTACTGACTCGAGTTCTTTGTAGGCCTACCATTATTTACCCCATTTAATGTGAATATTTGCTTGTTTCACTGTTGAAACATGTGTGGGTTTGATTACGGGGAGCAGTCCAGCCTCTGCTGGGAATGGTCAGGAATATACCATATGCACCCCGTGTCCTTTCTAAAATAGTGAAAATTCGGAATGCCTAAACACATCTGGATTCCAGGCATTTACATAAGGGATATATATTTGAAATAACTCACAAAAAACAATACTCACCCCTGCTATGCTTGCTACATTCTGATATTTTCAAATCGATTTTCTTTTCAAAATGCTGCTCTTGAACCAATAGACTAATTTCATAACCCAATGATGTGTTGAAACTCACATTTTGAAGACAGGGGTATAAAGTGTTTGACACCCAACAGGCACGTGGCAGATAGAAGTGATCACTGGGATGTTTCCTCTTCCTTGGCCTGGAAGGCTCACTTTGTGTTGGTTCTGAGCTGAAAAGGATTCATTCCTCCCCAAAGCACCGTGGCACTCCCCTGGTGTTTCAATATTCTCAGGCTGCTATGGTAAAATATCACAGGCTGGGTGACTTCAACATCTGGTTTTTCTTTTCTCACACTTCCAGAGGCAAGAAGTCCAAGCTGAAGGTGCCAGCAGGGTTGGAGTCTGGGGAGGACTCTCTTGCTGGGTTGTGGAGGCTGCCTTTGTGCTGTGTGATCATGTGGCTTGCTTGTGTCTCTTTCACTTCCTACAATAGGACACTAGCCCTCTAACAGGATTAGAGTCCTACCCTTGTGATCTCATTCAGTCTTAATTGCTTCCTTAAAGGCCTGATCTCCAAATATAGTCATCTGACTTTAGGGCTTCAGCATATGAATTTTGGGGGCACACAATTCCCTCGATAGCACTGATGACTCCATCAAACGTATCCCACACCACAGCTGTCCTGGAAAATTAACACGTAACCATCTTTTACACAATGGCTGTTATGCTCCCCTACACTTTCCTCCAACCTGATCCTTTTTTCTTTCCAACTAGAGAGCAACGTTTCTCTTGAGGATTACCTTAATTATTTCCAGAAAAACGTGAGCCCACAGGAGATGCTACTCCTGCTGAGTGACCATAAAGCCTGGGAGAGAGTGGTGGCTACTGCTGAACTGCCCAGGTAACCTCCATGGGGTTATCTCCATTGGGAACCCTGGTGATGCCACCCAGATCTCCCTTGGACTAGTTTTCCCTGACAGACACACCTCCTCCAGGCAGGCCCCTCTGCTGGGCTTGAGGATGACCTTCTCGGCAGTCCAGGAGGAACATTTCCTCCCAGTCCTTCGCTGGCAGTGAATAGTCTCAGGCTGAGGGGACAGGAAGCCCACAGGGACAGGGTCATTTCTGCCATCTGCTGGTGATGGGAAATTTGCGAGTTACTTTCCCACTTTCAGCCTTTCTTCATCCATGGAGTTTTATTGTGAGAAAAATGAGATCATGCATGTAAAGTACTCAGCATAATGACTGACACATAGTAGGTGCACAGTTAACGTTAACATCTTACAAGGTTGGTGGAAATAGACCAGGGTCAAGGGTCTTCCTCTTGAAGTCCAGCAGCACTTCCTTTGGGACAAGTCCGAAAAATCCTGACTTAATTGATGTGTGTTCCTGGGGATGCTGGCTGGGGCCTTTTTTCTCATCTGAGGAATTCCATAAAGGCGGCAGGACCTTTCTGCTGGTCCAGGATGCTGAGAGGCTGGAGTGGAGTTGCACAGCGCTGGGTCTCTTTCCGGCTCTGTCTGTGCCCAGTCCCTGGGCTCTAGGCTTATGTCATGGAGACTGGGAACTGTCATCTGTCCAATAGAAATAGCAAGTCAATGTCATAGGAGTATGGTGAAGGCCTTAGAGTGAACTCCAGGTCAAAGGTGGGGAACCAAGACCAAGATCCTGCCCAAAGGCCAAGAGAGACCAGGACCAGTGTCAGAGCCTGGGGTCAGGATGGAGCAAGAGTCAGCCTTGGTTGTAGGACAAGTAGGAAGGTTGAGGCACCAGGGCTGGGACTAGGGTGTGGCAAGAGAGGCACCAAGGGCTTGAAACTTAAGGAGGTCATGAACTTGCAGAGGACATGTGAGTGGGAGAGGAATATTTCTTCTCTGTCGGGATGATCCCAACACTCATGGACATAGAGGGTCATGGCTGCCTGTGTCTCTCACACCCTGCCTGGGAACTGGCAAGTTCTGGGCTACCCTTTGGGATCTTCTTCTCTTCTACACAAAGAAGCCCCTGACGATGGCAAGCAGTATGCCTTAGAGACCATTTCCATAGTAGAATGAGTTGCTGTCAATGTATATAATTTCAGGGGTACTGAGCAGACTCACAAATCTCCAACCAAGAAGGAAAACACTTCCTCTACCCTCTTGTCCAAATTCAGGTCTTTTCAGCATTAGCAATTTATATAGATGGTTCTGAAAGTGTCCTGAGTCTTCTAGAGGTTCCATAAAATTGCACATGGCCTTGGCGTGCACACAGGTGAAGCTGTCACTGCTAAGGCATCAGTTAGGCTGGTGACATCTGCGAGTGAGACCTGGAAGGTTGGGGGTGCAGGGGGCAGGTCAGGAGGCAGTAAGGTGGCTGGAGAGTCCATGCGGAGCCAGAATGAATACCCAGATCTCCCACTCCGGTCAACTGGGGCAGTGCCCGGACCCAGTAGCCTTCAGCCAGGTGAAAGGGCATGAGGCCTTGGAAGGGAGCAGACGCCAGGCAAAGTGATCTCCTGTCTCTCTGAGGTTTGGTTTTGTTTGAATTTATAGTACTCAGAGGTAGCCAGACGGCAATATCTGAGGGCACCTTACCTTTGACGCCACCTGAACATTAATGGGGATTCCTAAAATCATCTTTAGATTTTATAATTCACTAGAAGGATTCATATAACTCACTAAAAACTGCTATTTCACGATTGTGGTTTATCACACAGAAAGAACACAGATTAAAATCAGCCTAAGGAAGAGACACACAGGGCAGAGTCTGGGAGGGCTTCAGGTGTGAAGCTTCATTGTCCTCAGGACGCTGTGATCTCCTGTGTCAATGTAGGACAAAATACATGGGGTGCTGCCAATCAGGGAAGCTCACCCAGTTAAGGAAACATTCCTGTGAATCACATGGAATCAGGAAGGAAGCCTTTATTCAGGATGGTTGTTACAGGGGAGGGAGACCGAGTCCAGCTCCAAACACAGTAAAGACAGAGGGGGAGTCACAGCCAACACCAGGGTGAGGGGCGGCAGATGGAACAGGACTGACAGGAGACACCAGAGTGTGATGTTCCTGCCAAACTGGCCTAACAGGATTCTCGCTAAAGGCAGGTCAGACACTCACCCATCAATGGTGGGAGTGAGGAGCATGATCAGATAGCAAAGAGTGCTCAGACAGCAAGCAGGGAGGACCCTCCCTAAACCGACTTGGGGAGATTCTTGCTGAGCTGGGCAGTGCAAGTCCAGCAAGCAGTGGGTGGGTGTGGAAGGCCAAGGTCGGCGCCTAGTGGAGAAGAAGCTCTGAAGCGCCCCGCTGGAGCTGGTCAAGGAGAAAGTCTTTCTCAACCCATGTCTTAGTGTCCAGAATATTTGCTGGGGTTGGATCACAAGCTGCCCTCATGACTGACCTGTAGTCTCCAGCCCCTCCCTGAGGTCTCACACCTTTAGTCCCCAGGTCCTCTGGAAGTCAGGAAAGACACCAAATAGCGCCAAATCCCATCATCCATCACATTGCTACACTGTCCCATGGCCAAATCACCAGGCAAAGAAAGATGTTCCTACCAGGCAGGACACTCCAGGAGCCTGGAGATCACTTCCCAGGAGCTGAGGACAAAGGGAAGGCCTCTCTTTGGGAAAAGTTCATGCTTCACTTTGCTGCCATCCTGGGAATAAGGTGTCTTTGTCCCACTCTCACGGCTCTTTGTTCCTCTGCAGAGTTTTCCCCTCTCCAAACATTTTGGCAGTCACGGTGTTGACCTGCCCTTGAGTGAGGAGGCACCTTTATCAAACACCTACCACGAAAGAGCATCTGAGATGCCTTTAAGATATTTATTTCCATATGGAATAAGTACTGAGGGGTATCTATGATGAACAAAGCATGTTTGAGCTTAAATTCTCTTCATTTGTAAAATTTGTTTCTATTTGATTGATAGTGAGAGCTCTGCAATTTACACAGGATAGAGATCGCATGGAGCCGATTTCACAGACAGGGAAACAGCATTTCTTAATCCTTTAAACTTTCCTTGTGCAGGGATGAGGCAGATGAGCTCTATAAAGCTCTGAACAAGCTTATAAGACACATGGTCATGAAAGACAAAAACTGGCT
The DNA here is from genome assembly GCF_008728515.1 of Papio anubis. Taxonomy (NCBI): domain Eukaryota; kingdom Metazoa; phylum Chordata; class Mammalia; order Primates; family Cercopithecidae; genus Papio; species Papio anubis. Next base: position 14,445,762 of record NC_044991.1, on the reverse strand, counting down.
CGAAGAAGTCCAGCAGCACAGAAAGCGGTTTTTAGAAGAGTTTCCTCGGTTGGAAAGGGAGCTTCAGGATAAAATAAGAAGGCTCTGCGACCTTGCAGGTGAGGTTCAGAAGGTCCACAAAGGCGCCACCATCGCCAATGCGTTCTCCAGCACTCTCGGCGTTGCCTCTGGTGTCCTGACCTTCCTCGGCCTGGGTCTGGCACCCTTCACAGCGGGGAGCAGCCTTGTGCTCTTGGAACCTGTGACGGGGTTGGGAATCGCAGCCGCCTTGACCGGGATTACCAGCGGTAGCGTGGAATACGCAAAGAAGCGGTGGGCACAAGCCGAAGCCCATGAACTGGTCAACAAAAGCCTTGACACGGTGGAGGAGATGAACGAGTTTCTGTATCACAACATACCCAACTTTATTTCCTTACGTGTCAATCTTGTCAAATTCACAGAAGACACTGGGAAGGCCATCCGTGCCATCAGGCAAGCTAGAGCCAACCCTCACTCAGTATCACATGTCCCAGCCTCACTCCACCGGGTCACTGAGCCAGTCTCAGCTACAAGCGTTGAAGAGAGGGCTAGAGTTGTAGAGATGGAGAGAGTTGCTGAATCCCGCACCACAGAGGTGATCAGAGGAGCCAAGATCGTTGATAAGGTCTTTGAAGGCGCCCTTTTCGTGCTGGATGTAGTCGGCCTCGTGTGCCAGTTAAAGCACTTACATGAGGGGGCAAAGTCAAAGACAGCTGAGGAGCTGAAGAAGGTGGCTCAGGAGCTGGAGAAGAAGCTAAACATTCTCAACAAGAAGTATGAGACTCTGCGCCAAGAACCGTGACCACAGGGCAGGGCAACCACCAGGGGAGAGATGCCTGGGATGGGCCAAGACAAAATGCAAACTTTTTTTTTTTTTTTTTTGAGACATAGTCTTGCTCTGTCGCCAAGTTGGAGTGCAATGGCGCGATCTCAGCTCACTGCAACCTCTGCCTCCTGTGTTCAAGCAATTCTCCTGCCTTAGCCTCCCAAGTAGCTGGGACTACAGGCGCCCACCACCACGCACAGCTAATTTTTGTATTTTTAATAGAGATGGGGTTTCACCATGTTAGCCAGGATGGTCTCTATCTCCTGACCTCTTGATCCACCCACCTTGGCCTCCCAAAGTACTGGGATTACAGGTGTGAACCACCGCATTTGGCCCAAACCCAAACATTTTATTAGGGGGATAAAGAGAGTGAGGTAAAGTTTATGGAACTGAGTGTTAGTGACTTTGGCATTTCTGCAGCTGAGCACAGCAGGGGAGGGGTTAATGCAGATGGCAAGTGCGGGAAGGAGAAGGCAGGAATTCTGGAGCCTGAAACAAGGGAAAAGTGGGAACTGGAAAGTGTGGGGAATGGGAAGAAACAGTTTACTTTAGACTAAAGAATATATTGGGGGACCCAGCACGGTGGCTCACGCCTGTAATCCCAGCACTTTGGGAGGCTGAGGCAGGCAGATCAAGAGGTCAGGAGATCGAGACCATCCTGGCTAACACGGTGAAACCCCGTCTCTACTAAAAATACAAAAAATTAGCCGAGCATGGCGGCGGGCACCTGTAGTCCCAGCTACTCGAGAGTCTGAGGCAGGAGACTGGCGTGAACCTGGGAGGCGGAGCTTGCAGTGAGCGAAGATCACGCCACTGCACTCCAGCCTGGGTAACAGAGCGAGACTCCATCTCAAGAAAAAAAATAATAAAAAATAAAATATAAAAAAAAGAATATATTGGGGGAGGAATAGAGGGGAGTTGTGCAGGAACCAGCAATGAGAAGGCCAGGAAAAGAAAGAGCTGAAAATGGAGAAAGCCAAAGAGTTAGAACTGTTGGATACAGGAGAAGAAACAGCAGCCCCGCTATAGACCCACCCCCAGGTTTGATGTCCTTCCAAGAATGAAGTCTTTCCCTGGTGATGGTCGCTCTGTCTTTCCAGCATCCTCTCTCCCTTGTCCTTCCGGGGCTGTGTCTCAGTCAGCCAGTGGCTTCTTGATGATGGTTGTTGGGGTGGTTGTTGTGTGACGGGTCCCCTCTAGGTTACTAAAGGGTGTATGTCCCCTGCTTGAACCCTGAAGGGCAGGTGGTGGGCCATGGCCATGGTCCCCAACTGAGGAGCAGGTATCCCTGAGAGCTCAAACTTCCCAGAGAGTATCTGAGAACCAATCAATGAAAACAGTCCCATCGCTCTTACCCGGTAAGTAAACAGTCAGAAAATTAGCGTGAAAGCAGCTTAGCATTGGGAGGAAGCGCAGATCTCTAGAGCTGTCCTGCCACCGCCCAGGAGTGACCTGTGTGTGAGTCCTAATAAACTCACCTACTCACCAAGCTGGACTTATTCGAGTCAATTCTTTGGTCTCGCAGCTCCTTCCAAGCTTTGGGGGCCATCAGTCTCAAGTTTTTCTCGTAACGGTGGTGATGGTGGTTGTGACGGCAGCAGAGTCGTGGGGGCCTTGGCAAGTAGCCAGTGATCTTCCAGACCCGGGGACACTGATGGGCCGATGAAGTTCCAGGGAAACTTGAAATGCTGTGTTGGAAAGAGGTTAATTTGGGAAGAAATAAAAAAACGAAAGGAGATGCCAGAAACAGGTCAAGGAACCTTGAGGTGTGTCCAGGAGTTGAATCCCACTTGTGATCACCAGACCTCGCCTCTCTGAGTCTCAGTTTCCTCATCAGCTATAGAAGGGGGCTGGACAAGGTGATATCTCAGGTCCACCCGGCTCTCCCCGTCTTGTATTCTAGAGACTTGGGTCCAATCAACATGAATGGCTGTGCCTTTGTGGTGCTGATGGAGGCTCCCCTGGGCTCTGACCCCCTCAGTAACTGGGACCATCCTTGTGTGCCACATTGCCCAGGCTGGTCTCAAACTCCTCAGCTCAAGTGATCTGTTCACCTTGGCCTTCCAATGGGCTGCAATTACAGGCATGAGCCACCGTGCCCACCTAAGAACATAGATTTGATCGAGCACCTGCTTCCAACCCTCCAATGGCTTCCCATTACTCTTAGCACAAAGATGTAGGTCATCATGCTGCCTAAAGTAGCCTGTTGTGGCCTGGGGTCCTGTGAAGGAAGAGCCAGAGGCAACGTTCTGGTGCAGAGGGTTTGTGTGGGAAGTGATTCTAGGAGCAGAACTGAGGATCCAGGAGGGAAGGAGGAAAAGTTGACACAAGGAGAAGTTTTTGAATGGGCCATGCATGTGGGCAACGAGACCTTCTGAGGTGCCTTCAAGAAGCATCCTCAGAATCTTTGTCTCCAGGGAGGAGAGAGGGAGGCCTTTACGTGTCCCAGAGGTTCTGGCACATTGTCTCTTTGTTCTCATTGGTTTCAAGAACCTCTTGATTTCTGCCTTAATTTTGTTATTTACCCAGTAATCATTCAGGAGCAGGTTGTTCAGTTTCCATGTAGTTGTGCGGTTTTTAGTGAGTTTCTTAATCCTGAGTTCTAATTTGATTGCACTGTGGTCTGAGAGACTGTTTGTTATGATTTCCATTCTTCTGCATTTGCTGAGGAATGTTTTACTTCCAATTATGTGGTCAACCTTAGAATAAGTGTTATACAGTGCTGAGAAGAACGTATATTCTGTTGATTTGGGGTGGAGAGTTCTATAGATGTCTATTAGGTCCACTTGGTCCAGAGCTGAGTTCAAGTCCTGAATATCCTTGTTAATTTTCTGTCTCCTTGATCTGTCTAATATTGGCAGTGGGGTGTTAAAGTCTCCCACTGTTATTGTGTGGGAGTCTAAGTCTCTTTGTAGGTCTCTAAGAACTTGTTTTATGAATCTGGGTGCTCCCGTATTGGGCACATAAATATTTAGGATAGTTAGCTCTTCTTGTTGCATTGATCTTTGTTGGTTTAAAAGATCTTTTTTGATCTTTGCTGGTTTAAAGTCTGTTTTATCAGAGACTAGCACTGCAACCCCTGCTTTTTTTTTTTTGCTTTTTTTTTCTTTCCATTTGCTTGGTCAATATTCCTACATCCTTTTATTTTCAGCCTATGAGTGTCTTTGTACGTGAGATGGGTCTCCTGAATACAGTACATCAACGGGTCTTGACTCTTTATCCAATTTGCCAGTCTGTGTCTTTTAATTGGGGCATTTAGCCCATTTACATTTAAGGTTCATATTGTTATGTGTGAATTTGATCCTGTCATCGTGATGCTAGCTGGTTATTTTGCGCATTAGTTGATGCAGTTTCTTCATAGTATCATTGGTCTTTACATTTTGGTGTATTTTTGCGGTGGCTGGTACTGGTTTTTCCTTTCCATATTTAGTGCTTCCTTCAGGAGCTCATGTAAGGCAAGCCTGGTGGTGACAAAATCCCTCAGCATTTGCTTGTCTGGAAAGGATTTTATTTCTCCTTTGTTTATGAAACTTAGTTTGGCTGGATATGAAATTCTGGGTTGAAAATTCTTTAAGAATGTTGAATATCGGCCCCCACTCTCTTCCAGCTTGTAGAGTTTCTGCAGAGAGATCCACCGTTAGTCCCTTTGTAGGTAACGTGACCTTTCTCTCTGGCTGCCCTTAACATTTTTTCCTTCGTTTCCACCTTGGAGAATCTGACAATTATGTGTCTTGGGGTTACTCTTCTCGAAGAGTATCTTAGTGGTGTTCTCTGTATTTCCTGAATGTGAATGTTGGCCTGGCTTGCTCGTTGGGGAAGTTCTCCTGGATAATATGCTAAAGTCTATTTTCCAGCTTGGCTCCATTCTCCCTGTCACTTTCAGGTACACCAATCAATTGTAGGTTTAATCTTTTCACATAGTCCCATATTTCTTGGAGGCTTTGTTTGTTCCACTGTCATTCTTTTTTCTGTAATCTTGTCTTCATGTATTCTTTCAATAAGTTGATCTTCAATCTCTGATAATCTTTCTTCTACTTGATCAATTTGGCTATTGATACTTGTGTATGCTTCACGAAGTTCTCATGCTGTGTTTTTCAACTCCATCAGGTCATTTATTTTCTTCTCTAAACGGTTATTCCAGTTAGCAGCTCCTGTAACCTTTCATCAAGGTTCTTAGCTTCCTTGCATTGGGTTACAACTTGCTCCTTTAGCTCAGAGGAGTTTCTCATTACTCACCTTCTGAAGCCTACTTCTGTCAATTCGTCAAACTCATTCTCCATCCAGTTTTGTGCCCTTGCTGGAGAGGAGTTGCAATCATTTGGAGGAGACGAGGCATTCTGGTCTTTGGAATTTTCAGCATTTTTGTGCTGGTTTTTCCTTATCTTCTTGAATTTATCTGTCTTTGATCTTTGAGGCTGATGACCTTCGGATGGGCTTTTGGGGAGGGGAGGTCCTTTTAGTTGATCTTGATGTTATTGCTTTCTGTTTGTTAGTTTTTCTTCTAACAGTCAGGCTCCTCTGCTGCAGGTCTGCTGCAGTTTGTTGGAGGTCCACTCCAGACCTTTTTTGCCTGGGTATCACCAGCAGAGGCTACAGAACAGCAAAGATAGCTGCCTGTTCCTTCCTCTGGAGGCTTCATTCCAGAGGGGCACTGACCTGATATCAGCCAGAGCTCTCCTGTATGAGGTGTCTCCCAGTCAGGAGGCATGAGGGTCAGGGACCCACTTGAGGAGGCAGTCTGTCCCTTAGCAGTGCTCGAGTGCTGTGCTGGGAGATCTGCTGCTCTCTTCAGAGCCAGCAGGCAGGAACCTTTAAGTCCACTGAAGTTGCGCCCACAGCTGCCCCTTCCCCCGGGTGCTCTCTCTGTCCCGGGGAGATGGGAGTTTTATCTATAAGCCCCTGACTGGGGCTGCTGCCTTTCTTTCGGAGATGCCCCCACAGTGAGGAGGAATCTAGAGAGGCAGTCTGGCCACAGCCGCTTTGCCGTGTGCTGTGGTGAGTTCTGCCCAATCCGAACTCCCTAGCCTCCTTAGCACTGTCAGGGAAAAACTGCCTACTCAAGCCTCAGTAATGGCGGATGCCCCTCCCCCTACCAAGCTCTAGTGGCCCAGGTCAACTTCAGACTGCTGTGCTGGTGTTGAGACTTTCAAGCCAGTGGTTCTTAGCTTGCTGGGGTCCATGGGAGTGGGACCTGCTGAGCAAGACCACCTGGCTCCCTGGCTTCAGCCCTCTTTCCAGGAGATTGAACAGTTCTGTCTTGCTGGGGCTCCAGGCACCACTGGGGTACCAAAAAAAAAAACTCCTGCAGCTAGCTCAGTGTCTTTCCTAAATAGCCACCCAGTTTTGTGCTTGACACCCAGGGCCTTGGTGGTGTAGGCACATGAGGGAATCTCCTGGTCTGTGGATTGCAAAAACTGGAAAATGCATAGTGTCTGGGCTGGATAGCACAGTCCCTCATGGCTTCCCTTGGCTGGTGGAGGGAGGCCCCTGGCTCCTTGCACTTCCTGGATGAGGCAATGCCCCACCCTGATTCTGCTTGCCCTCCGTGGTCTGTACCCACTGCCTAACCAGTCCCAATGAGATGAACTGGGTACCTCCATTGGAAATGCAGAAATCACCTGCCTTCTGCATTGGTCTTGCTGGGAGCTGCAGACTGGAACTGTTCCTATTCAGCCATCTTGCCAGATCTTCCCCTATCTTCTTTTTTTTGTTTGTTTGTTTTTGTTTTTTGAGACGGAATCTCACTCTGTCTCCCAGGCTGGAGTGCAGTAGTTTAATCTTGGCTCACTGCAAGCTCCGCCTCCCAGGTTCATGCCATTCTCCTGCCTCAGCCTCCTGACTAGCTGGAACTACAGGCACCTGGCTATTTTTTTTTTTTTTTTTTTTTTTTTTGTATTTTTAGTAGAGACGGGGTTTCACCATGTTAGACAGGATGATCTCGATCTCCTGACCTCGTGATCCACCTGCCTCAGCCTTCCAAAGTGCTGGGATTACAGGCGTGAGCCACCGTGTCCTACCGATCTCCCCCTATCTTAAGCTATTTCTAGAAATAGAATGACTAGGTCAGAGGGTATTAACATCTAAAAATGTTTTCATACCTAGAACCACACTGTTATGCAAATAAATTGTATCAATTTACACTCACACCCGCTTTACAGGAGGGTGCTCTTTCTTTCAGTCTTAAGAGTTCTCAGTAGTCTTTCTCTTTAAAAAGAAAAACAGATCTTTACATAGAGAAAAGTTTTTCAAGTTCAGCTTGTGATTATCCTGCCTTCAGAGATGAGGGAAAAGAGCGAAAGTGGATCCTGTTTAGGCATTACTTTAAGAAGACAAAAGAGCATTTTTCAACCACCCCTTCTGAGACCAGACTAAAGTGACAGTCAAGGCACTTATAGCTATAATAGCAGCGGATATGGTTTTGGGCTGGGTCCCTGCCCAAGTCTCACATCAAATTGTAATCCCCAGCATTGACGGTGATGCCTGGTGGAAGGCGACTGGGTCATGGGAGTGGATTTCCCCTTTGATGCTGTTCTCTTGATAGTGAGTTTCCTTCATCTTCTGCCGTGACTGGAAGTTCTCTGAGGCCTCCCTGGAAGCTGATACCACCATGCTTGCTGTGGAGCCTGCAGAACTGTGAGCCAATTAAGCCTCCTTTCTTTATAAATTACCCAGTCTGAGGTATTTCTTTTCAGCAGTGTGAGAATGGACTAATACAGCAAATAATGCTAAGAGTGGCAAACGTGTGGACTTTACTATGCACCCCTAACTGCTCTAAGATGTTAGAAAAAAAAAAACCTCACTGTACTCTTTCAAGAACCTTTGGAGCATGTATCATTTGTATCACCGTTAACAGATAAGGAAACTGAAACAGATGTTCAGTGACTCGGCCAAGGTCAGAAATCTATTGATGGCTAAAGACTGTGTTCCAACCCAGTCATATGGATTCCAGAGCCCACACACTGCCTCTGCACCCTCTCTGCTGACAATAGAAAACTTGAATGAGATCAACAGGAGATCAGAGATTTCAACAGATATTTGGAAGACAGAACTGGCTGAAGAAGTGACAACCGAATAGAGATGGGTGAAGGGAGCTGCGATCCACAGCACCACCGAGAGGACATCCAGCCAAGAAGAATCGCCTACTAGGCAGAGCCTCAGAGAGAGAGAGAAGTTCAACAGCCCCACGACCCATACAGGATTCAAGGCAGCCTCGAGTCTACACCGGTGAAAAAAATCAGAGAGTTCATTACTCAATCAAAAAACCCCAGAAATAATATCTTCGTATTCTGACACTTTAGGGGGTTCCCATCCAATCACCTGACAGGTAAGCCTGCCAGTGGACTTGTCTTCCTCCTACATAGGAATGGACTTAGGATCAGACATATGAGAAAGACAAAATGAGGAAAAGAGACCAAGACTAACAAATGCGAAATGAGCCCAGAAGAAACGAATAATTTTGAAAACGGGCAATAATTTTGAAAAACTCAAACTCATGTCCTTGCAGAGATTTAAACTCATGCTGGCCGGGCGCAGTGACTCACACCTGTAATCCCAGCACTTTGGGAGGCCAACGCAGGCAGATCACCTGAGGTCGGGAGTTTGAGACCAGCCTGACCAACATGGAGAAACCCCTGTCTCTACTAAAAATACAAAATTAGCTGGGCATGGCGGCACGTGCCTATAATCCTAGCAACTGGGGAGGCTGAGGCAGAAGAATCGCTTGAACCCGGGAGGCAGAGATTGCAGTGAGCTGAGATCGTGCCATTGCACTCCAGCCTGGGCAACAAGAGTAAAACTCTGTTTCAAAGTAAAATAAAGTAAAATGTTATGCTTAACATGAGAACTAGATGCACTGAAAAGGCGGGGAAAACAATAGAACAAAAAAAAAATTCTTGGGAATTAAATGATTGACAAAATAAACAACTCAAGAGAGGGTTGAAAAAGTCTAGAAAAGCTTCCAGAAAATAAATCAGAAAGATGACAGGAGAAATGAAGCTAAAGTGGAACTGAAATGTTACCATACATCATGATTTCCTAGAAAGCTACTTGAAAAAGAGCTGTAGGGGGAGTGGGAAGGACGTGCGTGTGTGTGCACGTGTGTGCACCCATGGTGAGGGGGTAGGGATAACCAAGAGAGAAAAAGACATGGGATCCAGGAAACAGGAAAATCAGCCCAGTGAGAAGGGAATCCAAGGATCGCGGCTGAGCGTGCAGCAGGCCTACAGAACAACCAGTCCAGGACGGAATAAGAAGGGAAGGGTTCTGTAGAGACTTCACAGAATACCTCATATGATTCACAATTTGAGGGAAACTGAGGAAATCATGAAGGCAAACAGTGCAAGGGGCGGGGGGAAACAAAGGCGATTAGAAACATCAGGAAAAACTAAGGCTGTGCCACAAAGCATGTGCAACCATATTGTACAACTCAACTCTATAGTAAACAGTATTTAAAACATCACAAAAATGTAAACACGCTTGTTTGATTTTTAACTTAGAGCACAAAACAACATTTAAACATGAGAACCAAATAAACTTGTTGCCAATCAGTACCAAAATTAAAGTACAATGGTAGTGGTTGGGAAGTGAGGCACTGAAAAAGAAGGAAGATTAATATCCTCATTTTATAAAATGGAGAGTGAAAAAACACTGGCCATAGTGAGGGCATAAGAAAAACATTGTAAGTAAACTGTTTACAGCGACAAAGTTTCTAACGGAGATTATAAAATTAGGGATGTAATATTAGAAGGTGGGGAGGGGAGTTAGAAGTGTAAAGATAACTTAATAATAATAAATAACAATAAGTAATGAATAAAAATATTAATAAACTATCCTAATAGGAAGCAAATAAATAGTGAAGTCTAAATTTCAAAATGGAGAAAAATAAAAATGCAGTAGCTTATATTTATTGACCATCTGCTTTGCACCAGGAACCTTCTAAGTGCTTTGCAAGCATTAACTTGTTTTTAGTTATCACAACAACCTTGTTAGAAAGATACTATTATCACCTGCACATTTCAGATGAGGAAATTGAAACTCAGAGCAGTTAAGCTAGTGACAGCACCTGGTTAGTGACACCCAGAATGCAAACTCAGGCTTCCTATCTCCAGGGCACCCACTCTCACTATTTCATGTCCCAGCATCAGAACATTATTTAAATATATTTATTTACTCCCTAAAGAAAAAGCTAGGGTTGGACATGGTGGCTCATGCCTATAATCCTAGCACTTTGGGAGGCTGAGGCGGGTGGATCACCTGAGGTCAGGAGTTCAAGACCAGCCTGGGCAACACGGTGAAACCCATCTCTCCTAAAAATACAAAAATTAGCTGGGGCATTGGTGGTGCCGTAATCCCAGCTACTCGGGAGGCTGAGGCAGGAGAATCACTTGAGCCTGGGAGGCGGAGGTTGCAGTGAGCTGGGATTGTGCCACTGCACTGCAGCCTGGGTGACAGAGCAAGACTCCGTCTCAAAAAAAAAAAAAAGAAAAGAAAAGAAAAAAAAGAAAAAGCTAAAATTGGGACTAATTGCTCTTAATTAGGGTGGTAGAGCCCTCTGTACTAATTGATTGGTCGATTGGGAAGGGGTGGGTAGAGCCCTCTGTACTAATTGATTGTCGATTGGGAAGGGTTGAGTAGAGCCCTCTGTACTAATTGATTGATTGATTGGGAAGGGGTGGGTAGAGCCCTCTGTACTAATGATTGATTGGGAAGGGTGGGTGAGGCCCTCTGTGTACTAATTGATTGATGATTGGGAAGGTAGTGGGAGATCCCTCTGTACTAATTGACTGATGGGTGGGAAGGGGTGGGTAGAGTCCTCTGTACTAATTGATTGATTGATTGGGAAGGGTGGGTGAGGTCCTCTGTACCCCAATTGATGATGCCCGTGTTGGCAAAGCCATTGATTGATTGGGAAGGGGTGGGTAGAGTCCTCTGTACTAATTGATTGGTCTTATCCATCTGCTGCACTCACTTATTACTTTATTTTTTTAATTTAGGAGGACAGAAGTCACTTTATAGTAGTTAGTAACTGCTAACCTCAATAGCGAGTTGGGTTCTGGTGTCACTTTCCTTAAAGGTGATGGAGCAATGTGAGAGCATGTGCCAATGAGAAATAAGCCTGCCTCTGATACAGAAGTGCTGGGAAGGGAAGAGTATAGTCCCTTTAAATGATATGGAAGAGGGAAGCTGAGCGCAGTGGCTCACGCCTGTAATCCCAGCACTTTGGGAGGCCAAGGCGGGCAGAGCACAAGGTCAGGAGTTTGAGACCGGCCTGGCCAATATGGTGAAACCCCGTCTCTACTAAAAATACAAAAATTAGCTGGGTGTGGTAGCAGGTGCCTGTAGTCCCAGCTACTCGGGAGGCTGAGGCAGGAGAATCGCTTGAGCCTGGGAGGCAGAGGTTGCAGTAAGCCATGATTATACCACTGCACTCCAGCCTGGTGACAGAGCCAGACTTCGTCTCAAAGGAAAAAAAAAAGAAGTGGGGGCCTCACACACAGTTTCCTGGATAACAGGAACTATTGTAAGAGATCTCAGCAAACCACGACCATGCACAAAGAATCACAGCCCTGCACAAAGGCCACCTCTATGAGGACATCTGCCCAACAAGTGTCTGTTCAACCTTGAGCTAAGGTGACCCTTGTTATTAATTATTGTACCTAGGGATCATTATTTAAAATAACTTACATAAGTCTCCTCATTTTTCCTTTAAAAACCTCTGCTTTCAGCAGGGCGCGGTGGCTCACACCTGTAATCCCAGCACTTTGGGAGGCTGAGGCGGGTGGATCCCCTGAGGTCAGGAGTTCGAAACCAACCTGCCCAACATGGAGAAACCCCATCTCTACTATAAGTACAAAATCAGCCAGGCGTGGTGGCACATTCCTGTATTTCCAGCTACTTGGGAGGCTGAGGCAGGAGAATTGCTGGAACCTGGGAGGCAGAAGTTGCAGTGAGCCAACATTGTGCCATTGCACTCCAGCCTGGCGACAGAGTGAGACTCGGGGGGCGGGGGAGGAGGAAATAAAAACCCTCTGCTTTCCTTTGTCTCCCCAAGTCTGCCTGTGGTCCCACCATGGGGTGTCTTCACACATCATGTATTCCTGGATTTACAAATCCTTCTGCTCATTCCAGAATAAACTCGTTATCTTCGGAGACTCCCTCTCTGCTGTTATTTTAGGTTGACAATAGACTCCCTGAACGTAATCTCAGAGTGGAGCAACCAGAATGGGGACTGCAGACTCAAATCCAGGTGAGAAACAGGTGTCTCTTAACTCCAGGGACGTGGGACGTGAGCAGAGACCATCCATTTGGAGATTCCAAGGATCTAGTGACTACAAATAGGGCTCAGCTTCACCATCGACACCACAGGAAAAGTCACCCTGGATGTCTGCAGCTCCAGAGGAGGGGGCTTGGGCCAAAATCTTGGGTCCAGACAAAATTTCAGCCACTGAGAAGGCAAACCCAACTTCAGCCACTGAGAAGGCAAACCCAACTTCAGCCACTGAGAAGGCAAACCCAACTTCAGCCACTGAGAAGAAGGCAAACCCTGAAATTGCTTTGGAAGAGGTATGGTGATATCACTACCACCATCTAGTGGAAGCTGGAAGTGTCGACGGCCAAAGGCTCCCAGCCACCACCCCCACCCTGCCCTGCCCAGCCAATGGAGAGGTGTGCTTGGCCAGGTCATGCCAGATGTCATTGTCTGTGTGCACCATGACAGGGACCCCAGCGCCCTGTTCTGCTCTCTTTTTCCAGGGACCCTGGAAGCAGGTGGCGAGCTTCAAGCTGGGCATTTGACAATGGGGGCTTCTGAAGGCATCAGTGGCTAGCGGAGACAAACAGCCTAGGACTGCAAAGTGCAGGGGAAGGGAATTGTGTTTCATGCCCACAGCCCCTGGGGACCCCATAGGAGGCTGAGGGAGCAGCCACTGGTCCCGGCCACTCACAGCCCGGCCACTAGCAGCATCTCATGGACAATCCTTTTTGTCTTTCCTCAGATGGAAAAATTGGGCTCTGAGTAACAGGTGTCAGCTTCAGGGAGGTTTAGAAGTAGGTATCAAAATGACAGACACAGTCAAGCTCATAATATTTTCCCGCTGAAGTCAAGACAAATGTGTGTTTCATTGTGGTGCACATATAACATTTAAGAGAACTGGATTCATTCACAGAGTTAACAGAGTTTTTGGATTCAAATTTGAAATAGGTCACTGAGTAATTGATTTAAATGCAGGATTTCAGGTTGAACTCCTCTCTGAGGGTGCTGCAAATAAGCATTAGCCCAGGGAGAGGGAGAAGCCTCTAGCTCGGTGGATGTCAAACAGGAGAAATGAGGAGTGGAAGGTGGGGAGGGTGCTGTGAGCACCCACAGCACCAGGATCTCTGGAACATGCACCAAGGAGCACCACCAACCTCTATCCCCTTCCCTCCAGCAGCCAGGAGACAAAGGAGACTCTTGTCTGGAGTCATTGCTGTGCCAAAACATGACCTTAAACATAATAGCATCTTGGCTGAGCGCGGTGGCTCACACCAGTAATCCCAGCACTTTGGGAGGCCGAGGCGGGAGGATCACCTGAGGCCAGGAGTTTGAGACCAGCCTGGCCAACATGGTGAAACCCTGTCTCTACTAAAAACACAAAAATTAGCCGGGCATGGTGGTGCGCACCTGTAGTCCCAGCTACTTGGGAGTCTGAGGCAGGAGAATCATTTGAACCTGGATGGCAGAGGTTGCAGTGAGCTGAAATCACGCCACTGCACTCCAGCCTGGGCGATAGAGCGAGACTCCATCTCAAATTAATTAATTAATTAATTTAATTAATTAATAGCACTTAGCTGCTGTGGAAAACCATATGGCAGTTCTTTGAAAACTTAAACATGGAATTACCATAGGATCCTTCAATTCTACTTCTGGGAATACACCCGACAGCATGAAAACAGGGACCTGACCAGATGTTTGTACAGCCATGCTCACAGCAACATCGTTCACCATAGCCAAAAGAGGGAGGCAACCCAGGTGTCCATTGACAGATGAATGGATAAGCAAAATGCGACGTGTACACACAGGGAATATTATTCAGCCTTAAAGAGGAAGGAAACTCTGACCCATGCTACAACAGGGCTGAACCTTAAGGACATTCTGCTAAGTGAAATAAGCCCGTCACAAAAGGACACATGCGGTAGGATTCCATTCATGTGAGGTTCTTACGGTGGTCAAATGTGTAAAGATAGGGAACAGAGTGGTGGTTGTCAGGGGCTGGGGGAGGGAGAATGAGGAGTTCATGTTTACTGGGTACAAAGTGTCAGTTTTGCAAGAGAAGAGTTCTGTCGGTGATGGTAGTTGCGCAACAATGTGAATGTAATTCCACCGAACTGTACACTTAAAAATGGTTAAAAAGACAAATTTTAGGTTATATTTTACCACAATTAAAATATTTTAAAATCCCTTCAAAGCCCAACCTTTGCAGAATAATAATAATAATAATAATAATAATAATAGCACCTGAGCCCTTTTTGGTTTGCAAAACATTTTCACACACATGCTTCACATACATGCTTCAACAACGGCCCTGTGATAAAAACATTTATTAATTTGGCTTCCTAGAGGAGAAAACTAAGGTTCAAATGGGGTGAAATGGCCAGGTGCGGTGGCTCATGCCTGTAATCCCAGCATTTTGGGAAGCCCAGGCAGGTGGATCTCCTGAGGTCAGGAGTTCGAGACCAGCCTGGCCAACATGGCAAAACCCCGTCTCAACTAAAAATACAAAAATTAGCCGGGTGTGGTAGAGCGCGCCTGTAGTCCCAGCTACTCAGGAGGCTGAGGCACGAGAATCACTTGAACCTGGGTGGCACATGTTGCAGTGAGTCAAGATCGCACCACTGCTCTCCAGCCTGGCTGACGGGGACTCTGTCTCAAAAAAAAAAAAAAAAAAAAAAAAAGGCCAGGTGCAGTGGCTCACGCCTGTAATCCCAACACTTTGGAGGTCAGGAGTTTGAGATCAGCCCGACCAACATGGTGAAACCCATCTCTACTAAAAATACAAAAATATTAGTCGGGCGTGGTGGTGCGCACCTGTAATCCCAGCTACTCAGGAGGCTGAAGCAGAAGAATCGCTTGAACCTGGGAGGCGGAGGTTGCAGTGAGCTGAGATTGCGCCACTGCACTCCAGCCTGGGTGACAGAGTGAGATTCCATCTCAGGGGAGGGAGAGAAAAAAAAAAGATTCTGACAAAATGCCGTGAAGATCATCTGTAGACCTTGTTAAAGTGGAGTCACATTCAGAGGGTTGGGGGGCGGGGTCTGAAAGTTTCTAAGGGGACCCACATGGAGCCAATGCTGTCGGTGCAAGGACCGCCATCCAGCAGCAAAGATCCAGTGTACTTTAATAGACAAGGAAGCTAGCCGGGAAGGGAGTGACTTGTCCAGGGTGACAGGCCAGGGTGGCACATAGGAAGCTAATGGCCAGGGAATGTGCATGCAGCTGTTTTGCCAAAAATTAGCCACCTCCTTAAGCTGACCCAGATAGTGTCCACTTTTTTAAAATTATTTTTTATTTATTTTTTTGAGACAGAGTCTCACTCTGTCACCCAGGCTGGAGTGCAGTGGCACAGATCTCCGCTCACTGCAACCTCTGCCTCCCGGGTTCAAGCGATTCTCCTGCCTCGGCCTCCAGAGTAGTTGGGATTACAGGCACGCACCACCCAGCCCGGCTAATTTTTTTGTATTTTTAGTAGAGATGGGATTTCGCCATGGTCTTGAACTCCTGATCTCAGGTGATCCCTCTGCCTCGGCCTCCCAAGTGCTGGGATTACAGGCGTGAGCCACCGTACCCGGCCTTGAACCAAGGTTTCTAAGATGCTCTTAGCCTCCTTGGATCTGGCCTAGCACACCTTTCCATCTTATCTTTTCTGCACAACCGCCCACAGCTAGCCCAGCCTACGCCTCAGCCAGTCTGGCTCCCTGACGATGCAGAGCCGGCACCGGCTGCAGAAGCCAGGCCCAGTCCTGTCCAGGGCCCCCTGGCCGCAGACAAACGCTACAGACACGGCTGGTAGCACATGGTTCTCTTTATTGTGATGCTCAGTGGAAAACATCCGTAAACCAGCTTACTGTAGTGGTGACAGCCGCAACACATGCTAAGGCACTTTTATTATATAAAAAAGGGGTGGGGTGAGAGTTTCACTCACTCCTTTGTGACAGCAACTGGGACCTGAATTCAGAGCTTTGTAGGCATTACGCAGCTTTTATATCGCTTCGTGATTTAAGAGTTTGTTTCCTTTAAAAAAAAAAAAAAAATGCCTTCTTTGCCGTAAGTCTCAATGCAGCATATACAAAAGTTAGGAATACAAGTAAATTCGGCAACCAGTGTAGACCAGTGAGGACGAGCTAACTCTCTTATAAACAAAGGCAGTGAGAAAGACTCGGAATTTTATCATTTATTACGAGAAAGGGGAAAAAAAGAAAACCTTGTTTTGCTTTCAAAAATATCTGTGCAGGTGGCAGATTTTTAAACTATACGAGTCAACGGTGCAGGTAAAGGACCCTCGGGCCCAGTCCTAGAGTAGACACGAGATCGCCTGGCAGGGCTGCTGGCCCCTCGAACGCTCTGGCTGTCATACTTGGGACAAGTCCCTTAACCATTAAATATATTTGGTCCCCAAAAGTGTTGGGAGAAGCCACTGGAAGGCTGCTGGCCTTCCCTGCTTGACCCCGGCAGCCTTGCTGTGGCAGAGGCAGGCTGTCCTCGGTAAAGGAGGGGAGGGGGCATTGCACTTGAGACATTTTAGAATCAGGAGGGAGACAGTGGACAGGGGCGCTGCCTGGGACAGGGCGGGGAGGAATCCACTCCTCCCCCCACCCCAGCATTCTGTGCCCTGCACAGAGGTGGAGCCCCAGGGCCTGCTCCTTCCGGACCGCCCAGAGCCACGGGAGTGGGAGGCCCAAGGGGCAGAGGTGTGTGAGGTCACCACGTGTGATTGCCAACAGCAAAGAAAGGAGGAGTGGGGGCGCTGGTGGCAGAGGTCAGGGAGGCTGACGACTGCGGGGGGTCCGACTACCAAAACGCCTTCAGTCTGAAGAAAAATAGATTCATAGAAACTCTGGCCCCTCCCCGGGGGCCTGCCCTTCTCGCCTCAACATCTTGTGCTTTTTGGCAAGAGGGGGCTGAGGAGCCTGCTGGTCGCTCTCTGCCTGGGCCCGGGCCCTGTCTCTTTGGTATCAGATTCTGAGCGGGGGAGGGAGCTGGAAGGGGATGCAGCAGAGGAAGCCAAATGCCCTCAACAACGCCTGGAGGGAAACAGGATGGGGGGACGGGGCTGAGGGCAGGGGGAGGCGTTCACAGCAGTCCCAAGAAGGTGGGGAGAGGCCTGCTGCAGGGTCTGGGAAGGGGAGGCTGTGGTGTCCGTCTGCCCATCCATCTCAGGCTGCAGGAGAAGAGACTTATTCGGCAGGTTTGGCCTCAGCCCCATCCGCTTTGCCATCCACCTCCTCGTCGGAACCATCGCCAGCGCCTTTCCGGGCCATTCGGCGGGGCATGACAAACGGCAGGTCCCCGCGCCTAGGGGCAGAGGCAGAGGCAGAGGGTCAGTGGGCGCAGACAGGCCAGGGGCGGCCGCAGCACAGCACACACATCTCAAAGCGAATTCGAGAGGGAAACCAGGCGCCTGGCCGCTCCCACCAGGAAGAAGCAAGGCGGAGCCTTGGGAGCCACAGGTGAGCTGGACAGGACCGCTCTCAGGAAAGCAGGCAAAGCTTCCCGCAAAATGTTTCGGTGTCAGACATCCTCACACACAACCGTAGCACAAAAACAGTTCAGGCAAACAGGACCAATTACAACAGGAAAGGCACAAAAGTAAGTGTAAAATGCCACCCTCTGTTGCAACTCCTATAAAACCGGTGAAACCAAGACAGGTAAACAGGTGTGCTTGTTCACACAGAGTACAAAGCCGGGCACCCTCTTTCTACCACATGGCAGAAAATTCATATCCATTACTGACTCCTTATGCTTAAAAAAAGAGTGCCATGAAGGCCTGGCGCAGTGGCTCACGCTTGTAATTTCAGCACTTTGAGAGGCCGAAGTGGGTGGGTCACCTGAGGTCAGGAGTTTGAGACCAGCCTGACCAACATGGTGAAACCCCATCTCTACTAAAAATACAAAAATCAGCTGGGCATAGTGGTGCATGCCTGTAATCCCGCTACTCCAGAGGCTGAGGGAGGACAATCACTTGAACCCGGGAGGAGGTTGCAGTGAGCTGAGACTGCACCATTGCACTCCAGTCTGGGCAACAAGAGTGAAAATCCATCTCAAACAAACAAACAAACAAGATCCCCATGAAAAAGAGGTAAGAAATGAGAGTCTCAGAGAATAAGATCCTCTGCTTCAAACATTCACTACTTGTTGAGTGTTAACACTCCCTGGGAAATGCAAAGGAGCCTTTTTCACC
Source organism: Papio anubis (assembly GCF_008728515.1). NCBI lineage: Eukaryota > Metazoa > Chordata > Mammalia > Primates > Cercopithecidae > Papio > Papio anubis. The sequence continues at coordinate 14,427,486 of NC_044991.1, read as the reverse complement.
TCTGTAGACATTGTTTATGAGGCCCGTATTCATTTTGTAGATATTTATGAGGCACCTAATATGTGCCAGGACTGGGCCAGGTGGCCTCAAGCAACTTCTAATTCAAAAGACAACAGACTTTTAGGACAGGCTAGGAATAAACTACCTAGAGTTTACTGTGTGTTCAAAACACTAAGCTGAAGCCTCAAAGGCAAGAAGCCAGAAGGGACAGAGACTGCTTTGTGCAGTCCTTTCTTGGTGTCATTTGTGGTTTGCTTGTGGGCTGTGGTTGAGGAACAAGCTACCTTTTGAGAGAAGTGCCGAGGCAAAGGGGTGGGTTGGGCGGTGGGGGCTCACCTGAGCTTGTTCTTGAGGGAGCTGACCTCGCGGTTCATGGCATCGGCCGTCTCGGTGGCGTCCTCCAGCTCGCGCTGCAGTTTCCGGCGGGAGGCGTTGGCCCGCTGGGCCTCCTCTTCGGCCTCCTCCAGCTGCCGCTTGAGCTGCTTCAGGCGGGTGGATGCCTTGTCGGCCTGTGGAGATGGACGTGTGGCCCGTGGCCCTGGTTAGGGGCTCTGGGCGTGCAGCCAGCCAGCCTCACTGCCCTGCCTGTTGCCCCATCTGCTGCCCAGCCCGGCTGCCCTTCTCACTGCCCCACCAGCGCCCGCACCTGGTCCTTGTACTGCTCGGCATTCCTCCGCTCATCATCCACCTGCAGCAGCACATCCTTCAGCTTCTTCTCCGTCCGACGCACCTGTTTGCAGGCTGCCTGGCGCTCCCTGCATGACAGACAAGGTGGCTCAGAGGGAACACCCTCCTTCAGAGGGTCCGGCCAACAAACCCTAACATGGACCACCTGTTCCCCGGGGCTCGCTGGCATCTAGGGATCACCTAGGGAGGCCTTTGCTGGACACCTATGTGTGCCTGGCTTCTTACGATGGGCACTGCAAAAAGCCCCATTTACAGATGGGGAAACGGGCGCAGGTAAGGGAAGTGACACACCTCAAAGGGCATCTGTGTAACCGGAAAAGAGGTTTGGGGGCCTACTGTAACCCCCATTCCCTCCAAGGAAGTCTCAGTCCTGCTGAGCCCACAGAACAACTGCCCGGGTGGGCAGGACCCCCCTCTACCTCCTGCTCTGATTCACCCTCAGAGACAGCCACTAAAGCTCCTGGCTTTAGAGGTGGAACAGAGAATCCCGTTCAAACCCCTCAAGCTCCCCCAACCACCCAACCTGTGGAAGGGATGGGGGCCCCATCAGGAGGGAGGGAAACAGCCCCCAGGACTCAGGAGACAGAGAGCTGGTTGTGGCCCAGATTTGGGCAGGACTGCAGGGGGGCTGGAGTTTTTGCCAGGATGGCTGGGGTTGGGCGGGGTCAAGGGCACGTACTTGGTCTCGTTGTCCAGCTGCTCCTCCAGCTGTGCGATCTTGGCCTCGAGGGCAGTGATGGAGGCCTTGTACTTGGACTTGACAGTGCCCTCCATCTCCTGCAGCTTGACCTTGAGCTCCTTGTTCTGGCGCTCCAGCTGCTGCCGAGCATTCTCGTTCTTCTGGGCGTGGCTGCGCTCCAGGTTCAGGTCGGTGTTGATCTGGTCGATCTACAGAAGGAGGGCCAGTGACCTCGGGAAGGGCTGGGGCCCTGGCTGGAGGGCACGAGCAGGGCCGGAGGAAGGTGGCAGCAGGATCTCACCAAACCCTTGGGGTCCAGAGTCTTGGGTCTCCCAGAAAAGGGAGGATTAGAAACTTCTGAACACCCAACACAGAAGCCAGAGGGGACTCTTTCATGTCCAGGTGCCTGGACATGTTCCCATAAGCACCTGGGGAGCAGCTGGCACTTGGCCTGTGCTTCTGCCGGCTGGGTCTGAGGCCAGCTCTGCCGTGGTGGCTCCAGAGCCCAGGGTGGGAGAAGGCCTGGCACCCACCTGCAGGTTGGCCTTCTTCAGCCGGTCGTTGATCAGCTCCGTGTTGCCCTGCTCCTCCTCCAGCTCCTCCTCCAGCTGGGCGATGCGGGCCTCCAGACGCCGCTTCTCCTCCAACGCCAGGGCTCTGTGGGGTGGGTGGGAAAAGTGAGGGGCCTACCCTGGGGGCACAGCTGGTCCCCCTCAACTCTGTCCCCTCACTCAGCTCACCCTTTGCCACTGCTGTTGGCGATCTCATCAGCCAGCTCATCCCGCTCCTGCTGGGCCTGGCGCTTGGCACGCTCCGCGGCTGCCAGTTCCTGCCACAAAGACCCAGAGTGTGACCTGAAGGCAGCCACAGCCCTGCAAGACCATCCTTCCCAGCCCCGGGCACCCTCCTCTCAAGCCCTTCCCCAGGCCCACCTCCCCCAGGAAGCCCTTCCCCCAGAAACCCTCTAGCTCACAGGCTGGTGCCCCCCTGGAGTCATAGCTTAAGCACCACATGTTTCTAAAACTCTTACATTTAAGTGCTAGGAATCAAGCCAGGTGCCAGGGTGTGGCGATAAGAAGTGTCCTGGCCTAACCAGGGAGACCATGTGGACAGAGCTACTCGGTGTGGCCCCTCCCTATTTGGGTGAGCCAGAGCCTAGAGTCAGCTCCGGAGGCCACAGGCAGATGGCTACACCCTGGTCGCACTCGCAGCCAGCACATCACACTGCAGGGCACCCTCCAGAGCCCGGAAACACTTCAGGACAGGCTCAGGTGAGACGGGTAGGGTGGCCGAGGGGACGCCCAGACCCCTTCTCACCAGGCACCATTCATAGCAGGAGGTGGTGGCAGCCCCAAAGCCTCATCTCATGTGAGGGATGCCAGTTTCACACACACACACTCTCATTGTACCAGGGAGCCCCGCTATGTAATGGAACCCTGGAGGCAATCGTTTGTAACATGAGAGCCATCCCCAGCCAAATCCTGGAGCCCAGTCGGACCCTAGCCCTGTCCTCAACTGAAGGCCCCATGCTGCCACCTGCTGGCTGCAGGGCAGCGGTGCCGCTCTCCACTGCAGCCCCACCCACCTCCTGCAACTGGATCATCTCGGCCTCCATGCTCTTCAGCTTCTTCTCGTTCTCTTTGGCCTGGGCCAGGATCTCCTCACGGGAGGCGCGGGTGTCATCCAGCTCGCGCATGCAGTCCTTCATCTGGGCCTGGGGTGGCGACAGAGGCTTGGCACCCCACCCAGCTCCTTGGCCCTCCACCCCCACCCTCGTGGGTCACCTCGCCAGCAGGGCTCATGGCTGGTGCTCCGCTCGATGCTTTATTTAACCAACTAACCGTGGTGACAGGGCGAAAAGGCAACTAAAGGCAAACACCTCTGTGACCCACCCCATCATGCACACTTTGACAGTGCTGGTCACCGTGGACGTGAGCCCAAGCTGAGCTTCATTTCCTACTTTCTGTCCCCTCCTGTGGGCCGGAAGCCGGTGCCCATGGTGCCACCCCTAAATGTGCACCTGCCCCTCAACACCAGTGCCCAGGCTGCCGGGCCGTCCCCACCACAGGCAGGAAACACCTTTCCTTTTGTTATTCTCCTGTTATTTGTTTTAACACTAAAGATCTTTGTCAAATAGCCTTTTTTTCCTTTTGCAGATAAACCCTAAATTGAGATTCCCCAAACCAAAGAGTATGACTGGCTGTGTACAGCTCGACCACACCAGTAAAAAAATGCCACCAGCAATCAGAGTATCTATGCCCACAACCTTGACCACAGAGAGGTTTTAAAGTTTTTGTGGGTTTTTTTTTTAACACGTAAAAAAAGTTTTTTTAAACTAAGGTTATTCTTGTTACATGATATGGTGTATCAGAGCTGTTTTTACGTGTTAATTATTCTTTAATTATTGGTGAGGTAAAGATTTCCAAGTACGTGTCCCGCACTCTGGGCTGCTGCTCAGAACCATCACCCCAGAGCCCAGAAGGCTGGAGAGTGTCAGCACCCGGCTGATTCTGGAAATCTGCATTAAGTGAGACCTTCTCGAACTCCACCCATGTCTAGGCTTGTACTTGTTTGCTTCTGTGTTTTATGTACTCAGTCATTCACCGTTTTGCAAGTCTGCTGTTGGACTATCATGTTTCCACTCACCTCCGAGCCTCTGAGTCTCTGTCAGTGAGATGGGGCTGGAAGCACCCAGGACCTTCCCAGGAGGCACCACCCTGCCAGGTTCCCGCCCTGGGCCCGGCCCCTTCACATGTAGTTGTCTGGGTCGGGCCCCGCCCGCCCTCACCTGCAGCTTCCGCAGCTGTTTGATGGCTTCCTCCCGGTTCTTGTTGGCTGAGTCGATGTGTGCCTCCAGGTCCTTCAGGTCCATTTCCAGCTTCTTCCGGGCAGCCACTGCCATCGAGCGCTGCTTCCTCTCATCCTCCAGCTCTGCCTCCATCTCCCGCACCTGGGGGAAGGAAAATCAATAGCTTGGGAAGCTGGACCCACTCAGAGACCCTGCCCTAGCTCTGAACTCAGGAGCCTCAGGCCGGTTCTGCAGGATCCATGGGGCCTTGGGGGGCCAGTGGGGATTACTGACCATAAGAACTCTAAGAAGGTGAGTCACTGAACCCCGAGACAGGGGGCTGGAAAGAAGGGATATGGGAGGGGAGGCGTGGTCAAGGGGCCCTAACATAATCCAAGTGGAAGGAGAGAACAGAAGCCTGCGTGAAGCCAGGGCAGCCTTGGGCACTCGTGGGGTAGCAGGAGGCCATGCACACCTGTCTGACCAGCTGCTTCTTCTTCTCCTCGCTCTGCTCGTCCCGGCCCTGCAGATCCCGCTCGAACTGGGCCTTCATGGCCTGCAGGTTGACCTCCAGCCGCAGTTTGGCGTCTTCAGTGGCCTGCAGCTCATCCTCCAGCTCTTCCAGCTGCGTCTTCATCTCCTCCACCTGCTGCTCCAGGGCCCGCTTGGACTTCTCCAGCTCGTGGACCTGAGCCCCAGAGAGCCCAAGTCAGGAGCAAAGGGACTGGCAGGTCCCTGGGTCTGTGAGACCCGGAGTCTGTGCACACACCGACCCTCTGTGATGACCCCACTCGGGCCCCTCCCAAGAGCTGGCTGCCAGGTCCAGCACTCACGCTCTTGCCCACGTCGTCCTTGGAGCTCATGAGGTCCTCCATCTCCGTGCGGAACTGCTTGTTGAGCCGCTCCAGCTCCGCCTTCTGCTCCATGGCTTCCTCCAGGGCCCGGGCCAGCGACAGCGCCTTGGTCTCCTTCTCTCGGGCCTCCGCCTCAGCCCGGTCGCGCTCCTCTGCGTACTTGGCAGAGATGGTCTTCTCCTCTGCCAGGAGCTGGGAGAGAGGTGGGCACCATGAGGCTCAGCACCACAGGCTCAGAGCTACGGCCCCCGGCAGGGCAGAGCAGCTGGGCCTAAGCTCCCTGGGGAAAGAGGAGCCCAGAGGCCATGGCGGAGAGGAGCAGTTCTAGGAAGCACAGGCCCAGGGCTGTGCCCGGAAGAACACACACAGTCCTGTGCATCCTCATGATGGGATGACTGCCGACTGGGGCAGGCACTGCTGTGAACGCCATGTCGTAACATCTGTTTAATTTTCATCACTTACTAATCGTAACCCTTTATGGCATGCTGCCCCTTCCGTGAGAGCCCTCCAAACCTGTAAGAGCTTTGGTTCTCCTGAACCAAAGTTGGCATTTTGTTGGCATTTTTCATGGAGTGAATGCCAAGCTGGCTGCCAGGAAGCCTGAACCCCATTTGTGGTCTCCTCTAACGAAAGCTTCTGTCCCCTGGCATCTGTTCTCTGTGTGCACCCACCTGGCTCTATCCTATTTCCCCAGCTTCCCTTCCTTTTGGCCCGAACCTTAATTATTCCATGGGTGGCTGATCACTTCCTAAAGGGCCAGATAGTGTATTCTTTAGAGTACGCAGGCCCTACGGTCTCTGCAGCAATGGCTCAACCCCACTACCACAGCTCAAAGCAACCAAAGACAACGCGAGAACGACGGAGTGTGGCTGTGTTCACTCCATCTTTCCCCACGAAACGCAGTGGGCTGGACCCGACTGCCGCAGTCAGCTGCCCGGTGTCTTCTACTGTTCTATCCCGCCCCTGAGTCCGCATCCCCCTCAGCTGCCCTCTGATATTTTGGAAAAGGAAGCGATATGAGTGCATAAATAAATCGTTTAAAAGACAGTCAAACCACTTAATTACAGAAAATCTGAAAAATGTAAAAAACCAGAAAGGAAAAGTCACTCCTCAACCCATCACATGAAGACACCCTCTTCCACTGGCCTTCTCCCTGGGCCCCTCGACAAGCCAGAGACTGGGGGGCCTCCAAGCGCTGCCCCACACGGCCCTCCCGGGCAAGACCTTGAGGGAGCCCAGGTTTTCTCTGATGGGCCCTTCGCCTTGGACTCAGTGCTTGAAGAAGAAATACAAAGGATGGAGCCAGTGGCCACACACCTGGTCAAACTTCTTCTGCTTCTTCTCCAGGTTGCATGCGCTCTGGCGTTGATGGTCCAGGTCCACCAGCAGGTCATCCAGCTCCTGCTGCAGCCGCGTCTTGGTCTTCTCCAGCTTGTCGTAGGCGGCCACCTTCTCCTCGTGCCGCTGGCTCAGGCCCTCCAGGTCCTTCTGGAGCTTCCTCTTCACCTCCTCAGCGGTTTCCAGGCACCCCACACTGTCCTCCATCTTCTTCTTCATGTCGGCCACCTGGGCAGACGCCAGGAGTAAGCAGACGCCCGAGATGGCACCTGCTCAGGTGGCACACCCATCCCTGGGGCAGCTGGGAGCCTGCCTGCCACACCGTGGAAGGGGCACCAGGGATCTGCCCAGTTATGAAACCGTCTCCCCCAGTCACTTCCCTCTCCATGGGGGCGAGACAAATGGAGCTTCTGCAAAGGGGCATACATCTACCGTGTGAAGCCCGGGGGAGGTTGACCCCCAGGCCCACTGTGGGGGCTCCCAGCCCTCATCCACACCAAGCCTCTCGCTCCACGGAGACCACTCCCAGAGAGCAGGGCCAGTGCCCTGAAACCTGCAGTCACGCACACTCACGGGCTGCTCCCACCCTGACTGCGGAACGGACTCCCAGCCCATCCCGAGGTGGCTCAGGCCTTCTGGCCTGGCATATGGAGGCCCAAGATAGGATCTAGAGCAGGAGCTCTGAATATATATTAGGCTACGGACCCCTTGGCAGTCTAGAGAGGCCTAGGGACTCCTTCTCATGACAGTGTTTTAACAGCCATTAAATAAACATATGGGATCACCAAGGCAACCAGTACAGAAAAATGCAGTGTTCACACATTCTAAAACACCATGGCTCAGGAAGCCACGTGCTGCTAGGTAGCACATCAGACAGCAAACTCGGCGTAGGCCTGGGAACCACGAGGCCAAGGAGCTCGGCCGCAACCCTGACAGGGTAACTGGCCATTTCTACAGATGACGAGGGTGCAGGGACTGCCACCACCGTGGCTTGCTGCCTACATCCATCATGGAAGCAATGCTGAATTTCAGCTAAAGACTGGTGAAAATAAAGGTGTAAAATAGTGAAAATAGTGGTGTCCCCCATCTAAGTCCACAGACCCCTGGATTCCTCTCCTAGGGACTCAGGCTGAGAGCCCTGATGTGGGAGAGCAGGGTGGGCTTCCCTGGGGGAGAGCAGCAATGGGCTGGCCCAGTGGGCAGGGCTGTCCTGCAGTGCCCAGGCCAGTGCCCGGCCAGCAGCTCCCCAGCCTGCAGAGTGGGGCCGGTTCCCCAGCCTCCAAACCTGGGCATGGAGGGTGGCGATCTGCTTCTCCAGGTTGTGCTTGGCCTCCTCCTCCTCCTCCAGCTGCTCCCGGAAGGAATTCTTCTCGTCCTCCACCTGCTTGAGCTTGGTGCTCAGGCTCAGCTTCTGCCGGTTCTCCTCCTGCAGCAGCTCCTACTCGCAGGTTGAGAGGGGTGTGGGCGCTCAGGAGAGCGGTGTCTGAAACCCAGGAACTCCACACCCTTGAGGAGAGAGAGGAGCTGGTCCTGCTGATTTAGGGGATGGCCACGTAAAGACCTGACGGGAGCTAGGAGGATGCAGAGACCCACGCACGGGATGAAGGAGATGAAGGAGAGGATGGGCAGTCCGATGGGTTCTGGAGCTAATGTCGTGGACACCGGGGCCTTCCTGGAGGAGTTCACCTTCTGGGAACCTGGCACCACCCTTACCTGAGTGTCCTGCAGCTGGGACTCCAGCGCGGAGAAGTCCTTGGTGAGCTTGCTGGACTTGCTGTCGGACTGGCTGAGAAGCCCGGTCACGTTGTCCAGCTCCACCTGCACCGGGCGGGGAGACGCAAAGGACCATGGACCCAGCCCCACCGCTCCTGCCCCACCGCTCCTGCCCCACCTCAGCTCCTTTACGTAAAGCTGGACCTGAGTCACAAGCTGAAGCGTGAGGGTCTGAGGAGCCAGTTTGAGAAGAGAGAGAGACACAGAGCACACATGCACCCGGGGGTCTGGGCCACCACTGCTGCTGGCACCCACTGCCCGCGCCGGGATCCCGGCGGAGGCCTCACCTGCAGCTTGGTGACCTTGTCGGCCAGCTCCGTGCGCACGCGCTCTCCCTCGTTGAACTTGACCTGCAGCTCCTGCAGCTGCGCCTCCACTTTCTTGCGCTTGTGCTCCGAGTCCCCTTTGCCCTGCAGCAGCACCTTCACCTCGTTGGCCAGCTCCCCCCGCTCATTCTCCAGGGTCTGCTTTGCCTTCTCGAGGTTGGCTTTCACCTGGCGGGGAAGAAAGCAAAGACGTGAGTGGCGGCCTCCTGACACAAGGCTGGCTGGTCTGTCATCACTGGACTCTAGATCCAGACATTGCTACTTCTGCAGCCCTGACGACGGTGCGCCCGAGTCCTGGACTCAGAAGGCTCAGGCCTCATCTGTCCTGTCCTCTTCTCTCTTGGCTGGTGGGTGACACTTGGCTCCTGTCTTCACTGCTTAGGACCTCAGCTTCCCCATCTCTAAAATAATACCTGCCCAGCCTTCTACCCTGGGTAGAGGCCAGGTTCTAGAGCACAGCACTGGTGTTGCAGATGTTAGCAATATTTATAATGCAATGAGGGGAACTGTAATTGTTTGTAGTTAGACTTCCAATAAAGCCTGTCTGAAGTCTGATGTTTAAAGTAACGACGTAATGTTTTCACCCTCACATAACTACATGAGACAGACCTATCATAATCTTCCCTTGTGAACAGGGAAACTGAGGCACAAGTCACGAAGACCCTAAGATGGGGAGCCTGGCCTCAGAACCAGGCAGTTGAGTTGGATCCTGCAGCTGCTCTGCAGGACTGATTCGGATTCTGTGGGCCCAGCACGGGGAACCCTGCCTTCCCGCTGCGGTCTCAGGGAGGCTCCGCACCCGCTTCGTCTGCTCCAGCTGCTCCGCCAGCTCCTCCACGGCCTGCGAGTGCTTCTGCCTCATCTCCTGGATCTGGGCCTCGTGGGTCTTGGCCTCCTCCTCCAAGGTCTTCTTCAGGATGTTCACCTCCTGCTCACGTTTCGACCTGGACAGAGAAATCCCCTCAGAGTGGAGGCTGGGAGCACTGGAGCGAGGCTGCCCCTGGGGCTCTTCCCTGACCAAAGAGAGGCCTGACCAGGGCACAGGCACTCCAGGCAGCTTCTCTACCCATCGGCCCCTCCTGACCATCTATCCCATGGGCCGGCCTGAAAGACGCACTGTGAGAGGCTTCTGTAGCCTTTCAGCTTTAAAGCCCGCCCTTGCCTCACCCCCAACTTTGAGTCAGATTCTTCAACAGGCTTTCTACTCTGTAGACAGAAACCGCTGAGGAACCAGCAGCTTCCATGCCTGCTGGCGCATAACAGGGCCACGGGGCGCGCGCGTGTGTGTGTCTGTGTGTGTGTGAATGCGCGTGCGCACAGAGGCCCGGGGTCCATGTCTCCAAGCCAAGGCCCCCGTGGCTGCCCTCCCCATCCCCAGGGACTTGGTCCCAGGGCACACCTGAGCTCCTGCTGGGCAGCTGTGGTATCCAGCGTGTCCTCCAACTCTGTTTTCAGCGCCTCCAGCTCTTCCCCAAGGTCCCGTTTCTGCTTCTCAGCTTTATTTCTGGAAGCACGTTCAGACTCCAGGTCTTCCTGGAGTTCCGAGATCTGAGATTCCAGCTCCCGGATCTTCTTGAGGGCCATGTTCTTCTGGGCAGCTTCCTCTTCCACTCTGCCAAAGCGACCAGCAATATCAGTATAAGGTCAGTTTCACCCCCAAGGAGCAGAGTTTGCGGGACAGGCCTGAGAGAGGTGCGGCAGCCAAAGCTGCCTCTGGTGGTCACAATCATGGCACTTAGGGTGGCTGTCAGCAGAAACAACATCTGAGGCAACCAGACTGAAGGGCAACACCCCTCTGAGAACCAGAAAACCTTATAGGGGAATTGTTTCAATTTCCAAAGTAAGATTCACTGCTTCAAATATTTTTAAAAGTCAAATGATTTGTGGCCGGGCGCGGTGGCTCACGCCTGTAATCCCAGCACTTTGGGAGGCCGAGGCGAGCGGATCACGAGGTCAGGAGATCGAGACCATCCTGGCTAACACGGTGAAACCCCGTCTCTACTAAAAACACAAAAAAATTAGCCGGGCGTGGTGGCGGGTGCCTGTAGTCCCAGCTACTCGGGAGGCTGAGGCAGGAGAATGGCGTGAACCCGGGAGGCGGAGTTTGCAGTGAGCCGAGATTGCACCACTGCACTCCAGCCTGGGTGACAGAGCGAGACCGTCTCAAAAAAAAAAAAAAAAAAAAAAAAAAGTCAAATGATTTGTTAAATGGGAAGGAAAGGAAATAAAATATTACACCACAGGATGACTGCAACTCAGTAAAAATATGAACGTGCTATGGACTTTAGATGGTTGTGAGGAGTCAATGTAGGTTCACCAATTAGAACAAACACACCACTGCGCTGGGGGGTGTTGGCAGCTGGGGAGGCGGTACGTGAGTGGGGCAGCGGAAGATGGAGAAACTTCTGCTGACTCCTGCTGTGAATCTAAAACTACTCTACAAAATAAAGTCGCTTTCTTTTTTTTTTTTTTTTTTGAGACGGAGTCTGGCTCTGTCGCCCAGGCTGGAGTGCAGTGGCCGGATCTCAGCTCACTGCAAGCTCCGCCTCCCGGGTTCACGCCATTCTCCCGCCTCAGCCTCCCAAGTAGCTGGGACTACAGGTGCCCGCCACAGCACCCGGCTAGTTTTTTGTATTTTTAGTAGAGACGGGGTTTCACCGTGTTATCCAGGATGGTCTCGATCTCCTGACCTCGTGATTCGCCTGCCTCGGCCTCCCAAAGTGCTGGGATTACAGACATGAGCCACCGCGCCCGGCTTCTTTTTTTTTTAAAAACAGAATCTCACTCTGTCACCTAGGCTGGGGTGCAATGGCACGATCTCGGCTGATTGCAACCTCTGCCTCCTGAGTTCAAGCGATTCTCCTGCCTCAGCCTCCTGAATAGCTGAGATTACAGTCGTGTGCCACCACACTGGCGAATCTTTTATATTTTTGGTAGGGATGGGGGCTTCACCATGTTGGCCAGGCTGGTCTCGAACTCCTGACCTCAAGTGATCCATCCGGCTTGGCCTCCCAAAGTGCTGGGATCACAGACATGAGCCAACATGCCTGGCCAAGTCTTTTTTTTTTTAAGCGTACCTATAGCAAGAAATTAGCAAAGGACTATTGTAGGTGGGTGATAGAGTTGTGGATGACTTTTTTTCAAATTACAAACAAATAAACAAAAGACAAATGAGGCCCCTCCCCATGCCCTGAGTGCACAAGAACTGCTTTGCTATGAAATAAGCGGCTCTTCTAAGACAACAGTGGAAAGAATGCTCACAGCTCTCTGATGCAGAGAACCAGGGCCAGCAGCAAGCAGGAAGGGCTGGCCCAGGCCACCTGGCCTCAGGCGGGGTCCTCACCTGGCCAGGGCGGCCTGGAGCTCCTCCTCTTTCTTGGCCAGCTGCATCTTGAGCTCCGCAATCTGCGCCTGGAGCTCGGCGATCTGGTCGCTGAGGTCCGTGGAGTCTCCCTCCAGCTTCCGGCGGGTCTTCTCCAGTTCCTGTCGCTGCTTCTCCTCCCTGCGGAGGCGCTCTGCAAGGAGCGGGGAGCCCACATAGCCCTCAGTGCCGTGGGTTCTGTCTCCGTGTCAATTACTTACACAAAATACTGAGCACTCGTTATGAGACATGTGTCAGGCTGAAAGCATCACAAATACACAGACACTCGCACCCAACTCCTGGACGCAGGAAGAGGACATCACCGCAAACTGCCGGCCCCTGGCGTGTCTCTCTCCAACTCACCCCTCGTCCTTCCCTGCCAGGAGTTAAGTGCTCTCCTAAAGCTGGTGTTCGTAACCCCCTTGGTTCCCTTGAAGGCTGTACCATGTCTGTATCTCTAAAAAACATGTTCAATTTTGTGCGAATCTCAACTTATAAGATGGAACTGCCTTGTGTGAATTCCACAGTTGGAATCACAGAGTCAGGGCTCGGTGTCTAGCTTTATAACTCTGTGATGTCACTCGGGAAAGCTACTTTCTATACCTCGTCTGAATAATAAACAAAAGGAGACGGCCTACTTCATTAGGATGGTGTGAGGCGCCAATGAGTTACTATCTTAAAAAGGACCTAGAACAGTGCCTGGCTGGTGATGTTTATTCCCTGCCATGCCTTTGCCGCCCCATCCCATGATCTTGAGATGTAGCCCGTGAAGTTTCGCTGGAATAGATGTGTATGGACATTTATCTAGCATTCCATGATGTGAATACACCGCAACTTATTTATGTACCCATCCTGCAGCTGGCAGGCATGGGGCTGTGTTCATCGCACACTCTGATACACAACGCTGCTGCAAGCATCCTGCTCACTCTCAGCGCAGACGGCTGAGTGATGGATGGAACGGCCGGGTCACCAGCATGCCAAGCTTCAACCTCACTAGGACTGCTGGATCGTTCTCTAACGCCGTCTACCAGTCTGCAGTCCCAGCAGCAGCGTGTGTGTGCTCTGACGGCTCCGTGTCTGTGTTAGCGCTTATTAGTGTCAACCTTTCATGTCTGTCCATCTGGTGGGCGCCACCCCTAGACCTCCTGGATGACCAAGTCTTCCGCGCTCCTCCCAGGTGAGGCAGGGTATCTGTGGGCTAAGAGATCTCTCTGTGTCCGGACCTCTCTTCTGCTGGACCTGACTCACCTCATCCCCTGCAGATGTGAGGGGGCTGGACAAGGCTGTGACACCAAGCCGGGGAAAATCCTCCCGGCAGTCAGGCTGTGGCCTCCCTCCCCTGGGTATGAGCTCAGAGTTCCCACAGTAGTCAGGGTTGTCCTGTTCCCCCAGTTGTCCACTTCCCTCAAGGGGCAGGGCCGGGGGTCCTCAGACAACCACGGACCTGTGCTTCTACCCCAGCGCCCCCTCCCTGCCACAGATCCCCAGGGCACACAGAGACAAGGCAGGATTTGTCACCCTGCCCCAAGTCAAGCAATGAGCTTCTGCGGTAACTGTCGAGGACTTTACAGTACATACGTGTTCACATGTATTTAATGAAATTTTCACAGTACCCTAGCACTGTGTCCCCTTTTTAGGTAAAACTAAAGCTCATGGAGCTTAAGTCACAGGTGTAAGATGAGCCAGCTAGTCAGTGACAGAGCTAGTGAGTCCTGTGGGCCAAACCCAGAGCCTCCTAGGCAGTCTCAGAAGCTTCCAAAACCCACGGCACACGACAACGGGGCGGCGCCAAAGCTCTCCTTTAAACACACTTCATGCAGGGGGGCAACTAGCCACAGAACAACAGGGGCCTGGAGGCTCAGGCTCCCGCAGGCACCAGACACGGCTCCCCTCGACCTGTGACCTCAGGTCTGAAGGGCAGCAGCCAGTGCTGTAGTGTGGCCCAGGCTCACCCGTGAGCTGAGGAGGCCTCGGTATTGCGGTCAGACAGGCCAGTCCCTGCCCGCCAGCCCCTGCCCATCACCTCCTGCCCGTCACCCTCTCACCTTCCAAGTCGGTGATCATTGCCTCATGCTTGTTCTTGAGCTTGGCGAGGCTCTTAGATTTCTCCTCCTCTTCCGTGAGGTTGGTGGTGAACTCAGCTATCCTGTCTTCCAGCAGTTTCTTTTCCTGGGGAGAGGGGAATAGGCCGGCATTTAGTGTCGGTTGAGCAGAGAACACTAGCCTCAAAGCATGAGTCGCCCGGAAATTTGGGGCTGAATGGAGAGGGCTTTAGACACTTGATCAAGTTCATGAGGATTTTCCTGGATCAAAGGATAATTTTGAAAGATCACCAGCTTCCCTGAAATAGCGAGGTATATGCTTCCTCAGGATCGAAAAATGTGGGTGCCCAAGCCCTTCCCCTTCCCCTATGGGCTTGGGTGAGAAAGGCTTCCAGGTGACAGCTAGTGTCAGCAGGGACAGATGGCTCCACTCCTTCAGGAGGCTGCCATACGGCGCTCACCTGCGCCACCAGGCCACCTTCTCCGTGCCCCTCTCTCACCGGCCAGGTGGGCCACGGCCCCTCCCCCTCTTTAGCCCCACGGTACCCCGGGCTGCTGTCCTTGCTTTCTGTTCTGTGTGGCCCCCGCAACAGCCCTGCCCAGGGGCCACAGCTTGGCACAAGCGCCTCAGTCCTCTCATCCCAGTCCCGGGCGAATGTCCTGCCACCTCAGCCTCCCCAGCCTTTGGGGCTCCCGTGGTCTGAGGAGCCCCAAAAGGTGGGGAGGCTGCCTTCTCCTCTAACTGGTTCCCCAGTTGCTATCTGCTCCCTGGGCAGACACTGACAGGGACCAACTCATTCTCAGGAGGAACAGCTGCCACCCAGGGACAGTGGAGGAGGAGTACCCTGCATCTCAACAGAGAGTCACCAAAGTGTCCCCAACCCCACAGTGACCAACGCCTGCAATGCTGCACAGATGGCCACCTTTACAAAGGCTTGGGTCTCACGGGTGGCAAAGAAGAGCTTTCCAGAGGGGAAAGGACAAACCCTTCCCCAGGGCCCCTTCGTTTATGAGGAAATCCCTCAACGAAGGCCCATGGGACCTCCAGGGAGCACCTGCAGCGAAGCAGAAGCCCTCATGCTGCAGGCGGAAGAGCCAGGAAGCAGCAGCGGCAGGGCTGGGGCCCGGCCCAGCAGGGGTGACCACACTCTCCCATCCACGGCCCCCCTGGAGCAGCTGCAGGCGGCAGCCGCGGGCCTCACCTTGGCCAGCTTGCAGTTCTGGTCCTCCAGGATGATCTGCTCCTCCTCCAGCTTCTTCAGCTTCGCCTCGGTGGTCACCTTCTCCAGCTGCAGCTTCTGCCGGGCGCTCTCCTCCTCCTCCAGCTGCTCCTCAAGCTCCTGCCGGGGGCCAGAGACACGGTGAGGACAGCAGGCCCAGGGTCATGGCCAAGGTGAAGACAGCAAGGTCCGAAGGCCAGGTCCGAACACCAAGGAGAGGATATGAAGGTCTGTGAGCCCAGGGTCATGGCTGAGGTGGGGACAGCAAGGTCTGCAAGCCCAGGGCCACAGCCGAGGCAGGGCCCAAGCCCTATTTGTAGGATTCTAGATTTCAAACTGGGACACAGGGCCAGAACACCAGTGCAATGTTCTGAAGGGTTTCTTGCAGCAAGCTCCCACCCATGAAACACGCAGGATGCAGAGCTGCTGGCCCTGTGCCTCTCTGGCTAGCCAGGGCCAGGGCTAATGGCAGGGAAATCAAACTGGCCTTGATGCCGGCCCAGGCAGTACTCATGGAGAGATCTCAGATGCACATGTCACAAACTACCAGCCCAAAGGGAACTCTTCTCACTGAGTGCCCCAAGCAGACAGCGTGAGGAGCGGCCTCCTCGGACCCTAATTCCATGTTCTCCCAGCTCCTGGTCCCTGCTTCTCTGCCCCGCCCCGCCCCTCCAGTCCCACTCCTCCCCGGGTGCAGCAGGCAGGAACCTGGATGTTCTGCTGCATCTTCTTCTTCTCCGTCTGCAGGTGCTGGCAGCGCTCCTCCTCCTCCTCCACCCTGGCCTCCAGGTCATGGCAGATCTCTTCTAGTTCCTGCTTCTTGGCGGTCAGGCGGGCCCGGAGCTCCTCAGCCTCGGCACACAGCTCGGTTTCTGCCTGGAGCTGCTCCTGCAGCTGTAATTTCTCTGCCATGAGCTGCAAACAGCAAGTGGAAAACACAAGCTCCTCGCAACACCCGCAAGTCACTCCATCCTCAAAAGATGGACGCCGTGGCTCAGGATCCCAGCAGGAAAGGAACATGCGGACAAGAGTAGCTTTCATCTGGAGAGCTCTGAAGCTTCCAGGCACCTTCCAGACATCGTGTCCTTGATTTTTCACTACCCCATGAGCTCCACAGAAAGGTCCCGGGAAACGGGCTCAGGTCATGTGGTAGAGCTGAGGTTTGAACCCAACACTGGTGAACGTTCCATTCTATTAGGTGGCCTCCCTACATCACATAACCCCAAATCCGGTCGGCAGAGAGACTGGTCACTGTTCCTACAGTAATAGGAAACTCAGTCGTAGGAAACCCCTATAGTAACAGAAGAGGCCAGCATGCCGTGCCTACCGATGGCCAGCAGGTGGCAGCACCGGGCAGGTCACGCAACCTGGACGGAGCCTGCGCTGACACCCACCTGCGACTGCAGCGTCTCCATCTCCGTGAGCCTGTTCTCCGCAGCCAGCTGCTTCTCTCGGACCTTCACCAGCTCCTCCTCCTTGGCCATCATCTCCTCCTCCTGCCGGCTCACCTGCAGCAGCGGCTTGACCTGGGAGAGGAGATGGAGGTAGAGACATGCTTGGCTGGAAGATGCCCGCCTCTGCCAACAGGTGTGAGGCCTCTCCCTTACCTCTGGAAACATGAAAGTGAGGGGCAAGAAGACATGCTGTGGAGGGGGCTACAGCCTTCCTGGAAATCCATCTGGTGCTCTGTACCACGGGCCTCTGACCTGCTAACTACATTCCAGGGAAACTATCCCTGCGTGCGTGTGAAGATGTTCACCTCGGCATTGTTTATAACAGCAAGAAAATGAGGAAGGACCCATCTCTGAAAAAGTACCCAGATAATGATGTGGCCCCTAGGGAACAGTACGCTACCTCTAAAAAAACGATGCTTATGAAGGAATCATAAATGGAACGTACACACTACAATACTGTTTATGTGAGTCAAACTCAGCTATGGAAGAATGCATACTGTTTACATAGCTGAGGTTTTATAGGCAGTGAGAAAAAGAGCGAGAGAATAAACACTAAAATAGCTGCTGCTGCTGGTTTAGGGTAAGGGTTTATGTGTGAATTTTTATTTAATTCTTTAGACTTTTTGTTAGTTGGCTTTTTGCCATTACCATAAATTATGGATTATATACAAAAGCAGCCCGGACAAGTTTAAAAATAACGAGTTTTTTTTTTTTAAAGGCCAGGAAGGCCAGCCTGGGCAAGAGAGTGAGACCTTGTCTCTACTAAAAATCAAAAAGGGCCGGGCACAGTGGCTCATGCCTGTAATTCCAGCACTTTGGGTGGCTGAGGTAGGAGGACTGCTGGAGCCCAAGAGTTTGTGACCAAACTGGGCAACAGAGTGAGACCACACCTCTACAAAAATTACAAAACATTAGCCAGGTATGTATGGTGGTGTGCACCTGTAGTCCCAGCTACTCAGGAGGCCTTTCTAGCACGCACCTTGGTGAACAGCCGCCACCACTGCCAGTTCCGCAGCTTGAGGTAGGCAGCGCAGTTCCGCTGGAGGACCTTCATGGCGGTCAGCTGCTGCTGCCGCTTGGCAAACGCTCTGTGGGGTGAGGAACATGGTCAGTGCGGGGCAGTGGACAGCAGACCCGACCTAACAGTCCTGGCCTTGTCCTCAAGGCTTTTCTGGGGGTCTACCCTTGCCTGGGGTACCTCAAGACAGAAATTCAGGGAAGTGGCCTGGCCTTGGGGTTGAGATATATTTCTCCCACTTACAGGCTGTGTGACCCCATGAGGCTCTAATCTTACAGTGGGCGAAGGACCTAAGTCACCAGACTACCCCTCCACTGAGAAGCCCACGGGGTGACGGCTCCTGTGAAGTAACCACAGATCTCACTCAGCGTGGGGACTGAGCATGACCCTTGGTCATTAAGCTGACTGGCCCTGGGTGACTCTGGACTTCAGCTTCCCACCCTTCGTGCTGTTCCTTATCTGAGCTTTTGTTTGGTGGGAGAACGTCAGGAGATGATGTTCTGTGAAGGTGGGCTGCGGGTGTCAGCGGGAGGGCTTTTGGATAAACAAGCCTCCATCTGTGCAAATGCCACACGCTCGGGCTTCATCTCCCAGAGCTCGGCGCTCCTGCTAGGACCCTCAGCCCCGAGCACAAGCGGATGAGTGTGCAGTGCCCACACCCGCTGTCCTGCAGCAGGGGAGCCCTCACTCCCCAGGGAGTCAAGGATGAGTCTGGACTCAAGGATGGTCTGCTCCCCTGGAATCACAGGGTTCTTTAGGGCAGGCTCTGGGTGCTGTCCCCACAAGGGTCACACGGTGAGGAGTCCTGGTAAGCAGGATCTTTCAGGCAGGCAAATCCAAGCAGAGTCAGCCTCTTCCCACCCATCACTCTAAACCTCAATCAGAAATGCCCGATTCAGCCAGGCGCAGTGGCTCGCGCCTGTAATCCCAGCACTGTGGGAGGCTGAGGTGGGTGGATCACTTGAGGTCAGGAATTTGAGACCAGCCTGGCCAACATGGCGAAACCCTATCTCTACTAAAAACACAAAAATTAGCCGGGCGTGGTGGTGTGCACCTGTAACCTCAGCTACTAGTGAGGCTGAGGCAGGAGAATCACTTGAACCTGGGAGGTAGAGGTTGCAGTGAGCCGAGAACGTGCCACAGCACTTCAGCCTGGGCGGCAGGGTGAGGCTCCATCTCAAAAAAAAAAGAACTGCCCGATTCTACTCCTCAAAGGTAGAAATCCAGGAACGGGGTCAGGAAGAGCCACGTGGGCCTCCCTGACAGGCATGTGACCAGCTGCAGTGGGGTGTCCTAGACCACGGCCTGCTAAGTGCTCTTTGGCAACAAAGGGCGTGGTAAGGCCTGGAGTGTGGGGCAGGAATATCTCCCGGGACTCACTTCCTGGCCAGGTAGCCCCTGCAGCAGGCCTGGAACCCTATGATGACGTCAGTGATCTTCAGGTCCCGCTCCTCCTCCAGGTGGGCCAGCACGCCGGCGCGGAAGAAGACTTTGCTCTGGCCAATGCGGTACAGGTTGCTGTCGAGCTCCAAGGCTTTTATCTAGGTGGGAGGAGTAGGCTGTTTACCTGGCCAGCAACTGGCCACGGCTCCGTGAAAGGGTGGCCCAGGCACAGCTGGAGGCGTGTCCTTCACCCTTCTTCCTACTGGCTGACGAGCATCTGGAGAGCAAAAAGCCATCTCCTCTCCCTCCTTCTTCCTGTTCCCCATCTCCCCGTCACCAAATGCAGGTTTTGCACACAGTAGGTGTTGAATTTTTCCTTCTCTTTTCCCCCCACCAACTCCCCACTCTGCAGCCAACGCTTTCTGATTCTTTAGAAAGAACGTGAAGTAAAACGAGGCCAAAGGTAGCGGCTGTTAACCTGGACACGCCAGAAACAGGATGCTGGGAAAGGGAAAACAGGAGCAGGGTGGGATTTAGCCCTGACTTGGTACTGAGCCACTGCAGGGCCTTCATTCAACCGGAACGCAAAGCATGCGCACGGCACATCCAGCACTGTGCTAGGGCTGGGAGTGGGGAGGGAGGCAGGAGAAGCCCAGATCATGGTGCACCAGGCCAGCTGCCCTGGCTGTGAGCTGCCCTGCTCACCACAATGGGCGTGGAGTCAGACCCGTGAGCAAGAAAGCAGGAGAATGTCCCCCAAATGAAAGAGGCCATCATCTTACATCAGAGCCTGGCCATGGCTACAGTTCTTGTCTCCTCCACACCACCCTGGTGCCAAACACCATCCCTGGCTATCTGAGGCCGAGGGGCTGCTGCAAAGGGCGCCCGGCAGAGTCAGACGCAGAGCATCAGAAGGGACACAGCCTGGGCACCCACCGACCACTGACACAGCAAGGCGGGCCCTGGCCATGCGGGCGCTCCCCTGACAAGGGGCTGCCCATCCAGAGAGGCAGGGACAGCAGCTCAACTCACCATGAGCACGCACGCCTGTTTCCCATCCATGAAGCCCTTGGGAATGGAGTTTGGAGTCAGGATCTCATATCTGAGGAAGGAAAGAGAAGTCTGGTCATTTTACCCATTGCCTCGATTCCACGTGCCTGGAATATAGGCAAGAGATTAAGATCATTTTTACAGTGCAACAGACACAGAATTCTTTACACAAACTCTCCTAAGGAAAGAAGACACAGGCAAATACCACCCCGCTCTTTTCTTCGGCTGAATGACACAAGGAAGGCTTAATGTTTTCCGGAAAGTGAATGGAAACTCGTGTAGGACTGTTTCAATCACTCGAGGGTGTGCTTCAGGTTGGGCTCACTAACTGCTAATTGCCTGGGATCCTCGGCTGTCACCCACGGACAGTCATGCTCACATAGCTTCCCTGGGATGCTGCAGGGAGCTGATAATAAACAGAGATGCCCCAAGAAATAAAGGGCTGCATGCCGACAGCAACTGACACTCAGCACAGTCATTAGAGAAATAGGAAGATGTCGCCATCTTTGCACATAGCAATGCACGGCCGTGTTTTATGACTTTCATTTCTACAAAGTTCCTGTAATATCCCAGGTCTCTGGCTGATTCTTTCACATTTCTTTTCATAGCTCCTCTAACTGTAGCAAATAGCACCAGGGCCGGCAGTGACTAGGAGCAAAAGTCAACAGGATGACGATGACCTGCATTTTGGTATTAAAATGGGGAAGTCTCCTTTCCTGCAAAGGGTGGAAAAGAGAAGGCGGTGGGGAAGAGCTGGCCAGACTCAGTTCTACATGGATGGAGGACGTTGTTCCTTCACGACAGGACCCAGCCACGGAGCAGCAGCCCACCTCTGGGACTCACTGCGCACACAGCCGGGTCCAGGAGAAGCGGGCTCCGGGCCCTGGCTCACCTCTGCCGAAACTCCTGGAAGACCACCCTGTTGGGGAAGCCCTGGCGGCAGATGCGGATGCCCTCGAGGACGCCGTTGCAGCGCAGCTGGTCCAGCACAAGATGCGGGTCCAGCTTGCCGGCCTGGGGAAGAAAACACACGCATGCGGTCTCACTTCTGTGCCTAAAACAGTCAGAGAGAGGTCGGGGAACCCCTAGGAACCTGACAGGGCAAGAGCCTAAGGGAGGGGGTTGCTGCAGCCCACAGGTTTTGACAGTGAAGTCAAAGGATCCAGGTCTGGGAGGGGCCGGTGTCACCAAGAGGAAGTGTGGGCTGTGAATGGAGAGTATCTCCTAATCGAGCCAAGGCCCTCCCTGCAGAGAAACGACGGAGGGCTTTGTGCAGGCTGGGGGGCTGGAGGGGTGCTTTTGTTGGGGAGACAGACGGGCTGAGCGCCCCACACCACGGTGCCCCGCCCGGGCCATCCCACCAGGCGGCCGCACCTTCTTCTCGTGGTTGGGGATGATGCAGCGGACGAAGTTGGGGTTGGTGTTCCTGAGCGTGGCCATCAGCTTGGCCAGCTGCTCCTTGTAAAGCTGCCCCACGGTACGGAACATGCCCTTCCGCGTCTTGAAGGCACCGGGCAGCGCTGTCTCCGACATGCCGGCCACCTGGTCCAGGCCAATGATGCGGTCCACTGTGGAGACCACAGAGACCAAGTGAGTGCCCCCGCAGCTGCACCCAGAGGAGGGGGAGCACGCAGGAGAGAGAAACAGGCACACATGGGACAGGAAAAAAGGAGACAGAATGAAACAACAGGACCCTTTCCACTTGGAACCTACACAGGGTGCTAAGGTCATCCCCAAACACAGCAGAAAGCCAAGAGGGCTGCAAAGGCACTGGGCTTGTCTCTCACGGAGCCATGCGTCTGCCACAGCCACCTCACCTTCCCATCACCTACCTTCCGCCACTCTCGAAGCTCTTATTTCCAAAAAGACTCAATGAAGCTAGTCAAGTATTTTGGAATAGTGAGAATTCTACTAGCCTGTCTCTAAGGAGGGGTGTGAAAACCTGGCTTACAGAATTCTGCTGTCCTATGGTCACAGTTAGAAAAAAAAAATCAGTATCTTGAATTCTCACTGACCCTGTCGTAAAAGCACCAGGCTAGGAGTCAGGAGGCGGAGACTGGAGCCACCCTGTCACTGTCTGCAGAACTCGGCAGGGTCCCCTCTATGTCTACGCAGACATCTCAGGAAGAGAGAGCTCCAAAGAACCGCTCTTGATCATAAATACTCCAAAGTTTAGGGATCTCTTCACGTCCTTGTATTTCATTTTGTCTCCTGGTGCACGGGTCTTTCTCATGTTAACCGACCCTCAAGGGAAGCAGCCCCTAGCACTGGAACTCACGCCCAGCAGCAATTAAACCAACTGCATCCTCCAAGGTAAAAAACAAGCCAAACCAAAGTGGCCAGTGATTTGAGATCAGTTTAAGCAAGAGCTAATGTTAAATGTGAAGTCTTCCATTACTGGATGTCAAAGTGAAGAATACTGACGAAGCCCGTTTCGTATTCCTTCACGGCCAGGTTACTATTATTTACTTGAAGACAGCAAAAAGGATGCTTGCTTAAGACAGAAGCCAGGAGTGTGGATGAAGCCTACAGACCAGTCAATTAAAATGGGAGGTGGCTGGGAGTGGTGGCTCGTGCCTGTAATCCCAGCACTTTGGGAGGCTGAGGCAGGTGGATCACCTGAAGTAAGGAGTTCGAGACCAGCCAGGCCAACCTGGTGAAACCCCATTTCTACTAAAAATACAAAAATTAGCTGGGCGTGGTGGCAGGCGCCTGTAATCCTAGCTACTTGGGAGGCTGAGGCAGGAGAATTTCTTGAACCCGGGAGGTGGAGGTTGCAGTGAGCCAAGATTGCACCTCTCTACTCCAGCCTGGGTGACAAGAACAAAACTCTGTCTCAAAAAAAAACAAAAAAAAAACAAAAAAAAGGAGTCATCTTTGATCTTACGTACCCACCACAGGGCCAATATTCCTGGCTACCACAGGTTTCCTGGGCGTGGCAACTTGCAAAAGCCACTCAAGTTGTCCAGAGAAAGGTTAATACGGCCTCACCATAACTGGCCCTTTTAGCTGAGTGTGTCCTGCCCCACGCAGGCCCCACCCACACGGAGCAGACCTTGCCGAGCAACTGTTGAATGAACACACAGCTGCCACTTCAGCTTTCAGGTGCACAGACACACGCAGTGTGCATACCTGAGCCTTATGCTAAGACACTCGCAGCCATTCAAGCCGTTTAAGACACTGTCTTTAGGGATGAAGCTCTAAGGAGGATACAAATTTTTAAACAATTTTTGCTGTTTTAAGATTTTTTTTTCTTTTTTTGAGGCAGGGTCTCACTCTGTCACCCAGGCTGGAGTACAGTGGTGTGGTCACAGCTCACTGCAGCCTTGACCTCCTGTGCTCAAGTGATCCTCCCGCCTCAGCCACCTGAGTAACTGGGACTACAGGCATGCACCATCACACCTGGCTGATTTTTTCTTTTAATTTTTTTGTAGAGATGGGGGTATCCCTATGTTGCCCAGAATGGTCTCAAACTCCTGGACTCAAGCGATCCTCCCGCCTCAGCCTCCCAAAGTGCTGGGATTACAGTGTTTTAAGATTTGAATGTGACATCTCCAAATTCCAGACATAGCCCCTCATTTGCCCAGTTTGCTACTATAGGCCAGCAATAGGCACAGTGCGGGGAGCCTGCCCAGGAGCCCAGGGCCAGATCAGGGAACTGGGGTGTAAGCAGGCAGGAGAAGCCAAGGGGCAGCGGGGGCGAGAAAACCTAGGCAGAAGCATTTCTTGCACAGCTCTGGATGCACCACACACACAAGAGACACCACTCGGGCGGCCAGTCACCTGGTTCTAGGTGGAGAATAGGAAAGCGATGATAGAAATAGGCTCTCTGAGTGCTCTGCATCTCTGCAACAGAGAGGTTAAAGCAAAACCCAGGCAAAGGAAAAGGAGAAACCAACAGAAAGAATTAAAAAGAACCACTCAAAGCAACCAGCCTACCAAGGAGTAGAGGCGGGAATGCGACATGGCACGGGGCTGGGAGCCTAGGCTGCAAGGCTCGGGGCCGCCTTGGACTTTCCCACATGCTGAAAGCGTTCCGCCCAAGAGGACCCGGCCACGGTGTGGGCTCGAGGGCGGCGGCCTCCTGTTTCAGTCCGAGGAGCCCTCTCTCATGGGAGCTACAGAGGGCGGAGACCACCTGGCCTATGTCAGGGGGACGAGTGCACCCCTTGTTTGGCGGCTCGGCCCACTGTGGAGGTGGGAAGATGACCAGCCGCAGCCAAGAGGAGGCAGGGGGGGAAGGGCAAAGGGCGTACCATCCTTCCACAGTTCCGAGACAAACTTGTCAGAGGACTGGTGGAGCAGCGTGGCGATGTTGTCATTCAGGGGGTCCATGTTCTTCATCAGCCACTCGTCAGCTTTGTAATCCACCTGGCAGGGTCAGAGATGCAGGAGTCACAAGCTGCGCTGGGGACACGCGTGCTCACAGGCTCTCCAGAGCACAGGCTGCCCTCAAGCGTGGAAAAGTCAGAAAACGTGGAAACCCTTTGACCTAGCATCTCCACCCCTAAGAAGGAAGTGATGAGGATAAGGGGCACGAGGCCTCAAGACATTCCCTGCAGCATCTCGTGCAGAGCCAAAGCCTCAAAGCAAGGCATGGCCAACAACGGGAGCCTGGTTCTAGACATGGCATGGTGGCCACACAGTACCGTGCCGGGTTTCAGCTTTTTTAAAAATTTTTAGGTAATATGAACAAAGAAAACAATCCTGGAAGGACGACAAAATGTTACTATTTCTTTTTAGTCATAAGACAAGTCATTTTTGTTTTTTCTTTGTCTTTTTAGAATGTTCACATTTTCTCTGAGTATGTGTCAGTTTTATCTTTTTGGAAATATATTCTGTTTTTAAATATATTTTTTTAATCGGGCAGCCTCCTAAACCAGAGGGTTCAGAGAGACTCTCAGAAAGAGATTCATTTTTTCTCATTTTTAAATAGTTAGGGGCTGGGCGCGGTGGCTCACGCCTGTAATCCCAGCACTTTGGGAGGCCGAGGCGGGTGGATCACCTGAGGTCAGGAGTTCGAGACCAGCCTGACCAACATGGCGAAACCCCATCTCTACTAAAAATACAAAAATTAGCCAGGCGTGGTGGCACATGCCTGTAATCCCAGCTACTGGGGGGCTGAGGCAGGAGGATCGCTTGAACCTGGGAGACGGAGGTTGCAGTGAGCCAAGAGCGTGCCACTGCACTCCAGCCTGGGGAACAGAACGAGACTCCATCTCAAAAACAAAACAAAACAAAACAGAGATAGGGTCTATGTTGCCCAGGCTGGTCTCAAACTTCTGGGCTCAAACTGTCTTCTTGCCTTGGCCTCCCAAAGTGTTGGGATTACAGGCATGAGCCCCTGTGCTCCGCTAAAATATGTACTTAACAAAACAAGTAATACACCATGACATTTTCATTGCAAAAGGGCCCAGAACAATACCCAGAGAGCAGCAGGGACCTGGGCCTCCCTCTTCGCAACACAGACTGCAACCCAGAGGTGCTGCCCTCAGTATGCAGGCGAATGCGCGCTGCTGTTTATCATGAGGTAGGTGATGCCAGTTTCCTTTCCCCAAGCTCAGACCCTCCCACCCAGGCCAACATCCTTGTCCTTTTAGCTGCCACGGCACAGCCCACAGAAAGATGTATCACAGCTGATGCCATTGCACAGGCCCCTTGGTGGGCTCTAGGGTGTTCCTAATGGTTCAGCATTACAAACAATCCCACGGCAAAAGCCCTCCTGGAAGCTTCTGCACTGATGAGCGTGTGCGTTTCCCAAAGGTGAGCATGGAAAGGAGGCTCAGGAAACATTCCTTGGTTAATGGTGTAAATCGCTTTTTTGGCTTTATTATTTTTTTCATGGGTAGTTTAAGACAGTTGCTTGCTTTTGCAGCCCCAGGAACCAGCCAAGCTAAGTAGAAGAGGCGGGCAGTGGGGAGCCATGGCCTAGAACCAGGCCTGGGCTCCTTGTGGCTTGGGAGCAGACCTGTGAAAGCTCCCAGATCTCACCAGTCACCACCAACTAGTCACCACCAACTAGGAGATGGCGAAGCTCCTGCCTAATCACAGCAATTAACTGATAGGGTCTTTGTGCTGAGTAAAACCAGCTTTTGTCTAAGCATGCACCTGTATGGACTAAGCTGGGTCTAAGCCCCAGTCACATGCAGACTGGGAAGATGTCTGCTAGGTAAGTGTTGAGGGCAGGTCCACCACTGACTGACTGTGGCAGACTTGGCAACAGCAGCTGTCACCCACAGCAGTGGCAATTCCCTGCCCCGCCCCCCCCCCAAACTAGGACATGTTTGGCGATGTCTGGAGACATTTTGGGTTGTCACAACTAAGGACGGTGCTCCTAACACTAGTGGGTAGCTGCTAAACATCCTAGCATACACAGGAGGGTCCCACAGTAAAGAATGACCCAGCCCACAATACCAGGAATGCCAAGGTTGAGGAGCTCTGCCCCGTAGCACCGATCCGTGCCACGTGTTGGGCCTCAAGAGCTTGTTTAATCCACATAATCCTGTATGGTGGGTGGTCATTCTCATTTTCCAGATGAGAAAACCAAGGATCAGAGAGGTTAAGTAACTGACCTGAAGTCAAACAGCTTGAGTGGCAGAGCTCTATTCAAACTCTGAGCCCATGCCTTTAGCCAAATCTCTGCACCTGGCAGACAGGCCCAACAGTAATGCATGACAGCGTGACGACAACCAGCCTGGGCCCCGCAGTGCAGTGTTGCAGGCTTCTAACAGCACGGACCAGGTGAGGGGGCTCTGCAGGCTGTGTAAATGCAATGCTGATGCTGTCACCGGCCACATTACTGGGTGAGTCACTGGGCAAGAACTGTACTCAGGCCACACCCCCGCATCCTCAGGAGCTGCCCGGCTCCTGGTCCTAAAGAGCCTTGACTCCACCTCTCCTATGAAGGTCTGGCCGGCACCTCCCCATGAGTGCTCCTCACCTTGCCGGCGTAGTGGATAATGCAGAAATCAGCTTTGTCCTTCAGCTGCTTGGGCTTCTGGAACTTGGGGTGGGTGCCCTGCTCCTGCATCACCTTCTCCACGAAGCTCTTGTCAGTGGCTTTGGGGAACCAGCACTCCTCGTCCAGCAGGGCCAGGATGCCCGGGGGGCCTGCCTGGAGGAAGCACAGCATCAGCACAGGTGAGCACACCCTGGGAGGGGCACCCCTTCCTTCAAGAAGCCAAAGCCCGGACATCAGAATCCGCTGAATCCCACAGAGGGTGGGCAATGCACTCCCCAGGAGGACCATTGAATATTTCTCGTTTATAAAGAAACCTCTGAGGCCCAGGCTGCAGCTGAGACCTTTTCCCAAGGATCCATCACGGTGGTTCTCCAGCGTTAGTGAAACCCCCAGTGGGTGTGAGGAAAAGTGCAGATCCACTGACCCGCGGGGCCAGAGTCTGACTTCACCGTGTACTGGGGTCTGCCCAGGAGGCTGCCCTCAACAAGTACCCTGTGATCCTGCCACAGGAGATACCACCGCACACGCTTTGCGTCTGCACGTCTATGATGAGATAGGATACTTAGGAGGAGCCCCTTGAGGAAGAGAGTCCCAAGTGTGCCTTCTGCACACTGAGTTTACAAGACAAGAAAGCAGATTTGGACACTTCAGAGAGGCTGTCTGACAAAACTTGAAGCCTACTGGGTTCTTATTAGTTGGAAAATTCAATTGATTAAAGAAAAAAGCTCATTACAAAAGTAAATTGTTCGCCAGGCGCAGTGGCTCACGCCTGTAAGCCCAGCACTTTGGGAGGCCGAGGCAGGCGGATCACCTAAGGTCAGGAGCTCAAGACCAGCCTGGCCAACATGGTGAAACCCCGTCTCTACTAATAATACAAAAATAAGCCTATAATCCCAGCCACTCAGGAGGCTGAGGCAGGAGAATCGCTTGAATCAGCGAGGCAGAGGTTGCAGTGAGCCGAGATCACACCATTGCACTCCAGCCTGGGCGACAAGAGCAAAACTCCATCTCAAAAAAAAAAAAAAAAAGGAAATTTTTTTCAAACTGAAAAAACTTTGTCCTAGGCCTTCTGATTAATTAACCATAATCAAAAGAAGAACCAGAGACTGAAACAGCTCAGGCTTCATTACAGATCACACCCCCAACAAGCCTGAATCACAAACAGGCGACCCAACCTCCACCTGGCAAGAGGTTTAAGTATGAACTCGCTGGAAAAGGTTCCTCTTTTCCGTCTTCACACAGCTAATGCTGGTGATAAAAGCACTGCTGTTGTGCTGGTTTTATGGAGGGATGAGCTGAGCTTTGGTACGTGTACACCTGGGCAGAGCACTCAATGCCCAGCGTCTGCACAGCTCCATGCTACAGTGAAAGCAGCCCGTGATAGGGCCTTACTACATCCATGCATGGCTGTTTCTTTAAGACAAAGAAATGCTTATCGAGCCCAGCCTTCAGGAGGATACTGGGTGGTCTTCTGGGACTGAAAACAGGATGCTAGGGCCCCAGCCACATCCGCACCTGGTCCAGCAGCTGGGAGAAGCCCAGCCCACAGCTGCAGCACGGAGCATCTCCTCTAATGGAGGCACCCACCCAGGCCTCCGAGGCACCGGATCTCAGCCTCGGGGCTTCGTCCTCCAGGTGCCACCAAAAGGAAGGGGTGTTAAGACACCTCCACAACCAACACAGAGCTGAGGGGAGGAGCGGGTGCCCCGGAAGGGAAAAGCCAGAGGCAGGTGTGAGGTCAAAGCACGCCTGGCACTCACTGGCTTCTCAATGAGGTCGATGCAGGGCTGCAGGTCGAGGCCGAAGTCGATGAAGTTCCACTCGATGCCCTCGCGCTGGTACTCCTCCTGCTCCAGGATGAACATGGTGTGGTTGAAGAGCTGCTGCAGCTTCTCATTGGTGTAATTGATGCACAGCTGCTCAAAGGAGTTCAGCTGCAAGGAGAGAAAACAATGTCAGAGAGACGCCAATCCTGCACTAAGAGGCCCAGACACCCCTTGAGAAGGAGGGCGGGGTAGGGATACAGGAAGGGCCTCCTTGGGAACCTCCATGCTGCTGCCTTTAGAGCCTGGATGCTCCTGACCTTCCCTTTATCCACCCAGCAGTGGGCGACATTTACTCTTTGGAGCCGGGAACTACGGGCAGTCTGGTAAAGCCTTTTCAGAATAGTGCTTTAAATTGCATCCCATAGATTACAAATAAAGTAGTTAGGTTGAACTATAAACATCAAAATATTGTGATCGCGTAATACATTGTGCTTCCTTGTTTTTTATTTTTATTTTTTATTTTTTGAGACAGAGTCTCATTCTGTCACCCAGGCTGGAATACAATGGTGCAAACTCAGCTCACTGCAGCCTCTGCTTCCTGGACTCAAGTGATCCTCCCAGCTTAGCCTCCCTAGTAGCTGGGGTCCAGGCACACACTACCGTACATGGCTAATATTCGTATTTTTTGTAGAAATGGGGTTTCAACGTGTTGCTCGGGGTGGTCTTGAACCCCTGAGCTCAAGCAATTCTTCTGCCTCAGCCTCTCAAAGTGCTGGGATTACAGGCGTGAGCCACTGCACCAGGCCTTTCTATGTTTTCATTGAAGAGATGGGGCCTTGCTTTGTTGCCCAGGCTGGTCTCGAACTCCTGACTTCAATTCTCTTGCCTCAGCCTTCCAAAGTGCTGGCATTACAGGCGTGAGCCACTGCACCCAGCCTCTGTGCTTCCTTATTAACAAGAACTAGCCATGGGCTTAATAACTTCCAAAACTGTGAGGTAGTGATGCATAAATGACACTACCAGATCTCTGCAACAACCGGAATGTGACATGAAAACATCTGATTTCTACTGGTGACAGATCACAAGCACTGCTAATACAACTGTGGTTTGTATAGTTTGTTCAATTCACAACTGGAAAAAAATACATGATTTCAATGAGACGTTAGTAAAAAATAAAGATGTAATTTTCTCATCCCAGCTCCATGGCTCCTCTCAAACCTCCCATGGACTCCAGGTTAAGAACCTCTAATCTACTATAAGTATCGGTTTCCCTACTAGACCTCAAAGTCGTCACAGGCCAGGAAAATGCCTAATCCCGATGCTCAGGGAATATTTGCTGGGAGAATAAACAGGAAGCACCTGCCCAGGAAGCCTCCAAGAATGTGACCTAAAAGGTCCCATCCTCCGAGCCTGGGCAACATGGCGAAACCCCATCCCTACAAAAAATACAAAAATTAGCCAGGTGTCATGACACATGCCTGTAGTACCAGCTACTCGGGAAGCTGAGGTGGGAGGATGGCTTATGCCCGGGAGGTCGAAGCTGCAGTGAGCCATGTTCACACCACTGCACTCCAGCCTGGGTAACAGAGCAAGACCCTGCCTCAAAAAAAATAAAGAAACCAAAAGTCTCATTTCTCCAGTATTTCCGATTGAAAATGAGCACTTCTGTTTCGCTTAAAACACATCTAACTGAGCCTGGGCCACACCGTGAGGCCTTACCTCTACAAAAAATTTGTAAATTAGCTGGGAGTGGTGGTGTGTGCCTGTAGTTCCAGCTACTAGGGGGCTGAGGTGGGAGGATCGGTTAAGCCCAGGAGATAAAGGCTGCAGTGAGCTATGACTGTACCTCTGTACTCCAGCCTGAGTGACAAAACGAGACCCTGCCTTTTTTTTTTTTTTTTTTTTTGAGATAGAGAGTTTTACTCTTATTGCCCAGGCTGCAGTGCAACAGTGCGATCTCAGCTCACTGCAACCTCCGCCTCCCGGGTTCAAGCAATTCTCCTGCCTCAGCCTCCTGAGTAGCTGGTATTACAGGCATGCACCACCATGCCCAGCTAACGTATTTTTAGTAGACACAAGGTTTCTCCATGTTGGTCAGGCTGGTCTCAAACTCCCGACCTGAGGTGATCTGCCAGCCTCAGTCTCCCTAAGTGTTGGGATTATGAGCAACCATGCCCAGCCAAGACCTGTCTTTTAAAAAAGAAAAAAAAAAAAAAAACCCACACCCAACCAAAGTCTCCATGCAAACGAGATGGCCAACTCCGATTGGTGCGGGACCATGAGAAGCAGGGTTCTTAGCCAAGGAGAAGGCAACCAAGAGGCCAAGAAGGCAGCAGGGTGGGTAATGAAGGGCGAGGCTCACATCAAAGATCTCGAAGCCGGCGATGTCCAGGATCCCAATGAAGGAGGCGCCCTGCCTCTTGGTCTTGTCCAAAGCCTTGTTGATGCGCAGCACCAGCCAGCGGAACATCCGCTCGTAGGTCGCCTTGGCCAAGGCTTCGATGGCAAAGTCAGCCTGCGGGGCACACCGGGGGAGCGTGGCGTCAGATACAAAGGATCTGAAAACCCTCATACCCTTTGCCCCAGTAATTTTAGAGTCCTCCCCCTAGAGGAACAGCCCTAAGTATCTGGGGGGGAAAACAAAAGTCTTTCATGTACAAATACGTTCACTGTGGTGTTATTTAAAATGATGAAAAGTAGAAACAACCTAATATCTAACGATATGGGGACAATAAACTTAGATCTTTCCAAATAAAACGGGGACACACTAAAGGATTTATAGAAGAAGTGATGCTTCAAAATAAGGCAGCGGTCTACGGTCATACCACCCTAAATGCGCCCGATCTCATCAACATAAAGCAGTGGACAGAGGGGGCAGAGGGAGATAAGACAAACGATGAGCCGAGACTCGCCGTGAGTTAGTAACTGCTGAAGCCGCCTACGTGATGGGCACGTGAGGCTCTTTACACTCTCCCCCTTCTCTGTTTTGCACACGTTTGAAAAGCTCTGTAATTAAAAGCCAGAACAAGAACTAAGTTTAACTCTTTTTTTTTAAGTCTTGTAGGAAATAGCTGCCCAACGATATTCATCATGGGGAATTGTTTTCCTTCTCTCGATTTTTCTGTATTAAGAGTCATGTAGTATTTTTGTAATAGAAAATGGAGGTTTCTCCTTAATTGTCAGGGAAACGACAGGTGGCAATAGTAATACGCGATGTCTCTTGAAAACGGTCTTGTCTTTCATGCAATGCTTCTGCACAGAAACAGCCGTGAGCTGTCAGTGTACGGCGAATGGGAGAAGGACTAACAAAATGAGCTTCCAAGTATCTTTGAGAGATGGGTTTGGCACCCTAAAAACAACCCTGACCAGCACCATAAAAGAAACTAGAAACCCCTGAGAGAGGCAGAAAACGGTCCGCAGAGGGAGGGACGTCCACTCTGGGGGCAGGCAGGCACATCAGTCTGGCAGGAAGGAGCAAGCACTGCTGCTCATCTCTCAGCACATGTGGCAAGCCCAAGGCAGCAGGTGGTAGAGAAACAGCCACTTGGCACAGGCTTGAGGACGGCGGGAGCCGCCACCCTGGCACCAGAAGGAGTTGAGCTACAGTGGCATCAAGTTCCTCCTTTACACCAGAGAGGACATGCCTATATCCTTGATGACCAATCAGTCAAAATACCGTCTCAATGTAAAGAGGCACAGTGCAGCCTCAGGATGGCACTTCCTAGGCGTGAAGCCTGGGCGTGCCATGAAGCTTCTCCAGTGCTCTAGATGGAGTGATGCCACCTCTCTCAGGGTTGCTGTGACGACTGCATCAGGGAGTCATGAGAAAGTGCCAGGACGGCCCGGAACAGCCTCAACTGTGCTGCTGCAGGGACATTCACCCAGGAGGCAGCGGCTGCCCTGGCCCCAGAGGACATACCTGCTCTTTAGTCTGCGCCTTCTGGACGTAATCCCGTCCCACCTTGATGCGCGGGGTGAGGATTCCTCTGGTGAAATCGGTCACATTGATACCCAAGAGATGGGACACCTTTTGGGCAGCTACAATTTTTCAGAGAATAAGGGAGGGACAAAAAGTCCTAATTAGACCCAAGAGAACAAGTCCCTCTGCTTGACCTGGGAGCAGAGAGGAAGAAAGCCACGGGGTGAATGAGCAACTGTTATCAGGACAACTGCATCTGGGCCCTTCTTTAGCAGGGCCACCGACACCCAACACCCCCCCGACTCGGCAGCCGCATGCAGGTCAGTGGGCAGGGCAGCTGTACTTCCCCCACGGGGCAGGGAGGAAAGCATCCTGACTGGAGGCCCCAGTGGCGACAGTGGTTCCTCTGTCCACTCTCAGCCGCACACCTTGGAGTGCAAAAGTAGGTCCCTACCCACCAACGCGACTGAGAGGAGCAGGCCGGCCTGGTGTTGGGGCACGGAACAGCACAGGATCCCACAGGAGTGTCTTTTTTTGTTTGTTTTTTGAGACGGAGTCTTGCTCTTGTTGCCCAGGCTGGAGTGCAGTGGCTCGATCTCAGCTCACTGCAACCCCCACCTCCCGGCTTCAAGCAATTCTCCTGCCTCCGCCTCCCGAGTAGCTGGGATTACAGGTGCACGCCACCATGCCTGGCTAATTTTTGTATTTTTAATAGAGATGGGGTTTCACCATGTTGGCCAGGCTGGTCTCTAACTCCTGACCTTGTGATCTGCCTGCCTTAGCCTCCCCAAAGTGCTGGGATTACCGGCGTGAGCCACCGCGCCAGGCCAGCAGTGTCTTTTACAATCCACACACCCATGCGTTACATCTTTAGAGAGACCCTAAGGAAGGCACGTTAAGACTGAATAACTTGTATGGGGTCATTGGCTGCAACCCTAACAAAGGGGATGAGTCGGGTGCGGCAAGCACATAATTTCAAGATCCCGACATAGTCACAGGCAAGGCTCCCATTCAGGTGGAGCTACGGCAGAAATCATTAGTGTCCTGACAAACGGTTTGGTCTCAGGAATGAATGAGGGAAGCCCTGGTCCACGTGATCACAAGCTGAAGTTATTCTGAAACGCTTACTTGGTGAGAAAAAAAGCAGGGTCGTGTTGACGTATGTTTTATATCTGTATAGAAAATACCGACAGATATACGGCCATAAACACACCTAACATTAGAAAGAACGGTGTCCGGAATTTCCGCAAGACCTTCCCTCCTGGGCAAATCCACGGCCAAGCACCTGCCCCGTTATTTCCGGCGAGAGGCCCCGGGTGTTACCTGTGTTGTCGGGCATGGATGCCTGGTCAGTGTTCCGCTCCTTCTTGAAGACGATGTTGCCGAGCTGAAGAACCCCTGAGATGACCCGCAGCAGGCCTTTGGGTGCAATCAGAGGCGGCTCAGAAGCACACATGGGTCATGGTGATTCCCGGGGGTGGGGGTCACTCGCCCAGGGATCCTCAAGCGAGACAAGCCAAGCAGGGACACCCCCCAACTCCCTGGGGCCACAGGGGCGCCAGGTCTGGGTCTAACAGTGTGTAGTGGGCCCAGCCACCCTAGAGGGCTCACCCGCTCCCGGCCAGCATGGCCTGTCCACACTGCCATTCATGCCGGGCTTCCCCGGCACACAGCACCCACCCATCCCCAGCTTCTCCCACACTCCCCGAGACAGGACATGAATATTCTACTTTCAGCAAATGGCAAGGGCTGTGCAGTGGACCCGGGCCCTGGGCAGTTAAGGACGTGTCCTTTGCACCCTTTCTGTGTAAATGCCTGGGGTACCACCAGGAACAAATAACCCTGAACCTCAAATCTGAGGAACCATTTTCCCACACACTGCAGGCCTTCCCCTCCCCCTGGCCTCTCGCAGGCTCCCCAGGCCCATCGGCTGCCCTGATGCCCCTGAGAGCATGGGTATCAGCCTTCCCCCACTCCACCCTCCCCCACAGGAAGGCCAGCCCTGTACCCATTTGCTCCTCTTCTGGGATGCCCATAATCCTCATGGCCTCCATGGTCTCCTGGAACATGTCCTTGTCCTGCTGCCCGGGGATGGTGACGTGCCCATTGGACAGGAAGCGGTATTTGTTGTATGGTTCCAACAGGAGATCAGCTGTAAGGGGTGGAGGGCAAGGGCGCCTCAGCGAGGTGCTGAAAGCAGAGGCTCCATCAGCGCTGTGACCTCGAAGGTTGGAGGGACTGGGACAGACCCTGAGCCCTGACGCGCCCTGAAAACCGCAGAGTAGCCAGCGACGTTCAGCTTTCCTCAGTGTCTGAGACTCTGACACTCACATCTCCTGGCCCAGAAGAGCGCCAGGGCCCTGTGATTTGCAGCTACATGTGCAACCCACCTTAGCTTTTCTCTGGCATGGTCAGAAACAGACCAAGTCCTTAGGATGGCGCAGAGAACAGGAGTCGCTCTCACTTCTCCCCACTAAACCCAAGGCCAAAAGTTTTCATTTCCCAAATGATGTATATGGCCCAATTCTGGCAACAGGCCCAGAGCCCAGCAGCCCTGGTGTCAGGCTGCAGACTGACTACTCACTCTTCAGGTGCTCTCCAGCCCCAGACAGGAGATAATAGAAGATGTGGAAGGTCCGTTCTTCCTTGGCTTGGCGGATAGCACGAGATTTCTCCAAAAGATCTTTGTAAACATTAAGGAAGCAACACAAGGCGGGGGGAAGGCAAGCCCTCCACTGTTCTCTTTTTTTTTTTGGAGACAGAATCTCACTCTGTTGCCCAGGCTGGAGTGCAGTAGCACGATCTCGGTGGAGGATCACTCCGCCTCCTGGATTCAAGTGATCCTCCTGCCTCAGCCTCCCAAGTTGCTGGGATGACAGACGCGTGCCACCACACCTGGCTAATTTTGTATTTTTAGTAGAGACAGGGTTTTGCCATGTTGGCCAGGCTAGTCTTGAACACCCGACCTCAGGTGATCCACCCGCCTTAGCCTCCCAAAGTGTTGGGATTACAGGCGTGAGCCACTGTGCCTGGCCAGCCTTCCATTGTCCTCTTATTCTGGTCCAAAGGAACTGAACTTCATGAGGAAGAATGGCACAAAACGGCAAAACACAGCAAAAGCAAACTACCTGGGTTCTCACCTACAAGGGGCACGCCGTGTCCAAGAGGAGCTCACACCCTCGGGAGCCTTGTCTCATTCTTACAGGTAATGGGAACGAGAACATTCCCACACGCAAAGGCTAAACGCTGGCACATGGGAGAGATAAAGTAGCATCCCCCAAACGCCCACCTCTGGGAGCCACACTAGACGGCTTTCAACAGCTCCATCCCATTCAAGCAGGTGGTTATCCTGCCCGTAAAGAAAGCAAGCCCTAAGCTCTGTGTTGAGTTTGCACTGAGCCGATCCTGAATGTCCCCCCAGCTCCACAGACAAGGTGTCATAACAGGCCCACAGGGGGAAAGTGCTGGAATCAGGAGGCAGCGTCTTCTCTACAGAGGTCACGCCTCCCCTCCGGATCCAGAACTCTTATACCCACGAACCACAAGGATACAAGTCTCAATGTTGGCTCCAACAATGTAGCCGTTGACATCAAAGTTGATGCGAATGAATTTACCCTAAGTAAAAAAAGATAGCAAGAGATCGGGGTGCCCCTGACATGGGGAGCTAGAGAGCAAGGGGGAGACCAGAGGCCCCCACCCCCCCTCCGGTGGGCACAGCTTGGAGGGAGAAAACCCAGAGACAGGACCCATGTGCCAGGCCAGGGGCTCCCTATGCCTGCACCGCACGGGCCCTCAGGACTCAGGCGCCACACTGCCTGAGGCCACGAGCCTAAGACAAGCCGATCCCACACCCGGGTTCCTCGCAGATGGGGAAAGAGACCAGTTATCTGGAAGTGTTCCTCTCTGCCTGACCCGGGAACTAACTGGCTACTGGTGACAGCACAGCACTCTGGAGCAGAGTAGGCAGTGCCCTCACTGGCCTTTCCACCTCTCATGGGGGAGGCTGAGGAAGCTACTCGTGGCCTTCTTCCTTAAGAGGGGCAGGGCAGGTCCACACCAGCTGGCATTCGGTCCGCCCTAGTCCACACAACAGGCCAGATAGCACTGAGTCTGAACCGTCCTCGGTTTTGAGGGGAGCGCACCCAGGAGAAGGCAGCATGAACCAAAGCTCCGGGCAGGGCCCTCTGTCCCCAGAGCCAGGCGCCACCGCACTACTCACGAAGCGGGAAGAGTTGTCATTCTTCACGGTCTTGGCGTTCCCGAAGGCCTCCAGGATGGGGTTGGCCTGCAGCAGCTGCCGCTCCAGCTCACCCTGCAAGGAACCCAGGGGCACAGTGAAGGCCGGGCAGCGACCTGGGCTACCGAGCCTGCCCTGCCTGGAAGAGGGACGATGGCAGAGCCGTGTCAGCATGTCCAACATGCCAGGAACAGAGGTTTCCGGGTGGGCGCCAGTGTGCCACTCCAGCCAAAGCCAGG
Organism: Papio anubis; assembly: GCF_008728515.1. NCBI lineage: Eukaryota > Metazoa > Chordata > Mammalia > Primates > Cercopithecidae > Papio > Papio anubis. Next base: position 14,390,391 of record NC_044991.1, on the reverse strand, counting down.
TCCCGGTATCACCCAAGTGTGGCCTTCCCGCCAGGCTTTGGAAACCTTGGTCAGTTTGAACTTACTTCCGTGGCCCTGGAAACGGCAGGCAGGAAGCTCCCTCAGCTCTAGGAATCTGGCCCTGGAGGACCTATGTGAAAGCAGCACCCAAACTAGCGAGCTGGCGGCACAGACACCCTGGGACAGTGTCTCCACCCTGTATACACCAGCTTCCCTCTACCTCCTTGCCTCTAATCTTCACATTTTTATTCCTTTTCATAGGAAAAGCAAATGAGGGGATTGGATCTGGAAAATATACACGCTCATCTAATCTGTGTCCTGATAAATGCTTCATTTTCTGTATCAGCCCCTCCACTGCTGCACCCAAAACCCACCACGGCAGGCAGTGAGCACGGGATCCATGAGGCCCACCTTGGGCTGCAAGCTGTTTACTGAGAATGTCACTAAATCCTGCTGTGGACTCCAGGGGTGCTTTGTGGTAGACAAAATGCATCCTTGTGCCTTCTTATCCCTACACCCTCACCATACTCAGGGGGCAGGACAGAGCGGCCCCATTTCACAGAAGAGGAAGCTGAGGCCAAGGGAGAGGAATGACGTGCTCAAGGTCATCCAGCTGTCAATCAGCAGAGTGGGCTGGCAGAACTCCAGTCCGCTACCTAACCCGTCAGCCACTGCCCTGTCTTCGAACCTGTGCAGCAGGCCCATTCAACCAGGGAATAACTAATGCTGACTGAGGAAACTAGGGAGCTGGTTCCCCTTAATGCCTGAGTGCCTCTGGGGGAAAGAACATCACACAAGGGCCAGGCCAGGCTTTGTATTTATTAAAGACTGGAGTCAAGCCAGTGTTTTCCGGGAACAGCAGCCGCCTGTGAGTGATGACAAGGAAAACTGGAATAGGAGCTCCCAGGACAGCCACGGACCCTGGCCTTACAAGCACACCTGCCATAGATGAGACTCATCTGCAGAGCACTGGGGACACTCTGGAGTCTAGCCAAGCCAGACTGGAAGCCCACCTGAGACCACAAGGGACAGAGCAGAGCCTCCTCCTCTGGCAGTCCTCCTAGGCCAGGACCTCCCAACCCAGGGCTAGGAAGCCTTACACTTGTGAACCATCTAGACAAGTGAGGGCATTGCTCTGACCGCCCCTGAAGGAGGGTCAGCGGGGCCAGGTCAGAGGGCAGGGGTCAAGCCCACAGAGCAGGCTCTACATGTGCGCTGGGCACCAGTGGTAACTGGACACTGGGTTTCCACCCACAGGCCTCGGGCGGGCCTAGGAAGTCGGCTGAGGCAGCCCACGGAGCCAGATTTGGATGAGAATGGCTCCCCCACCCACTACGCCGTTCCTCTCACAGCACAGGCCAGGCTGCCAGGCTGCCAGGCTGGCTGAACCGCTCCCGTTCCCGCAGACAGAAGGGAGCGCGGCCCCCTCCAGGGCCTGTGCTTGCCCTGGCTTGGAGGCGAACTGAGGCCTCTGTTTGGGACCACACGCTGTTGCCGTGGAAAGTGGGGCCGCGGGGCCAAGTCGGGAGCAGTCACTTCAGATTCCAGAGCCGTGTTCCCTGCTGACAACAGTGATGACTAACCTATGGCTTTTCCTCTACCGACATCTAATTAGGCACAGAAGAGATTTTAATTTTTCAATGAAATCTGCATAACATGAAGTGACGCGGTACTGTCTAAGGTTAGGGGTTACCCATTGGTTTCTGAAGGGCTTCACTGGGTGGTGTTTCTGCCAGTGAGCCCCAACAAGTACACAAATAACAGACCAGGGAGAGGCAAAGGTCACCATTTAGGCTCCGGGTATCTGCCCGGAAAGCTCCTTGGACCAAGCTCTGCTTTGCCAACCCCGCAGCCCAGGCCAAACCTGGCCTCCCCACAGCAAGGTGAGGTCTGGAACAACCCCTCTGCTGGTGTTGGGAGGGTCAACTTGGCCACTGCAAGCGAGCGAGAGACTGCTGGCTCCCAAACCAAGTTCAAGGGTATTCCATGCCCCGGCTGCCTGTGGAAAATCACAGCACAGCTTCAGGCAAGGAAATCAACCAAACCGGCCAATGGCCTTTCACACTAACAGCCTGAGCTGTGACTGGAACCCTGGGGCAACCTATTCCCTCACTCTAGTGGGCTCAGGGCAGGGACAGGGTGCCTAGCAAAGTCTGCATTTTGACAACGTGGCTCCCACTGTCACCCCCAACCCCAGCCTGCTGTCTTTGCTGAGTGCTGCCTTCCCCTCTACAACAGGAACCCCCGATGTAAGGCATATGAGCTATTTCACTGCTCTCTGTGTCCTGTCTCCTGTCTTCCAGGACAGGGACTCCAATGTCACCCTCCCAAGAACCAGTCATGTACTAGGCAGTCAATAAATACTTGGGAAAAGGATTTTACTGCAAATTCGGAGATGGAAAACCACGGCTAGAGAACTCCTAACCTCACAGTTTTGTTTTTAAAATAGGCCTCCTAAAAAGAATGCAAAATGGGGGGTAGGGGAGGGAGACAGGGAGAGAGGGAGATACGGAGACAGGGGGAGAGGGAGAGAGAAGAAAAGAAACTTTATTAGTTTCTAAATATAACTCCTGACACCCCATGGAAAAAGATTCCAAATGTCTTGAGAAGCTTGGCGCATGAAAAGTTACTTTTGGTTGGGTTCCAGAAGACTGTACTCATTAGGCCATTCTGCAGGCCACACCCCAGACCTGCATGCAGACTCACACCCCTCCTTACTTACAAACGCCGCACACAGCACGCCAGTAAGGTGGAGCCACCGCTGGGAGCGACCAAGCTCCCCCTGACGGCTTCAAGGAACACCACTGGCACTTAGGTTTCACAGGGGAGTTTAAGAGTGTGCTCGAGAGACAGCATCCCACAGCCATGCTTGTCTGATCACCCCAACCTCTGAAAAACTCCAACATGAGAACTCCCCAGCACTGCTTCTGACTGGCACGGCGGTGGCAGGCGAGGGCCGCCGGCCATCTGCATCTGGTCTGGACCACAGAGCATGGAGGGCTCCGTGAGAGCGGAGTCCCCGTCCACCGTGCCGGGGTCAAGTTCTGCATGGGACATGACAGCTATAGTGCGCTGTGGGGAAATCTGGGCATGACTGGAGTTTCTGAGAACAACTAGGTGTGAGGCCCATCTCCATTCTGCAGGAACTGTCACTTCAGAGTGCACAGGAGGTCACTGTGTGCCACACCCAGCCCCTCCTCCCAAGACAGTCAGTGAGCTGAGCCTAAAAGAAGAGTTCTAGCTGCAGAAAGTGACAAGTGTGGGGTGAAAAGCTGCTTAGAACAAAATACAGAATTCAAGGGCACACGATGGGCAGAACACGCATTCCCAGTGCAGAACGTGCAGTAAACGTGCAGCTCACCTAGCGAGGACGCTGCTGGTTCAACCATAATCCATCAAAAGGGAGAGGAAAAAAATGGAGGTGAGACGACTTTCCAATTGCCCTTTCTCTCTTCGCTGGGGTGGTGGGGTTGGGTGGCTGTCTGCCCAGAGGCATTTCTTTTTTTTTTTTTTTTTGAGACGGGGTCTCACTCTGTCACCCAGGCTGGAGTGTAATGGCATGATCTGGGCTCACTGCAAGCTCCGCCTCCCGGGTTCACGCCATTCTCCTGCCTCAGCCTCCCGAGTAGCTGGGACTACAGGCGCCTGCCACCACGCCCGGCTAATTTTTTGTATTTTTAGTAGAGACGGGGTTTCACCATGTTGGCCAGGATGGTCTCGATCTCCTGACCTTGTGATCCGCCCGCCTCGGCCTCCCAAAGTGCTGGGATTACAGGTGTGAGCCACCGCGCCCGGCCCACCCAGAGGCATTTCAACATCAGGGAAAAGAAATGGATTCAAACACAGCCTCCATCAACTTGAGGACCAAGTCTTGGAATCTGCCTTCCAGCCTCAAACACACAGCAATGAGCTGCAAACACCAAGAGGGCTGCTACGCAAACTCCAGGACCTCACCAGTTTCCACAGCAACTCAGAAGGCTAGGAGGCCAAGGACAGAATGGGCTTGCTATTGCTGGACCACTCCCAGGACAGGCCACGCCGTCGCCTCAATGGAAATGGGCCCAGCCTCTGCTTCATTCCCCAAAGCATCCTCATGTAAAGCTGAGCCACGACCACTAAGTGCTCTTCCTCCATCATCCCACCAAGGCCCAGCAAGCGGCCGCGGGGACGAGGACCACAGCGCTCACCTGGTCCTTCTTGCTCTTGTGCGAGGACGCCACGTACGCCAGATACTGGATGACCTTCTTGGTGTTCTCTGTCTTGCCAGCTCCAGATTCACCCCTACCAAGAGAGGCAAGGAAGTCTCGGGCTTAGGCATGGCCAAGTCCTTGACCTCTGTCCCTTCCCACTGCACACTCCACTGCCTCGCATTCTGTCAGGTGCCCATGAAGGACCCAACGTGTGGCAGAAAAAGGAATTGCCACATAAACATTCTGGAATCCTCATGCAGTCCACTTCCCATGGCTCTCCAGGGGCCGGATAGAAGTAAACTGAAATCCACTGCCTGCCCTGGTCACTTGGCAGCCTTCACATCCAAGTGTTTTAAAAATCAGTTTTAGGCAGCTGTGGACTTAGGGGTCAAAGGCACTTGTACATGTTCCTTTGAAACGTCACTTGAAGGAACGTTCTGTGCCATTAACTCTCTCGGCAATGGGGTTTATGGATCTCCTTGTTAAGTTCAGAGGGTGAGAGGCCCCAGTGTCTACTTCAATCCAGGTAAAGAAAAGCCACCATCCAGAGCAAGAAGGAATGCCTTCCGCCCAGAAGTTACGGAGGAGCTGGTTCCCAGCCGGATTGGGGGGAAATCTTGCTTTTCCTTTCTGCCGTAAGCGCCACCCTCCTTCCCACTGGCTCCTGGAGGAAGGATGATTCAGACTGAACTCATCCATGCGGTGGGATCAAACTGAAGTCCTGTCCCATGGAGAAGCGGAGGAGGGGGCCTTGACTTGGGAATCGGGGACTCCACCACCCCCAGCTGTGGTTTCGGTAGGAGTCCTCAAGAATGAGAACAGATTGGGGTGAAACGAACCACTACCCAGACGGAGAAATACTTACGTGCACAGGATGGATTGATCTTCTCGGTCTGAAACAAAGGAGACATCAGATTAACTCCCACCAGATACAAAAGCCTCCCCCGCTTGCTCCCGAAGAGCTGCCCGTTTCCGAGACAGAGTACAGTACCGCAGATGCTGTCTTTGCGGGGATCTCGCAGCCCACCCTCACACCTGGCTGGGAGGAGCATTTGCGGGGGAGAGTGCCATTGGGCAGCTGCTCCTGCCACCCAGGAGCTCAGACTGCCCACCCACACTGTCCAGCCCCCACCAGAAAACCAGAAATAGTTCTGCGTCTCCCACCTTAGAGGAACGAGTGTGTGGAAAGCTCTCCAGGAGTCGACTTTCCTGGGAGCTGAGTGGGACCTGCCCTGTGTGTTTACAACTGGGGGCTGAGATGGTTGGAAATAAGCCCACTGCAGGTGCTCTATATACTACCCCCACTGAAGGAAGGAGCTGGAGGAGGAGGGGTGATGAGGCCTGGCTTTGCAACGGGACAGCCCTGGGATAAGATGCTGCCTCACAGCCTGAGACCCGGGACAGGTGCGCAGGCTTCTCTGAGCCCCAGCTCCCTCCTCCGCAGCGTGGGATAACAGTACTTGTGTCCACAAGACATGTGAACGTACCAGCATGGCGTCTGGCAAGTGGAAGGCGTGCAATGATGTCACTTTAGAGGTAGCTTGTAAAGAATGACAGCTTCTGATGGGTTTCTGTGACAACCTGTTCTCTAGCCGGGTGTCAGGAACTTTCAGCAACTATCAACAGCTCCATGAACTGCTCAGCAGGAAGGTTATAAATACCCACCCTCCCCCGGCACAGGAGGGGCAGTAATGCCCACACTCTGAAAGCTAAGTTTGCCAGAAACACGAAGGCATCCTGGCTGTTCAGTACTGCGTATTCAATCTTAAGCAACAGCTGAAGATACAAACTCATTTCTTTCCGTTTTATCCCACCCCATCTAACGGCCTCACCATCCCTGAAGTCAAATTGGCCTGAATCCAGCATCAGGCTACTTACAAATATTTGAGCTGCAGTAAGGTATTTAATTCTGAGTCTCAGCTTCTACATCCACAAAGTAGATCTGCTACTAACTCCCTTGCAGGATTAGTTGGAAAGATAGAAATAACACATAAAAAGGACCTGCCGCAGTCCCTGTAAAGAGAGTAAGCTCCACAAATGGTTGCTGTCTATACTGACTTCCCCACGGCGACGTCGCCACGATGGGTGGCAGTGGTGTTGTCGGGGCAGCGGGAGCATCCGTGGCTGTTGGTACAGTGTCGGCACTGAGTGGAAACACGGATTCAGCGACGTGTGAAGGACACACTGAGTGGCTCGCACCGCCTGGTCAGGGCCCTGCATGACCAGGCACTGGGAGAATGACTCATGGCTTTCCACGCGCATGGCCTCGGGAGACACATTTAACCGTTCAACACCAGCCGACACCGACCCGCTAGGCTGCCTGCCTCTTCTGAGGTGAGCTTTCTAGCGTGCCTGACCTCAGCCGCTGGTGGGGCTGGGCCCTGCCTCCAATCTCTTCTTCTGCCCGCTGGTCATTCAGGAGGGCAAAGGAAGCCCAGACAGAAAGAAGAAAACACAAACCTCACACCCAACACCAAAGGCAGCTACCCCTCGGCGGCAGCTTCCTCCCAGCCCCCTAAGCATCAACGGGGTGGGGGCGCAGAGGGGCTGGGTCACTCCCATTCACAAACACACCCCACACTCTGCTCTCTGATGTGGAAACTGCTCAGGAGACAAGCTCGAGGGGGGCCTTACTCCCCCTCGCCTGTCTCAAAAAACACAGAGTCCTTCAAGCCTGCACAGCAAGGACAGAGATTAGAGACCTGCATCCTTGACCAGACAGACGGGAAGACAGAAGGGAGGGAGGCGGCAGGAACGACAGCCTGGGGAAGACAGAGCAATTTCATCGCTGGCCCCTAACAACGGTGTGGCAACCGATAAGGGTTTGGAACAAACATTTCTGTCGTCCCAGCCCCTTGCCCTCCCCCACTGCGTCTCCCTGTGGTCTGCCCCAGCTGTGGGCATGTTTAGTCACCGGCTCTGCTAGCAGGCAAGAATGTACCTGCGAGTGCTGGCAAGTCGTGAGCAGCAACGGCCCAATGCTACCATAAAAGGAAACATTCCCCAACCCTTCCAGAGGAACCGTTTTCCCAGGGCTGTCCCTAGGATGGCTGGAATTCCTCTAATTGTGTGAGGAGGAGTCAGAGGCTCCGCTGCTGAACAACAGGAAGCAGAGCCCCCGAGCACACTCGAGGGCATGCACACACAGGCACATGCACGCACAAGGACACGGACGCACACACAGACACACAAGCATCTGTGCCTACACAGTCACATATGGAGGCAGGTGTACAGAGGGACGTGTGCACAGAAATACATGCGTGCACACGTGTGCAAAGCCATATACATAGATCCACACATGGGCGCACACAAGGCACACAGCTGCACACGCATTCACAGACGCATATCCACAAGCACAAGTGCAAACACAGGCACCCAAGGCACATGTATTCACAGGTGAATGTGAACATACATGTATGTACCTAGCCATGCACACACACGGACGTATGCACAGGCACACGCACTTCAAATCCCGAAACCCCAGTGCCAAACTCAGTGTCTCCTCTCCATCCACCCCAGCATCCCCAGCTCTCCCACTTCTCCAGCCTTCCCCCTCCAATTCCTGAAGCCAGTTTACCACTGTCAACACAGCCTCACCATCCCTTAAAGAAATCTGGATTTGTTCTGCCAGGAACATTCATTTGGACAAATGCTTTCTGAAAGGCAAACGACTGGGAAGCCTCCCCATTGCTTCACCTCTTGCCACACTGCTTAGTATCCCAAATCCACCTGCCCTATGCACCACAAATCATACCATGGCCCCATGCAACCGGAAAGGTCTTTCCAATGCTCAGGAAGGGTTTTGGTCTGTTATCTTGTGTGGCCTTCAATAACCTTACAAGGTATTGTATTGTAATGTACAAAGCAGGTATTATCGTCATTGTTTTGCAATCTTTCCACACAGCGGTTCTTCTGGATTTCTTCCTGATCTCAGAGGCCTCTCCTCTGGGCAGTGGGGTGGTTAGAATTTTTAGCAACCAGTGGGCTCTTGATCTGACTCAGTTTACTCTGCAGCCCACCTCCCCACCCTGTGCATTCTGGTGGAGACCGCCAGTGGCGCCCACCCCATCAACCCTTCCCCGCACTGTCATCTCACAGGATGAGCACATTCAGAGTCCGGCCCAACCCGCTTGTTTTGGCTCAAGTCCTTATTTGGCCTGTAATGACTGAAGGCTTATTTGAAAACGCCCTTCCTTCCTCTACACGGGAGGAGGCCGCCAGGGACAAGCCTCTTCTGGGACACGAGCCCTCTGCCAGATGAAAGTCTAGCCGTGGTAGGCGCCTGAACCCCCTGCCCCAGCCCCTCTCTTGGTGAGGGTGGGGTACAGACTGGGTCATGAGTCACTCTGTAGTAGTTTTCATTCTTTTCAAAAAGCAGTGGCAGTCCTTCCTCAGACAAAATCTTCCCAAATCCCTGAGCAAGGGACAGTGGGTGGTGGAGACTGTGTTCCTCAGAGCACAGTTTGACAACCACTGGTCCATGTGTCTGGAGCAGCTCTGCAAAGGAGGAAGCCACAGCCAAGAGTGCTACGGCCCTGGGTTCTGCTCTTCCCCATGCAGTGCCTGGCCCCTCGACCTCTCTGGGAATGAAGGGACTGCTCTGACGATGGAAGGAAATGGTGTTCCTGTCATACACGGTGTGAGGCAGGCGCCCAGGCATGCTGTCCTCACCCGCCTGCTGTCTCGGAGCTCCCAACTGAGCAATTCCTTGGCACCGCCACAAGTAAGTCTGTTATAAATTCAGGAACCAGGCCATTTTCTCCCTGGATTTCATTTTACACCTGAAATGTCCTGAGGCCAAGCCCATGCAGTGAAGGCACCTGAGCTGATGTGGCCATCTACCTGTGGACAAGTGTTTCCAGCCAGCTTAGCACGCTGGGCCCAGGAGGGAGGAAGCGGGAACCTGACCGCAGGTATTTCATCCCAGGTGCAGACTTCTGCGGGGGGCTTAAGGCTCACTTCCTCTGTGAGAGGAGCTGCAGCTCACTCTTGTCCATAAAAGGCCACGAGGCTCGCAGAGCGGTGACATCAGCCTGACAGGAAGTACAGAGGAAGGGGCCTGCTTCACCAGCAGCCACTGCTGAGACTGACTCATCACCCCGCTCCCAAGATCACACCTCCCAAGGTTCCAGCATGGAGCAGCTCTTTTGGGTTCCACCTGGGAGACACCCCATCTTCGGCTCCGCTGGGCTTCTTGAGAAATGGGTATGGGCCAAGAAAGAAAGACAGGAAAAAGGGCAGTTTCAGGTTGGACAATATGCCCACGTTGGGTGAGACTGATGGGATAATCTGAGACAAATGGGACCAAAACCTTCCACCACCAGGGAACCTTCTGCTTTCAGGGAAACTCCAGAGTGGCCCCTGGGGGTGGCTCGCTATATGTGTTGGCACTGTGAGCCCTGCCCTGTGTCGCCAGGATGGGCGTCTCAGGCTGTCCTGGGCAGAGTCCTAGACCCAGAGTCACTTCTCCCCAAGACCCTCATGTGGACAGCATCTGGGTCTCAGTTGGTCAAAGCACAAAGCACCTGTGGGGCTGAAGCTTGGAACTTAGGGGCTTGGGAAGGCCTTGTAGAGGACCTAATTCAACTTGACCCCAAGATCAGGGCATCATTCTTCTTTCCTCAGAAACCCAATGACTTGATCAGAGTTGCACGAATGGGGCTGAGAACTCAGGCCTCTGGAGGCCTCACCCACCCCCGGACTCCCCTCCATCGAATGACCCTATGGGCCCAGCACTCAGCACCTCCCGCAGGCCTGCCTCAGTGCTGCAAAGAAAGGGCCGCGACACTCTCATGACGGGAAGCTCTGCTTCTCCACAGCCAGCTCAATTCACAAGCTTGGGTTACAAGTCTTTGGGAGGCAAACAGAGAGGTAAAGAAAAGCACGTGCAAAATGATGCTTCATATTAGCAGAGGCTGCAGATCTGTGCCGAGTCGGGTGGAGCTTCCCGGCAGCCTGCCTGCCTAGCAATCCGCCAGCAAAGGAGGAAGCCCCTGCCGTGGCTGCCAGCCACACAGTGTGGTCATGGGCACGTGTGCCCTCCAGGCCCCCACGGTAGGCCCAGACCAAGGTACATGCCTGCTCAGCAGCATCCACGCCAGAAGCCAGTACGACCTGGCCCAGTGCCTCTGCCCACAGCCCCTGTGTTCCCCCAGGTGGAACCTTGGTTTGAACCTGCAGAGACCCAAGTCCCCAGTCACAGGAGGCAGAGAATGGGTAGCCCTCCCGTTCCAGGCACCCTGGATAATTAAAAAAAAAAAAACCTTGAGGGATTGCTCTTAACTTTCATTATGTCAGAGACCAAGCGAGGCCCCAAACAAGCCTTCTCTTGGCCAAAATGCATTAGGAAAACACAGGTAAGTTCCCAGCACACAGGCAAATCTGCCAGAAACAGCACTGCTGGGCGTTTCTCTGCCCTTCCCGTGGGCGGGGCCAGGAGGGGGAACCTTCTCCTTCTGGGGTTGTTGCCAAGGCAGCTCCAACAGGTTTGTCAGACTGGAGGGAAATTCAAAAGCCACATATGAGTGCTGACCACCCACAGCACATGCCACCAGGACACTCCCAGTCCAGTTCTGCCTTGCTCCTACCTGACATTCCCCTTGGGAAAAGGAAAGACAAGGCAGGAGGGGCCCCTGTTGAGTTCTGCAGAGGGCTGGAGCAACAGGGAATAAGAGGGAAGGAGCCAGGACACACACAGGGAGCATGGCAGACACAGCCAGGCACTGCCCATGACAAACTCGGCTCCCTGTTGGGGCACAAACGGGCCTGCAAAGACAGCAACCGGCTTTGTGAAACTCCCTTGGATGAGTCAAACGTGCCTGAAAGCACCAGGGACATCAATGGTAGGAGGTGAACAGTAACAGCACGTGAACATGACGCCTTGGAGGAGCGGTCAGTGGAAGAAAAGGCGTGTCGGTGACTGTTAGGCCAGGATTTGCTCCTGCAGCACGGCTCACACTTCCTCTCCTTTCAGCTTAGACCTGTGCCCTGTTGTATCTGTGGACCAGCTCATGTGGAAGAGACAAGATCTTCAGGAAGAATCCTGATACCAGGTGGGAATGACATCCTGAGCCCCCATCAGCTCTGTCTGTTTGCCAAAAGAACAGCTTGGGTCCTCGAGAATTTATCGTCAAGGTCCACACGGGGCTGACAGCCTTGGTCAAGACAAAACAAATTTGACAGAAGCCATTTGCAGAATCTCAACTTTTATACCTGCAGACTTTCAGCTCACTTATCTTTCTTTAGTATGTAGGGAATTACTTTGGTTCTCAACTGATACCGTCATTCCAGAAATCAGGTAGGTAAAGGAAAGCAATGCCTTTCTCTGAACACACTGTTGTTCAGCCCTGACAAATTGGGACACAGTTCAACCGAAGTCTCAGAGCCGGAGCTGGAGAGAACAGGAAAAACGGGCTAGTAGGTGACACTCACCAGGCAGCAAGAGAACTCATCACAGGAGGCCAAAAGCACAAAGTGGCTTAGTGATGAGGGATTTGATGTGAGTTTTTGTTGTTGGTTTGTTTCAGGGGATGGGGAGCAGAAACAAAAACACTGGGCAAAGCTTCCAAACACCGCCACCCAAAGTTTCAGGTTCTAAGAGGGCACTTGCTTCTTATCTCCTGCTCAGTGGGCCCAGAGCAAAGCATGGTGGGCCTGTTTGGTTGGATTTACAAAAAAAAAAAAAAAGTAAGCCTAACGCTGAATCCTTGAAAAGGGCCCGTTAACCACAGATTCCTCTTCTAGAGAGAAGACGTTCTAGAAATGAGACTGACAGGCAGGACCATGGGTAGTTCAGCAGCCTCATGCTGGGGCCCGGCTTTCCTTCCTGGGGGAGGAGCACGAAGCAGCCAGCTCACATCAGCTCGAGGACAGCGCCTCCCGGCTGCAGCCATGGTGTTGGGTGGCGGCCCAGGGCCTGCTTCCCACAGCACCTCTCTGGTCCACCAGCAGCCCAGGGAACAGAAAAGCATTTCAGGGCTGCAGAAGAACCAACTCTGGATCAAGCACATCTCCTAAAGCTCCGCTGAGGCTACATCAGCCCCAGGCCTCAGCTCAGCTCTGCGTGGACCAGACCAGACAAGCCAGAGACCGCGTCTGCTATCGCGTTCCAGTGTGTGGCACGGTCGCTGCAGGGGAAGCGGCTGTGACAACTCACTTCCTGCGCCTGGACTCTCGGGGGAGTCTTTTAGGGGAGATTCAAATGGCTGCCTGCAAGACGCATTTGGCCATCACCTTCATTAAGCAAGCAGGAGTGTGGATGGAAGGAATGAGCGATTTGAAGGCTCCGTGGAAGGCGGGGCAGTTCAGTCAAGAAGTGTTTAGACTCCTACTGCCAGCTCTAAAAGGTACTTATTGCAGGCATCACACACACGGCGTCTTACTTCTTACCATGGCCCTGCCAGGGAGTGGTAAGAAGCCCAAGAGGAGGACAAGAGAACGAAGGCTCAATCAGAATGAGTTGACTTGTTCCAGCCAGGTTGCAGTTAGGAAGTGAAAGAGGCAGATTCCTGCTCTGTCTAGTCCAAAGCCCACAGTCGCTCCGCCACAACACACTTCCTCTTGCTCAAAGGCAATACATGGCACTTTTCCCAAATCTAAGGCTGAGACAGGCCCAGCAGCCCCTTTTTGGTGCCCTATAGAAGTGCTGTGTCATCTATCAAAGGCCCATACCCACCCCAGCAGCTCTCGAGGCTCAGTGGGGCGCCCCTCCTCTGTGCTGGTCTCTCGCTCTCATCTTGAAGCTGATTTGCCTGTCTCTGGGCACGAGTCAGTCACCTCCTCCAGGCAGGCCCCAGTCTGCTGTGTGTACACTCTCTGCAGAGTGCCCGGCACACACACAGTAGGTGCTCAGCCAGCACAGGAAGACCAGCGGGTGCAGACACAGAACGCCCCATCTTGGAGAGCCTGCGCTGCCTCCACGGGCACATTTGGGTGCACAAGGCCTGCTCCCGACCTCCCCAGCAGACAGCAAGGCCTTTGTGTGCTGACGGCTGGCAGGGCTGGCAGGGCTGGCAGGGCTGGCGGCCTCCCGGCTGGGTGCATTCCTACTTCAGCAGAGTCATCCCATCTGTGGCTTCCACGGCGCTCCTTCCTCAGCTGCCTGTCCCGGTGAGTCGATTCAAATGGAGCTTTTCTGCCCCCTTGAAGCATTTTCCTGAGCCTCTGCCGAACATGGCACTTTTCCTCAGAAAGACCTTGGAAAGCAGACAGTTCCACAGGAGACACAACTAGCGGGGCAGGGAGAATGTGGAGAGAAGGAAAGAGAAGGCCCCTCCTCCCCGAGTGCTCCCCAACCACTGAGCCGGAGATAAGAATTCCTTCAACACCCGCCAGAGAAAATGAGGGGCACCAATGCCCCGCGGGCCTGTCCCGGCGTAACAGGCACCAGGACAGGAAATCAGGAGACTGCTTTCTGGCGTTGGCTCTCTGTGGGCTTTTGACAAGCCAGTTAACACATCTGTGCCTCCCTCTTTACGTATGAATTCGAAGAGCCATGCTCAGACGTGAAGATACACAAAAATTCTACCCCTCATAGTTTACAGAAAAAGGTCAGACACCGAGGGGCATGTGCACACTCACTGGCACTGAGCAGCTGCTGGGTGACCGACCACTTCTGGTGCAGCTTCCACTGGGAACCAGAGATTGGGTGGGAGGGAGACTGGCACAGAGCAAAGGGTTAAATTGCTCTCAGACAAGTTTAGGCCTAGAATGAAAGCAGATCTGCTTCCCCCAAAATGCTGGGAACTCATTAAAATATTAATACCATAAAGTCACCGAAAGTGAACCAAACCTGGCATTCTACCTAATTCATACAGAAGGGGCTTTTTCTACCCACTGGGGAGATAACTGGGCTCATGTCAAATTCCTCAACCAGCGAGTTCTCCTATAGAGACATACATATCTTTCCCCACAGGGGAGACCCCAGAGGGTCTGGCCCAGGATCCAGAAGCACCATTTCCTAGGCGAGGCAGACCTTTTGCAGACCACAGCTGCTTCCGCCTGAACTCTGCAGCAGACATTGTGCCTGCCCTGGGACACAGCCCCACCCACCCCCGCCTGGCAAGGGCCAGCAACACAACGTTTATGCTCTCTCACTCTCCTGGCCTTGGCCAGTTCAAAGGCTTCAGTGCCATCACAGAGTTCCGAGGAACAGTCCAATCCCCAAGGCAGGAAGACCCAGGAACGGCCATGACAATGAATTAACAACATGGGAAAGCCATGGGCAGGAGGGTGAGGCCATGCTGGGCACGTCTGGGATGCCCTGTAACTACTTACTGACTGACACACACCACTGCCTTTCTGCAAGATCCGACCACCCCAGGCCTCACAGCCACACCTGACAAAACTCCCAGGACACCTGACGCTGGCTCAGTCGTGCTGGTGCAGGTGTAGGCAGCAAACGTCTTGTTTTGTAGCTAGGACCACAAATCTCTGTCTACAAACATGCCTTGTCTCTCCACCTGGACCGCCAGGGCATCCAGTAACAGGATAATGTCAAAACCTCCTGGCATTCTGGCACCTTCTGTCACCTACCTCCACGGCCTAATCCAAGGCACTACATGCTGTCATGCCCCACCCGTGGCCACGGCAGACAGCACTAATCCATCTCAGAATTCCCGCATTGAGTCTCAAATCCTTGCCAGCACAGGGCTCCAGGCAGCCACTACTGATGGATCAGAGATGACACTCAAAGTAAAACTAATCTGCAATGCTTAGTCCAGTAGTTCTTAACTGGGAATAATCTTGACCCCCACGGAACATCTGATGGCAATGTCTGAGAATATTTTTGGTTGTCACAACTGGAGAGGGAAGGTGCGGCTGGCATCAAGTGAACAGAGGCCAGGATGCTGCTAAAAATCCTGCAGTGATCAGGAAAATCCCCCACCCCCAACAGAGAATCATCCAACCTCAAATATCACTAGTGCCAAGTGTGAGAAACCCTGGCTTAGTCTGACAATAAGTGAGTGACATATAATTTATCCTCCAAACTGGGGTGCTTCTAAAAGTGAAAGAGAGTGCTATTAATAATAACTGTGGAACAACAGGCATAAATCAGGACTGTACAGGCAAACCAGCACACTGAACAGATAAAGGCAGAGGCAGGTCCCCAGGAAGGGTCAAAGAGCTCCTCTCCCACAAGTCCCCAGACAGAGCCACCAACTGCCCTATTTGGCAGAATAAATGCTAGTATGTCACAAGCCACAGTCGGCTCAGGAAGGAAATCTTTGTCTAGTTCTTGTTTAAAGGAAAAGCAGAAAAGGAACTTTCCGACTGTGCCTTTTAAGATGTAAGTGGCAGAGAACAAACCTGTTTCCCCCAAAGCCAGGTAGGCGGCATGCACTAAGACTTCACTCCAAAAGACAGGGGCAGATTTGAACAGCCTGCAGACCCTGAGGCTCCACGGGTGACACCTGACCCAGGGCAAGAACCAAAGCTTGCTCTGGACATTTTTCTTTTACTAGTGAACCAGCCTGTCATAACATGGACAACTTCTGTTACTAACTTCCTCCCTGCTGCAAGAACAAGAAACCTATTACTAATTGCTCTGCAGGTCAGCTATACACAAGAAGGAGGAACTTCCTTTTCTTTCTTTTTTTTTTTTATCTCGGCTCACTGCAAGCCCTGCCTCCCGGGTTTACGCCACTCTCCTGCCTCAGCCTCCCGAGTAGCTGGGACTACAGGCGCCCGCCACCTCGCCTGGCTAGTTTTTTTGTATTTTTTAGTAGAGATGGGGTTTCACTGTGTTAGCCAGGATGGTCTCGATCTCCTGACCTCGCAATCCACCCGCCTCGGCCTCCCAAAGTGCTGGGATTACAGGCTTGAGCCACCGTGCCCGGCCTTTTTTTTTTTTAAATTGAGACAGAGTCTCCCTCTGTTGCCCAGGCTGGAGTCCAATGACGCAATCTCGGCTCGCTGCAACCTCTGCCACCCGGGTTCAAGCAATTCTCGTGCCTCAGCCTCCAGAGTAGTTGGGACTACAGGCGTGTGCCACAATGCCTGGCTAATTTTTTTGTGTTTTTAGTAAAGACAGGGTTTCGCCATGTTGGCCAGGCTGGTCTCGAACTCCTGACCTCAGGTGATCCACCTGCCTTGGCCTCCCAAAGTGCTGGGATTACAGGCGTGAGCCACCACGCCCAGCCGAAGAAGAAGGAAAATAGCCTAGAAATGTCCTCTGTCAGTCAACGTGGGAGCTCAAGAGCTGCAGCAAGTCCAACGCTAGGCAGAAGGCAAAGTGAAAACCTCTCAGACTGAGGGTTAGAAAACACATGGACCCGATTCCTGCACAGCCTGCTTTAAAGGAGGCACCAACAATGCAGGCTTCCCATGCTCACAAATGTATTTCCTATCCCTGGTCTCCAAAAGATGAAATCGCCCACCTGGCTGGGTGCAGTGGCTCACGCCTGTAATCTCAGCACTTAGGGAGGCCGAGGTGGGTGGATCGTGAGGTGAGGAGTTCAAGACCAGTCTGACCAACATGGTGAAACCCCATCTCTACTAAAAATACAAAAAAAAATTAGTCGGGCGTGGTGGCATGCGCCTGTAATCCCAGCTACTTGGGAGGCTGAGGCAGGAAAATCGCTTGAACCCAGGAGGCAGAGGCTACATACAGTAAGCCGAGATCACGCCACTGCACTCCAGCCTGCGCGACAGAGCGAGACTCCATCTCAAAAAAAAATAAAAGAAATCGCCCACCTACCTGCCCTCATAATTTGCAAATCTGATCAAACCACTTGATTCAGAATCTTGACAAATCATGAAGAGACTCTTCATTCCACAGATGCATGAGGGCAGCCCCTAAGTTCCTATTAAGGCCATTTGGTTATGGCCAAGACAAAGGGAAGCTCTGGTTCTCTGCATCCTTTTTTTTGTTTCCCAATTACTTTCAATATATGGAGCTTTCAGGCCATTCCCACCAAATTTTTGTTGTTGTTGAACAAATAAATATTGAATGAATCTCTTGGAGAAGGAGTCCCACGGGTTAACTGAAGACAGTCTGAAGTCCAGACCTAAAGACTCTCTCTCCTGCCTCCTCAGTACACATTACTCAGTCTTAATGTCTTGCCTAAAAGCAAAATTGCCCAGTTGCTAGATAACCATCCCAATCCAGGATCCAAGTGTGAGAACAGACCCTTACTCAGTAGCTCAGATCTCAAGATGACTCCAGAATACACTTCTTGCACTAGGCCAATTAAGAGAGCTGGGAGCAAACTGACTCATAACCTCTAGAGACAAAGACTCAGACTTTTCTGGAATCCCACAGAATGTTTTTCCACCAGGCTGTTCTAGTTAACATTTTGAAACAGACATTCTACTTTAGAACTGAAGGGCTGACTTCCTCAAGGAATTTTGATAGACGTGAACATAAGCCAAAGACTCAGCCAAACTTGAGCATCCTACATAATGCATCAAGCTCAACAGTGAAATGCCTCCTTCACAGCACGGCGCGGGTGGTGGGGGACAGGCCGCGGGCTGCCACTCTAAACCACTACACCAGGGACAAAGTGGTTAACCCAACAAGATGCATTACCACCACTGTAAGTATGCAATGTAATATAAGTCCATTACCATAGACTGCAAAGTTTAAAGAAAAAAGGATCCTTATATAATGGGACATAACAAACCACTATCCATACAAGATAGGAGAACACAGCCCTGCCTGAAATTGGGTTTCAGTCAGGATTACATATGCCAGGTACTTGGCTAAGCTCTGAGAATATAAAGGCAACATGGGCCCTGTGTATATCTAGGGGAGAAAAAGAAATGTCTAAACACTGCAGTCAAATAAAGCATCACCAGGGCTCTGATGCAAATCTAGCCCAGATATTCTCTTTGGAGGCCCTAATGCTTCAGTCATGTTTTTAAAAAAAGAGTAGGGATTTGCCAGGCATTGCAGGCAGATGGAGCAGGTAGGGTGTTTTGAAGCAGAAAGAGCTTTTAGGGAAATGTAAGGAGTTCCACATAGCTGGGAAGGTGGAGAGGCAGGCAAGGGGCCAATTTTGAAGGGCATTGTACACTACCACAGAGTCTCAGTGTTATTAGGCTGGTGCAAAAGTCATCACAGTCTTTGCCATTACTTTTAATGGCAAAAACCGCGATTACTTTTGCAGCAACTTAATAGCCCTGGGGGAATGAGGAGCCTTTCTATGATTTGTCAAGATTTCAAATCAAGTGATTTGATCACATTTACATCCCAGAAAGATGACCAGCTGGTGGAAGCACAGGGTGAGGGACTCTATTAAGAGTGAAGTTGGCCAGGTACAGTGGCTCACGCCTGTAATCCCAGCACTTTCAGAGGCCGAAGCGGGTGGATCACCTGAGGTCAGGAGTTCGAGACCAGTCTGGCCAACATGGCAAAACACTGTCTCTACTGAAAATACAAAAATTAGCCGGGCATGGTGGCACGTGCCTATAATCCCAGCTACTAGGGGGACTGAGGCAGGAGAATCACTTGAACCTGGGAGGCGGAGGTTGCAGTGAGCTGAGATCACGCCACTGCATACTCCAGCCTAGGTGACAGAGCGAGATTCTGTCTCAAATAAAAAAAAAAAAAAAAAGAAATAAAGGGAGTGGTAGAGACCGTCCGATGCTGGGGAGAGGTGAGGTAGGAACTCCCGAGAGCCATGGACTTAGCAACATACAGGTCACAGGTGACCTCTGTCGGCCAGTCTGGAGAAGGAGTGGAGAGAGACAGCCAAGGTGAGGGGAATGACCATGAGGTGGGGATGGAGGCAGTAAGCACAGACATTTCCTCCACAAAGCTTCACTGCAATGGAACAGAAGGGGCACAGAAGCCAGAGTGACAGCGGGGCAGAAGCCACCCGAGGCTCTGCATCTGTTTGTGTAGAGATGGGAATAACTCAAATGTGTTTCTAGACTGTGGGGAAGGAGCAAGAGAGGAAGAGGGAAAAACACAAAGGGAAGGGAAGAACAGGAAGAAGAAGGGGCCTAAAAGAAAGCAGAGGGGACAGGCACGAGAGCTCTTGAAAAGTATGAGAAATTGGGAGAAAAATCAGGAAATGTATATTTTAAAGCTTCTAGAACATTCTATCAACATGTAAACATGTCCTCTGGATAGCCATTGGCCCTGGCTCTCATACAGAGGTCTACAGACCTCCATGATGCACTGCCCATCACCAGCCACTAGATCGATGTGGCACCAAATGTGACTTAGCACCTGTGGAGGTGTCGATGAGGCCCCAGGTGAAGAAGACTCAGCCCCAGGTGGGCTCACACTGCGTCACCCACCTTGCATCATACTCCTGTAGGCGGTGTCTGTGATGGCATAGATGTGAGGGGGCATCTCGTGCCTCTTCTTGCCCTTGTACATTTCCACAATCTCTTCAGAGTAGATGGGCAGGTTCTTGTAAGGATTGATGACCACACAGAACAGGCCTGAATAGGTCTAAAGAAAAGAGCGGCAGATAGGAACGGGTTAGGAAGTCTGATTCTCACTAGTGTACAAACTTCGCAGCAAAATACGTGCGGCTTCAAAGGACCTGAGTCAGCCTGACGTGAAGGCACTCCCTGATGGCCCTTGCTCCCAGTGGCCCAGCTCCCACAGCCCTGTTGCAGGTGTGGCGCACCGGCATCCTCCTTCTGCCCTGTAAGTGAAGATCCTCCCTCTCCACTGCAGGAGTGCTCCAGCCTCGTAGGTCACTGAGTGTGTGTATCCACCAGGCAAGGTCTTTGGCTAAACGGACAGCAGAAGTCCAGTTACAAAACTCAGAACCGAGGACAATGAGAGATGTGTTTGTCGTCGTGAGAGAGACATAAACAGAAGAGGGCTCAGCTGCAGTGCAGCAAACTGCAGAAACCCAAATCATTCCACACTGAAGGAGGCTGAGAGATAGTGAAGCTTACATCTTTCTAGCACTGGAAAAACGCACTGTGTCCTAAACCAATTAGATCTTTTGTGGGATACTGGGAACCAGACAGACACCTCTTTCTCTGGAATCTTCTAGAGACATTCACATGCAAATCCCTCAAAAACTTTAAGACTATTTCACGTTCCCTGTGAGCTTTCTCCAAGACTTCTCTGGAGGGGAACACAATTAATCAACATCCAGGCCGGGCGCGGTGGCTCAAGCCTGTAATCCCAGCACTTTGGGAGGCCAAGACGGGCGGATCACGAGGTCAGGAGATCGAGACCATCCTGGCTAACACGGTGAAACCCCGTCTCTACTAAAAAATACAAAAAAACTAGCCGGGCGAGGTGGCGGGCGCCTGTAGTCCCAGCTACCCGGGAGGCTGAGGCAGGAGAATGGCGTGAACCCGGGAGGCGGAGCTTGCAGTGAGCCAAGATCCGGCCACTGCACTCCAGCCTGGGTGACAGAGTGAGACTCCGTCTCAAAAAAAAAAAAAAAAAAATTAATCAACATCCTTAATGTGAGGTACCTAAAATACACCCAATACTCCAAGTGTGACTTAATCAATTTCAAATAAGACCCTCCAGAGTCAGATATCCTGAGTTCAAATCTCAGCAAGGGTAAGGTTCTTAACCTCTCTCTCCCTCCATTTCTTGATGTGAAAAACGGGGACAGGCAGAGCTCTAGACCTCATTGGGTGGTTAAGAGGATTAAATGAAGCGCTTACACAGCAGGCAGCGCAGCCTTGGAGAGTAGCTCTGGGCAGGTCAGGAGAACCATTTCCAACAGCAACAGTTTACACACATCTGTCCTTCCTCATCTTCAGGTAAATACACCTTACCTTGTGACTGCCTCCGTGTCTTCAGGTAAATATACTTTACCTTGTGACTACTAATTCTTTTTCTAATAAACTTCCTGTTATTTTTTTCTCCCAAGATCCCTCTCCCCCATCAAAAAAAAAAAAAGACAGAGACTCCTAATAGCTGCGCAAGACTCCCAAGACCACCCAGGTGGTAGGTGCTCAGTTGGGGGACGCAACTCTCTTTAAGAAGCTGGAGCAACCCAAGTACCCCCTTCCTAAGAAAATGGGCCTGAGGGACCCAGCGAAGTGAGGCCAGGGCTCCACGTACCACATCAACTGCGGCCCTGCCTCTGTGAAGTGACGATGGAAGGTCACAAGGCATTGGGTAGAGCTGGGAGCAGACTCGGGTCTCCAATGCCAACCTCCTTGGTCATGGAGGCCGGTTCTCCAAGCTCCTTCCAACCTTCTGCTTTCTCCATCACAAATGGCCTGCACCTTGATTGTTCATGAAGCAGCCACCAGTCCATGCACTATGGGGTCAACCCAGCCCCCTTGACCTGTGCCCTTTCCAGTCACTCCAAAACTGGGGATGGATCTTGTGGCTGAACCCAAAGACAGGGTCCACAAAGGAACCAGTCATGAAGAGAAGGCTCTTCTCAGGCACTGGCCAAAGGCTATTGGCACAGGGAACTTCCAGGCAGCAATTAGACTAAAGGCAGAACGCAGAGGGCCCCACCAACCACACAATGGTATGTATTCAAAACAGCTGAGGCCAGATACAGGGGCTCACACCTGGAATCCCAGCACTTGGGGAGGCCAGGGTGAGAGGATCGTTTGAGGCCAGGAGTTCAAGACCAGCCTAGGCAACAAAGCAAGTCTCCATCACTACAAAAAATTAAAAAATAATTAGGTGGGTGTGGTGGCATGCACCTGTAGTCCCAGCTACTCAAGAGGCTGAGATGAGAGGATCACTTGAGGCCAGGAGTTCGAGGTTGCAATAAGCCATGATGGCAATGCTGTGCTCCAGCCTGGGTGACAGAGGGAGACCCTGTCTCTTAAAAAGAAAAGAGCAGCTGAGCTTAAAAATGGACAAACATGTTTGGCTGCTTGGAAAAAGGGATGCAGGGCCCTTGATTTCCTTTCTTCCTGGGATAATTAGTTACTTGTTTTCCCTCCAACTATTCTTTTCACAAGAGACCAGGAAAGCTCTGAGGCAAAGAAGTGCAAACACGGTATTGGCAACCTACAGGCCCGGGCATTTCAGAAGGAAGAGAAGCGGGAGCCTATTCTGGTTTTCCCTCTGCATCAATGTTGAATGGGGACAAGATAGAAGGCCAGGGAACAGCAAGGTCACCCCAGGAGCTCAGAAACAATCAAGCTTTGTTCCTGGACTTTCAGAAAACCCACACTCTAGGAAATCCAGCCCAGGAAAATCAAGGACACGTGGTCGCACACTAAGGGAGTGCCATGGAGCCAGATGTTTGGAAACAGCTGGTGCTGACAGCAGAAGGGGACTGCGGGTCATTAGGACAAGTCTTTCTGACAGCTGGGTGGGCAGATGGTCCTGTGGAGTGGTCTACGGGAGCTCCAAGTTCTCTGGGCTAATCCCATCAAATCAGTGATGATGGAGCTAAGCCCTGTGGAATGAGCACTGAGGCTCAGGTGGGAGGAAGGAGATTCACTGGATGCTCGTGGAGGCAAGACATCGAGCAAAGCGGCTTTGCTCCCACGCGGCGCGGCCACGCCATGGTGCTGCTCCATTCACAAGCCACAGAGGCTCTTTGTGCCCATCCGCCCCCATCCCAGGGCCTCACCCCCTGAAGAAAAAGACAGAGCAGCTGTGGCTCAGAATTAGCCACGCCGCCCACAATGCTGGGCAAACAGGCCGCACGAAGGCTCCTGAGGTCATGATTTGGAAGCTTGATGGAGAGATAGACCGTGAATGAGGCAGCACCTCCTGCCCAGGCGGCCCCGCCCAGGGGCACTGACATCTTAACAGCTCTGCACCTGCTGGGGTCTCCACTACAGTGACTGCAGAGGCCATCAATGGGCCTCTTAGTGATGATGCTTAGAAGAAGGCTGGTAAGAGGCAGGAACAACTGCACACCAGAGGTGACAGCAAGGAAGCGAAAATGAGAGTTAATGCCTCCAGCCAAAGAGTCCTGGAGAAAAGGCGTAGGCACTACCCACCACGCCTACCCACAGTAAAATCTCCGCGTGTGGCTTGCAGAGGAAAGACGCAGCCACTAACACTGAATATATCTGAATAATGACTGTTCCCTTTTGTGGGAGGGAAAGGCTCTGTGCAGGCTCAGGCAGGTTCAGGTGCTCCGCTTGTTTTAATTCATATCCAGTGGATCCCAAAAGAGACTCAAGTTAAAAAGGCACCAATAAAGAGCTAAGCAGAGGAACAGGAGTTACTTTCACTTGTAACACACATCAGCAGCCTGAGTCCAGGCCCCCAGGCCCTGCCCCGAGCCAGGTGCTGGCTGGGCGCTTTAGAAAGTTCCCATGGAATCCTTGCAGATGAGAAAGTGAGACTCCATGTAGCTATGTCTCATGGTCAGTAAGGGGTAGAACTGGGATTTGAACCAGGTCCTGGAGGCTCCAACTGTAGCACTTAAGGGCTCTGCTTTACCGAGCAGAGGCCGTCTCAGCTTAGTGGCACAGCAGAGTGGGGGTGACATAACCTATAAAGCCTGCCAAGAGGAGCACCTCTCAATCCCAGACAATGAGGCTGCGGCTCCCATGTCACCGCCACAGACACTGTGCTTCCTTAAAGCACAGTCTGTCGTTCATTTATTTGCAAGTCACTAAGTCTGAATTTCAGTGGTTAATACTCCTTAGGGACAGGGGCTTTTAATTTGGTCCACATGATAATCTCATCAAGAAACAGATGAGACATAATTGGGCTGAAAATCAGGAACCCAAGTTCCAGTCTCAGCCTGGCCAACACCTGGCTGTGTGACCCTGCTTAAGTTCCTTGCTATCGGCTGGGTGCAGTGGCTCACGCCGGTAATCCCAGCACTTTGGGAGGCCGAGACGGGCAGATCACGAGGTCAGGAGATCGAGACCATCCTGGCTAACATGGTGAAACCCCGTCTCTACTAAAAAATACAAAAAAAAAAAAAAAACCTAGCCGGGCGAGGTGGCGGGCGTCTGTAGTCCCAGCTACTCGGGAGGCTGAGGCGGGAGAATGGCGTCAATCTGGGAGGCGGAGCTTGCAGTGAGCTGAGATCCGGCCACTGCGCTCCAGCCTGGAAGACAGAGAAAGACTCCGTCTCAAAAAAAAAAAAAAAAAAAAAAAGAAGGCTGGGCTTTAAAGGAGACTGTTCCCCATATCTACTTGTTGATAGGTCCTTGATGAGCCAGGCTCATCCCCAAAGGGTGGGCATCAATGGCAGAAAACAAGGACCTCGTTGTCACAGACTGACACAGACTGATTTAGCAATCAACAAGGAAATGCAGTCCTTGTCAGGAATTCCGGGCAAATAAAATGCCCCATGGCTCCACTGAAGGCTTTAGCACATGGAAGCGCACTCAGAAGCATGAGTCTACCTCGTAGAAATGTGCTTAAGTCTTTCTGAAATCATACAGAAAATTAAACAGCTGACCCTTTGAGAGCTGCTATCTCTGTAATGGAATGAGCCTGCCACCACCTCCTTTTATTACACATGTGATCGTGAGCAAAATCCCTCAGTCTGAAAGTTGGTCTTCCCATCTATAAAGTGGGAAGGCCATAATAGTCTTTTCTCTTTTTTTTATTTGAGACTCTGTTGCCCAGGCTGGTGTGCAGTGGTGCAATCTCAGCTGACTGCACCCTTGACCTCCCAGGCTCAAGCGATCCTCCCACCTCAGCCTCTAGCAAGTAGCTGGGACTATAGGCACGCCACACTATGCCCAGCTAATTTTTCTGTTTTTTGTAGAGATGGGGTTTCGCCATGTTGCTCAGGCTGGTCTCAAACTCCTGAGCTCAAGCAATCCT
Organism: Papio anubis; assembly: GCF_008728515.1. Taxonomy (NCBI): domain Eukaryota; kingdom Metazoa; phylum Chordata; class Mammalia; order Primates; family Cercopithecidae; genus Papio; species Papio anubis. The sequence goes on along the minus strand of NC_044991.1, from coordinate 14,365,548 downwards.
CTCGTCTTGGCCTCCCAAGGTCCTGGGATTGCAGGCATGCACCACCATGCCCAGCCTATAATAACCTCTTCATGGCTTTTTTCCTCCAGGTCAAAAACATTTTGAGGACTGTTTTATTCAGCCCAAAGTTCAAGGTGGCTAGAGCAGCATAAAGAAATAAAGAGCTATTTTAGGAATAATAACAAGCAGATATTTCTTTCCCACTGGGGACAAAACCAGAAGGAAATATCTTTGAGTTGAACAGAGGAATTTGAGGTTGATATTGGACAGGACTTTGTGATCCCAGAGCCTGTTGCCTCCAGGATACATAAATGCTCATCTCCCTGTCTCCTAACTTGGTGATGGGCTGTCTTTCTGCATTTCTTTCTTGCCAGAAGAAAGAAAATGACACCCCTGATCTGCTGCATGTGCTGGCCCTTTGCACATGCTGGACTCTCAAAACACTCCCCCTTGGTCAAGCCTGGCAAGGGACCAGCACTCAAGTGCTGGACAGAGTCCCGGAGCAAGTCTTACTCTTGGTGGCTCACCTCCGCTCAAAGTATACTCCCTAGTGAAGTAAGCCACACCAACATGCATCCATAAAGAACAAGATGGGCCAGGCACAGTGGCTCACGCCTGTAATCCCAGCACTTTGGGAGGCCCAAGCAGAAGAATCACTTGCGCACAGGAGTTCAAGACCAGCCCTAGGCAACATAATGAGACCCTGTCTCTAATAAAAATATAAAAAATTAGCCAGGCGTGGTGGCACAGGCCTGTAGTCCCAGCTACCAGAGAGGCTGAGGTGGCAGGATCGCTTGAGCCTAAGAGTTTGAGGCTGCAGTGAGCTGTGATCATGCCACTGCACTCCAGTCTGGGCAACAGAGCAAGACCCTGTCTCAAAAAAAAAAAAAGATGGCAGAGATACCAAAAACGGGCTTGGGGCAAACCGTGAAGGGAGAGGGGATCTGGTGACGCAAGAGAAACAAAGCAGGAAACCAGGAGATGGCACTCCCTACTTTAGAAGGAATCTACTACATTTTTGGAGTGCAAAAGGCTTATTGGAAAGAAATCAGAGATAAAGCTATTTTTAAAAATATTTTAAAAAATAACATATTTTATCTTAAAAAATACTTTAAATGAGATATTTTATTTTAAAATATATATATATATCTTTTTTTTTTTTAGATAGGGTCTTGTTCTGTTGCCCAGGCTGGAGTGCAGTGGCGTGATTTCGGCTCATTGCAAGCTCTGCCTCCCAGGTTCACGCCATTCTCCTGCCTCAGCCTTCTGAGTAGCTGGGACTACAGGTGCCCGCCACCATGCCCAGCTAATTTCTTTTTGTATTTTTAGTAGAGACGGGGTTTCACCATGTTAGCCAGGATAGTCTCAATCTCCTGACCTTGAGATCTGCCCAGCTCGGCCTCCCAAAGTGCTGAGATTACAGGCGTGAGCCACCGCGCCCGGCCATAAAAAATATTTTTAAAGATATTTTTAAAAATAATTAAAATTTTAGAAGATATTTTTTAAGATATTATTAAAAATAATTAAAATTTTTAAAAAGAGGCTGGGAGCGGTGGCTCAGGCCTATAATCCCAGCACTTTGGGAGGCCAAGGTGGGTGGATCACCTGAGGTCAGGCATTCAAGACCAGCCTGGTGAAACCCCATCTCTATTAAAAATACAAAAATTAGCCAGGCATTATGGCAGGTGCCTGTAATTCCAGCTACTTGGGAGGCTGAGGCAGGAAAATCACTTGAACCCGGGAGATGGAGGTTACAGTGAGCCAAGATCACGCCATTGCACTCCAGCATGGGCAACAGAGCAAGACTCTGTCTCAAAAAAAAAAAAAAAAAATTAAAAAATTAAAAAAGAGAAGGAATCTACAACATTGACCTGAACCTTCATATCTCCACCAAAACTTGAGGACAAAGGCCAGTGGGTGGGCATCCCTCAGACAGGGCCATATTCTTCTCCCTACATATGTTCTAAAACATGCTTCCTGTTTTGTTTTTGGCTGCAAAGGGAAAAGAATAATGTTATGGGAACATCCCACTAGGATGTTCAGATGTCAAAGTCCAAGGATGTCACCCCAGCACTCCTTCCAGACCCCTTCTCCACCAGAGAGCCAGGGCCCAGGCATGTGAGGGTGATGGGAAGACCTGGCCCGTCCCCACTTGGAGTCCTCAGACCCATCCTGCAGGGTGCCAGGGCAGCCACTTACGTAGATAAGCCCTGAGTAGTAACGCTCCTTGAGGTTGTGCAGCACCGAGGCTTCGTTGAGGCACGTGAGCTCCGCCATATCCTCCACCTTGGAGAACTTGGGCGGGTTCATCTTCTGGATGTCATCCTTGTTCACCTTCACCTTCTTCCCGTTCTCCACCAGCTCCACGATGGCCTCTTCGCCCACCTCCTCCTTGAGGCTGGCTGGCTCGAAGCCACTCTTGTCGGAAGGCACCCATACCAGCTTCTTGGCAGCCCAGTCGGCCTGGGCCAGCGGGTTATTGATGAAGTTTTTATCCACATAGAGATACTTATCGGCAGCTTGCTGTGCCATGGTGACTTACAGCCAGGACCTAAGGGGGAGGAAAAAGACAACACTTTACATACAACTACATCAGCCACACGAGATCACTCATACTCACACCTCTTCTTTTTGCAAACTGTATAGGATTAAGACGCAGTAAAACTCTGTATAACCAGGCTATACAATTTTCTTGCTCCACACTTTTGGAATAAAGATGTGCATCACTGAAAAAATAAGTTGGGTCCAGGACAGTGGCTCATGCCTTTAATCCCAGCACTTTGGGAGGCCAAGGCAGGCAGATCACCTGAGGTCAGGAGTTCAAGACAAGCCTGGCCAACATGGCGAAACCCCATCTCTACTAAAAATACAAAAATTAACCAGGCGTGGTGGTGCACACCTGTCATCCTAGCTACTCGGGAGGTTGAGGCAGGAGAATCGCTTGAACCCAGGAGGCGGAGGTTGCAGTAAGCTGGCTCACATCACTGCACTCCAGCCTGGGCAACAGAGAAACAGGCTGATAGCAGGGATTTTGTTAGCAATTAAAGGTAAGGTGTATCATCCTAGGGTCAATACACAATCAAACAAATCCATCAAGAAAACTATCGTGCCGAATGAACGTAACAAGAGTCTCCACGACAGATGCAATTCAAGTCGCTATGCTACACATAGAAGGTAGCAAAGTAGCCACACAGTTTAGGAGGATTTCCAACAAAAACAGGTTTCTAATCAACCAAAAACACGCAACTGACTACAACCCCACATGGCAGAAGTTTCCAGTTTAAAAAACTTTTTTTTTTTTTTTTTGAGACAGAGTCTCGCTCTGTCGCCCAGGCTGGAGTGCAGTGGCCAGATCTCAGCTCACTGCAAGCTCCGCCTCCCGGGTTCACGCCATTCTCCTGCCTCAGCCTCCCAAGTAGCTGGGACTACAGGCGCCCGCCACCTCGCCCAGCTAGTTTTTTGTATTTTTTTAGTAGAGACGGGGTTTCACCGTGTTAGCCAGGATGGTCTCGATCTCCTGACCTCGTGATCCACCCGTCTCGGCCTCCCAAAGTGCTGGGATTACAGGCTTGAGCCACAAAAACTTGTTCTTATTTCATGAAGTCAACTAAGACAAGAGAAGAAAATAAAACACCAATATATGTTGCCACCAGATTTGAATTCCATCTTGATAAGACAGCCCAAAAAAAAAGCAAAGAGAAAAGATGCCAGGTTCCAAGAAACATGTAGAATGCTAAGAGTGCTTCCCTTTGGGGACACTAAGGTCAAAAGTGACCCTCACAATTCATGGGCCAAGAGAACTTAAGTTCATGTGTGTTTGCTTTTTTCAAAACTCATCAACAAAATGAAGATATAAAATAGGCCGGGGACGCTGGCTCAGGCCTGTAATCCCAGCACTTTGGGAGGCCAAGGCGGGCGGATCACCTGAGGTCGGGAGTTCAAGACCAGCCTGATTAACATGGAGGAACCCCATCTCTACTAAAAATACAAAATTAGCCAGGCATGGTGGCGCACGCCTGTAATCCTAGCTGCTCGGGAGGCTGAGGCAGGAGAATCACTTGAACCCGGGAGGCGAGGGTTGTGGTGAGCTGAGATTGTGCCATGGCACTCCAGCCTGGGCAACAAGAGCAAAACTCCGTCTCAAAAAAAGGACATAAAATAATAATGCTGTATAGATCTGTGTGGTTTTATACTTTATGAAATGCTTTCATACATATTTCGCTATCTTGAAAGGTCTTTGTCATAACAACTCTGTAAACCAGGTAAGGTATATATTATTATCACCAATTTATAGATGAGGAAACAAGTTCCCTGGATGTAACGGGCTTTTCCATAGTCATTCAGTCCTGTGGCCTTTCCACGGCTAACACAGTCGTTATTCCTGCTCAGAGGCGCAGGCTGGGATCACCTGAGGTGGCCACCCTGGTGTAAAACAGACTCAGCTCGTGGCCACCAGAGGAGGCAGCCCAGAAGCTCACTGCCCAGCTCCCGCCGGGAAATCAAGAAAGATCAGGAAGGTGCTTTTTTTCCCTCTGAGATCAAGCCCCCTCCCCTCCGGCCCTTGCAATTCAGAAAGTCCCCAGATCCAAATACGGAATACCAAGGGCTTTCGTGCTTCCAGATTCCAAGAGGGTCTTGGATCCCAAGGAGGCTAGGGGCATGGGAGGGAAAGAACAAAAGGAAAAGTCTAGGCTGCCCAGAACTTTTCATCTGGGCTCATTAGCGGTTTTCAGTCAAGGCCGAGGGGCTCCCCTGGACTCACTCCAGGAGGGGCTGTTTTCCAGGAAAAAAACCTGTTTGCTGGCTCCCTTTTGCCAGGACGGACACAAGTCCCAGGAACAGAGCTTGGCAGCGTCACCAGCTGCCCCGGCCGGTGGCTCTGTTGACGTTCCCAACACAGGCAAACCCCACAGACTCTTGTGGGGACCAGGGGGGTACATCCACTCTGCAAGGATCACCCTGAGAGCAGGCCGGGCTCAGAGTGAGTCAGAGCAAACAAGACAGGAACGGTGGCTGTGAACTGCCTGGCAGCCCCGTCTTTGCTGCGGGTCTGAGGTCTAGGGTCTACATCAGGAGCAGCCCCCAGGGCACCACCAGCTTATTTTCAGCTGTCTGCACTTCCACCCTGGCCAGTCCATTCAAGCAAATCCAAGGTTTCTCCCCGCCAGGTAAATCCTAGTTGTTCTTTGCCTCCCTACCATGTGTCTGACCACTAACTAGTCAATAGGCACCCCCAGCGTCCCAGCACCCAGGCTCCCCAAAGTCTCCCCATTGCGTCCCTGCCTGCTCAAGACCTTGCAGCAATCACAGAACACAGGTCTCAGGGGCTGCTGGTTCTCAGCCTTTTCACAGACCCCAAACCCACGAAGGATAACTCCATGAATAGCAGAGAGAGACTCACTTGAACCCCATGCCCCAAAATCCTAAGTATGCTGCTGACCCCGCCAATGAAGCCATCTGAGGACATCAGTGCCCCTCATGAGACACCTACTGAGAGCAGAAGGGGCAGGGGACAGTTATTAAGTACCTCCCAGCACCAAGCTCCGTTTATTCACCACCTCACCTAACTGGTAACCATCCTGGGAAAGAGCTGTCTCAAGATTCATAATTCATAAACTAGGAAACAGATTCCCCAATTCATAAACTAGGAAACAGACTCAGAAAGGGCAAGTCACTTGTCCAGAGTTGCCCAGCCCAGGCATGGAGTGGGATGCTAACCCAGGGACACCTGGCCCCTGTGCCTGGCCTCCTCCCAGAACACTTGTGCCTGGGGTCCCTTGGAAGCCAGGCCGGCACTGGAGCTGGGCCCTAACTGTCCCCATGAGCTGAGTGTGATGTGGGGGGTGGAGAGGAATGCATTCCAGAGTGTTCAACAAATATTTACCGGATGTTATCGGGCAGGCAGGAAGGCTGAGTGAGCCTTCCCAGTGTGGACCACGTGGTCCATCAAAAAGCAGGCACGTTACAACTCAAGATTTACTCCTTCAGCCCGCTACTGTCGGCAGCAAGCTTGCAGCCCATCAGCAATGGCAGAATGAGCTCTGACCCTCCTCAAACTCTGCTTCACCCCAGCAATGCCAACCCTAACAGCAAAGAACCCATCTGGTAGTCTGGCTTCTCGGCAGCCCATGGCCTCCCTCGGGCTGCAGGGCCCAGGCACTCAGACTGCCCTGGAAATCTGCTTCGGAGGGTCACACACATCACACCAGCTGGTGGGGAGGAATTCCACCCAACCAACCGCCCTCAGAACCTCACCCTGCCCGACTTTCGGGCCTTGGTGGGAGGGCAGGGGACAGTCACAGGTCAGTGGTGTCCACGCGAAGGCTAGCAGAGGCCTGGCCACCAAGCCATAGTTCTTGCAAGAGGAAGAGAGAATGCATCCTGCCAGGGACACCCCCCGCCTCCAAAGACCAAGGCTGCAGCTGAAGGTCACAGCCCCTGCTTGCCTGGGCACCTCCCTCCCAGAACTTTTCATTAAGCAAGGCTGGGCTCTGCTCAGCCTGGCCAAGGACAGGGCTATTTGGTTTCAGCGACTCTGCTAGAATGACGTGGGTTAGCAGCAGCGCCAAGATCAATACACGGGTTAGACCAGCAGGGAGAGCTGCAAAGGTCAGGATAAATAGTGGAGTTTCTATGAAAGTCCCCTCGCCCACCTGGGCAGGATTAGCCGCATTCAATGATGGGGAGCCATAGGGCTGCAGCAGAGCTGCTGTTTCCATCTGTATCCGGTGAGGAGGCTCCTGTGCCCCTGGGGGCGTGGTGTGTGTGTGTATTAAGTGTGTTTAGTCAGGTTAATACTCAGACCTCTCCAGGATGCATGTAAGTTAAACCACCTTATCTATAATCCATATGCCTCATTTATGAATGGAGGATACTAAAGAGCTGCTAAAAATTCAGTAAGGGGCACGACAGCAGGATACCCAGGAGGCAGTCTATCAAACACAGCAGCCAGCATGCAGCCACTCCTCCCTACTCTGTCCTGGGGCTGTGCTAAATGGCCTCTTTGAAACCTTTTTTGAGACAGAGTCTCGCTCTGTCGCCCAGGCTGTAGTGAAGTGGCAAGCTCTCAGCTCACTGCAACCTCCACTCCCAGGTTCAAGCAATTCTCCTGTCTCAGCCTCCCAAGTAGCTGGGACTACAGGCGCCCACCACCATAGCCGGCTAATTTTTGTATTTTTAGTAGATGCGGGGTTTTAGGTCAGAGTGGTCTTGAACTCTTGATCTCAGGTGATCCGCCCGCCTTGGACTCCCAAAGTGCTGGGATTACACTCATGAGCCACTAGCCCAGCCGAAACTTTTTAAAACTGCCCATAATATAAAGGTAAAAGAAAAATATTCCCCTAAATTCCTAAACTCCCCCTACCACCCTTCCCCTCCTTGCAAAATCAGTTTTCTCTTTCTCTGCGTGGTCCTTTCTGGACCTGGTTCATGGAAACACTTGATTTTTAACTATGAGGCAGAGGACAGAGTTTCAGATTTTGTATTTTCCTTACTTACTATGACTGTTTTCCTGTAGGGCGAGGATTTGCTTGGTTTTTGTTTTTTTGAGATGAAGTCTTGCTCTGTCACCCAGGCTGGAGTGCAATGGCATGATCTCAGCTCACTGCAACCTCCGCCTCCTGGGTTCAAGCGATTCTCCCACCTCAGCCTCCCAAGTAGCTGGGACTACAGGCGTGTGCCACCACACCAGGCTAATTTTTTTGTATTTTTAGTAGAGACGGGATTTCACCATATTGGCCAGGCTGGTCTCGAACCCCTGACTTCAGGTGATCCGCCCGCCTTGGTCTCCCAAAGTGCTAGGATTACAGGTGTGAGCCACCACACCCAGCCTCAGATTTGCTTGTTAATCAATTTTATCCAACCCATTTTACAGGTGATGATGCAGCAGTGGCCCTGAGAGAAAGCAACTCTACTCAGTCACACAAGCTGGGAGAATGAGGACCTGAACACAGAACTCCTGACTCCAAGGCCTCAATGTCCATCATTTAATAGCTGCATCATATTCTCAAGTGTGTGTTTTTTTTAAGGACCACTTACAAGGTTTTTTTACCACCACGCCCAGCTAATTTTTGTAGTTTTAGTAGAAATGGGGTTTCACCATGTTGGCCAGGCTGGTCTTGAACTCCTGACCTCAGGTGATCTGCCTGCCTTGGCCTCCCAAAGTGCTGGGCTTATAGGCGTGAGCCACCACGGCCAGCCTTAGTGTACCACCACCTTCAGACACATTCCCAGAAGTGGAGTTACAGGAGCAAAGAACATACAAACATTTCTACAGTCCTGGGATGTCCCATCCAGTTGTTTTCCAAAAGGGTTGAATCGATGTGCACTGCCATTTGAGCAGGATGTACATGTGAAAGCAACCAACCAGCATCCTCAACCACTAAAACACACACACACACACACACACACACAGAGGAAAGATCTCCAGGGCTCAGAAAGTCCCGAGCTCCTGTGGGAATGGGCAGGCCAGCAAGAGGTTCAGAAGGAAGCAAGCAGCTCTCGCCCCTGGAGATGAGACTGGATCTGGCTGAGGCCATCCCCCAGCGCTTTCCTTCCCGCCGGCTTCCTGCGGGTGCCAGTCCAACTCCAAGAAACCCAAGCAGTTGCCTTTTTAGGCCATAATCGAGCAGGACACAACCAGAGGCTAAATTAGGACTCTCAGGAAATGATGAAACTGAAAGTAAATAGGTTGACCAAAAACATCTTCTTTCAACCCAAAATGTAATGCCTCAATTATTTGCCTTCTCCCCTTCCCCGCAAACATCCATATGGATCTTTTATTTCTCCCTGTTTTCCCAGAGAATCCTCTCCCTCCCTCTCTCCCTCCGTTTCTCTTTTTACTTATTTGTGGGTTTGTCTGGAAAATGAACAGCTAGCACCTTAAAGACAGAACTTATTCTACTCTCAGATCTTTGGTCGAAACGTTGAGAGCATTTCCACTCCCAGACAACGAGGGCTGATGTAAACCTTTCCATGGGCCAAGTTCTAGGCTGGGAGCGTCCAAGTCATCACCTTCATCACAAAGCTGCATAGACCGAGGGCCTGCTAGTAAGCGCTGTGTGTTCTCACTCAATCCTTGCAATAATTTCATGAGGCACATATATACTCATTTTACAGGTGGGGGAAATGGGGCTCAGACAAGACACAAAACCTAGGGTCAGACTCAGCCCCGTGTGGCTTCAATTCCCTGCTCCATTTCCCCTTTAGCTGCCTTCCTGGTGAGGTCAAGGGGGCTACAAGAAGCAAACAGAGAACCCCCCTTATTAATTAAGAAGACTTTAATAATGCCACCTCAAAGCTATAAACCCCATCTTCCCATGCTGGCTCGCACAAGGGACTCCATCCTTCCAACCTAAATTGCTGGGGGCTAAGAAGGTGGGGGTGTGACCTTGGGTGAGCCATTTGAGTTCTCTGTGCCCAGTCTGCCAGGAGTTAACCTAACCAATCTCCAATGGCCCTGGGCATGCCAAGGTTTCAGTTCAGACACCCCAGCGGCCTCAGCCCAGACACTGAAAGCCCTATTCCAGCCTCACCACTGATGTACGCAAGCAGCCCCTCTGTTTGTTTGTTTCCCTCCCCACTCCCATCCTGGAGAACACAGGTGAACATGTCCTTTCTCTTTCTCCTTGCAGCTGCTCGTTTTGAGTTAAATAAAACTGTCAAAGTAGCTGGCTTCCATTGTTAAGAAAGATTCTTTGGGCCAGGCGTGGTGGCTCATGCCTGTAATCCCTGCACTTTGGGAGGCTGAGGCAAGTGGATCACCTGAGGTCAGGAGTTTGAGACCAGCCTCGTCAAAATAGTGAAACCCTGTCTCTACTAAAGATACAAAACTTAGCCAGGCGTGGTGGCACGTGCCTGTAATCTCAGCTACCAGGGAGGCTGAGGCACGAGAATCGCTTGAACCCAGGAGGCAGAGGTTGCAGTGAGCCGAGATCATGCCACTGTACTCCAGCCTGGGCAACAGGGTGAGACTCCATCTCAAAAAAAAAAAGAGATTCTTTGAAAGCAGCTGCTATAATAATGTAGAATTTTTCAAGCTCATTTGATTCACTTATTCAATCAACTAATACACAGAGAATCCACATGCAAAAAGATCATGACAAAGGCATAAAGATCCCAAGGGGTTTCTAATGAGGTCACGCAGCAGGACGGGCATGCACACGCACACGTCTAGGTAACTAGATGCAGTGTCCACCTGGGCAATGTGGTAGAGTAGACAGAAAGCAAGTTCCTTGGCTTCCTTCTGTCCTGTTCACTGCTGAATCCAACACCCAAAGGCAGTAAGCACCCGCTAGACGGATCTGCCGTGTGGATGAAAGCCAAAACTCCTTGCTCTGTGGCCTTGGGCCGGTGCCACCTCTCTGGCCTCAACCGTAAATGCAGATAATATTTTCTGCTGCCTTCCCTGCCTCACAGGGCTGCTTAATGCAGCATGTATTCCTTAAACGCACATAACGACAAGACAGGACGCCTACCACTGTGGAACATTCATGCAGAGAGGAAGACCCACCACAACCAGCTCCACCACAGACTCAGTGAAGAAGAGGAGAGGAACACGCAATTTGCCGTGGGAACAAAGCGAAAAGGACAATTCCTTGGACGCTCAAGCGAGAGTGTCGTGGAGGATGTGACATTTAAACTGTGTCCTGGAGGATGGGTAAGATATTGACGGGGAAAGGAAGAGATGGTGGAAAAGTATTCCGGGCCGAGGGAGAAAAGCAAGAGCCAACGGGCCGGGCGCGGTGGCTCATGCCTGTAATCCCAGCACTTTGGGAGGCCGAGATGGGTGGATCACAAGGTCAGGAGATTGAGACCATCCTGGCTAACACGGTGAAACCCCGTCTCTACTAAAAAAAAATACAAAAAACGAGCCAGGCGAGGCGGCGGGCGCCTGTAGTCCCAGCTCCTCAGGAGGCTGAGGCAGGAGAATGGCGTAAACCCGGGAGGCAGAGCTTGCAGTGAGCGGAGATCCAGCCACTGCACTCCAGCCTGGGCGACAGAGCAAGACTCTGTCTCAAAAAAAAAAAAAAAGGGGGCCAACGTACAGAAAGAAGGCACAGTCGCTCACTAACCACATACAAAACAATGCCACAGCACTACGGCTATCTAGGGCCAGAGAATCCTTTGTGGTGGGGCTGTCCTGTGCCTTGTGCAGTATTCAGCAGCAGAGCAGCACCCCGGCCTCTACCCACTAGATGCCAGTCGCACCCTGTCCCCAGTTGTGACAACCAAATATGTCTCCAGACATCACCAAAGGTGGAAGCTGAGGGTTGGGGGGGAAGACAAATTGCCTCCAGTTGAGCCCACTGATTGAAGGGGTTCGTATAAGCGAACGCTGCACTATGAAGCCATACCTCTCAGTCGTCATCCTCCCCCATCTCTGAAGTGCACGGGCCAAATCTCCTTAACAAAACAGACGTCCTCAGGGCAAAATGATTCCCAGGACCCCATAAAAATGGCCATTATGGATGGCATTGTCACCAAGGAATGACAGCCCTTGTAACATGCTGTATTCTAAGAGATCTGACCTAGATTCACCTGCTGGACTGTGCTTTAAAGATCTTGAATAGCCAATTTAAAAGTAAACCCATCAACCAGGCGGAAGAGACTGATGTGCCTCCCCAGGCAGGCAAGAAGCACCTTCAGAACCTCCAACACGGCAGCTCAGCCTGCGACTCATAAGCAAAGTCACCAGCATCAAAGGATCCAGATGATTAACGGAAGACAAGCAGGAGCCACATTTTGGAGGCCGGGGGTGGGAGTTGTTGACATGGCTGTGCCAGCTCACCCCACCCTGGGAATCCCATCAAACACTTTTTTTTTTTTTTTTTTTTTGAGACAGAGTCTCTCTCTGTTGCCCAGGCTGGAGTGCAGTGGCGTGATCTCGGTTCACTGCAACCTCCACCTCCCGGGTTCAAGCAATTCTCCTGCCTCAGCCTCCCGAGTAGCTGGGATGACAGGTGCACACCACCGCGCCCGGCTAATTTTTTGTATTTTAGTAGAGATGGGGTTTCGCCATATTGGCCAGGCTGGCCTCGAACTCCTGAGCTCAGGCAATCCACCCACCTCGACCTCCCAAAGTGGTAGGATTATAGGTGTGAGCCACCGCACCAAGCCCAAATGCTATTTGTTGAATACTTTAGGCAAATCAATCTGGATTAGACCCAGGAAATCCATAGCTTCCACCACTGGGATACCCGGACTATTTCCCGCCCAGAGCTCTTCCCCACTCCCCTTCATATATTAATAAATATATTTAAACACCTACCAACGAGCCATCTCCACCTGGAGGACACACCGTCACACCTGAACTCCCCCACCTTCTCTCCCCAGACCCATACCCTCTTCTGGGTGTCCATCTCTGGGAGACGCTGTCCATCTGGCCACCCAAGACAGTCATCGTAAACTCCTCCCCAGCCCTCCGCCAACACCACTGCCCGTGCCCTATTCCAGTCCAGGCCCACAAGCCCTCCCTTCTGGGCTGCTCCCAGTGCCTCCCTCCTGGCCTCCCCTGCCACTTCTACAGAACTCCTTTCTGATGACTCACAAATTCAAATTCCTATTTATGTGAATTCCTATTTTATCGATATTACTTGGTCAGTTCAAAATGGTTCAACAGCTCCACACCTTCTCCAGAATAAAGTCTAATCTTCTCTGCATGGTAAGCAAGCCCTCTAGGACCCCACCTGTTCATCTTACCCCTGCCCTTCCTTTCTGCCACAGTTGTCCCCAGCGGCATATAATCAATTCCATTCACATTACACTCCGCTCAGGCCTCCAGGCCTTCAAAGAAGCCAGAGAAGTGTCCTTTGTACTAGGAACCCTCTCGGAGATCTCAGCTCAAACACTCCCTTCTCTAAAGACTTTTTGCAGCAGAAAGACGTGTCATATATATGTCCCTCTCATCTGTGCTCTGTACTTGTTCCACTGTAACCAAACAGCTAAATACTCACTATTTGTAGTTTTATTTGAGGACAGGAAATGGATCTCATTCATCAATTCCAAATGTCTAGCACAATGCGGGGCCCAGAGCAGGTGCTCAGTTAAAGTGTCCTGAATGAATGGATGAGGAACAAGGCCAAAATGAGCAAGAAAGACTTGACGGGGAAGGTCCCAAGAGGCTGGAAAATCCCCTTGGGCTGTGGCTGTGCAAAGACGGCCAGGGCTGGAGAGCTGAAGGTAACAGGAGAGCCAAGTTGAAACCACACACGCATGAGGGTTACAGCCACCTAATTTGTTACAAACACCAAACCATTTATGGACTAGTTTTTATATCCTCAAAACAAAAAGGGAAAGAATGCATATTGGGGCTTTCAATCTACAGAGAGAAATAGGACTGAAGATAATTTATTGGTTTTGCATATAGTTCAACCATCTCTGTTTTCTAGAACCTTCTAGCACCCCCTGATTAAATGTAGAGGCACCTACCGCCTACTACCAGTCCAACAAACCAGAAAGAATCTTGGCTGGCATGGCCCCTGCTCTTGCTAGGATGCCATGAGAAGGTCGTGTGCTCTCCTGGAAGGCTACGCCTCCATCTATCAAGTAGGTGCTGGCAACATCGACCTTTGGTATCAACTCAGAACTGAGAGACGGAAGGGTGGAAAAACCACAGCCATGTGAGGTCCTGGTTCTGCAAATCCTAAGATAAATGCTTGTAATGCACCATGATGGGGTTTATGGCTTTGGGGCCAGACAGACCTGGGTTGGAGTCCCAGGTCCCCTACTCACAATTCCTGTGACCTTGAAGCTGTTAGCACCTCAATTTCCTAGCTTTAGAATGAAGGGGGAAAAAAAAGGAGTTGTAGCTCGAGTTCCCAGCGGAGAATGGCATGATAGGAATTCCCCTCCCAATTCCTCTATCTTGTGATCCTGAGCTATTTAATCCCCACTCTTCCTAGGAATGACACCTGGGCCCTCTGCAAATCAGTTTCCAGGAGTCTAGTGACTCTTTCTGCAGGTTATGTCCATCCATAGAGGACAGCTCTCAGGGACGGTGACTATCAAGACAGCAATCTGCAGAGGGAAGACAGTTTCATGGCCGAGTAAGGATGGAATGCTGCCTCCCTATGGCCCTCTTGCAATCACGATATGCACAAAAGGTTGTAGGAAGCAGCCTGCAAAAAGAAATCTGTTTAACTTCCGGCCGGGCGCGGTGGCTCACGCCTGTAATCCCAGCGCTTTGGGAGGCTGAGGTAGGCGGATCACGAGGTCAGGAGACAGAGACCGTCCTGGCTAATGAGGTGAAACCCCGTCTCTACTAAAAAATACAAAAAAATTAGCCAGACGTGGTGGCGAGCGCCTGTAGTCCCAGCTACTCAGGAGGCTGAGGCAGGAGAATGGCGTGAACCCGGGAGGCAAAGCTTGCAGTGGTGCACTCCAGCAGGGGCAGCAGTATGAGACTCTGTCTCCAAAAAAAAAAAAAAAAGAAAAAAAGAAAAAAAAGAAATCTGCTTAACTCCATCCCAGGAATATCCTGCAGGAAAAATCGCTCTCCATGCTGGTCTGGGAAATGCTGGTCTGGTGAGATGGGCACAAAGCCTGTGGCAGAAGAGCTGGATTTGAGTCTGGCGAGGTGCTGACCAGCTGTGCAATCCTGCAGGCACCACCCAGGCCTCGCTTTCCCACCTGCAAGATGTGCTGTCTGCTCACAGGTACGCACAAGCCCACTCTCCGCCATACACACCAGGGCTGTCAGAGCAGTTATCTACAGGGTGGGTCAGCAAAGTGGCTCCTCTGTCACTCAGGGCTAACCTACAGCAGCCTCGACCTAGGCCCTCACTCTCCCTAGGCTAACAAGGGGTGAGGGGCTCCTCCCAGCTGCCCAGGGCCCAGGAGGTAGGAGCTGAGGACTGCGGGTGGGCCCCCCTTCCCTTCCCACCTCAGGAATGTTGTTTGCTTACAGAAGAAGCTGGAACTTGTTTCCATTAGCAGTATTCCAACCCAAGCCTGTGCTGATGCTTAGCAGATAAGAAAACCAGAGAGGGACTTAGTGCCCGGGCCTCAGAGCCTGCCCTGTCTGCCGGCTCTGCCTTTGCCTCCTCGAAGCGGGTATGGAGGGAGGCTCAGGTGATTGCTGAAAGTCCAGGGAACACTGAAAGATGACAGCATTTGCCTGTCCAAGGGAGGGCCTGTGGTCACTTTCACTTTGCCTGGTACCCAAGGAAACCCAGACTACCAAAAATACCACCAGTATGTATTTCAAATCATGTTGTACACGATGGATATAAACAATTTTTGTCACCTTAAAAATTAAATGAACTTTTCTTTTAAAAAAAATGACACCAGACACCAGAAGGTGGTACATAGATTCCCTCTTCCTGCATGGGAAGGGGTGGGGGCAGTAGCTTGGGACAGGCTGGAGGGGATAAACTGGGGCAGCTAACCCAGGATCTTATCAGCCATTTAGGAATGTGGACTTTATTCTAGGGATAGTGGGGGAGGAGCAGAGGTGACATCATCAGATTTGTATTTTCAAGTAATTGGTTGGGCGCGGTGGCTCATGCCTATAATCCCTGCACTTTGGGAGGCCGAGGCGGGTGGATCACGAGGTCAGGAGATAGAGACCATCCTGGCTAACACAGTGAAACCCCATCTCTACTAAACAAAATACAAAAAATTAGCCAGGTGTGGTGGTGGGCACCTGTAGTCCCAGCTACTCGGGAGGCTGAGGCAGGAGAACGGCGAGAACTCAGGTGGAGCTTGCAGTTAGCCGAGATCGCACCACTGCACTCCAGCCTGGGCGACAGCGCGAGACTCCGTCTCAAAATAAATAAATAAATAAATAAATAAAGTAATTGGCTGGGGGTGCACAGTGGCTCACACCTGTAATCCCGGCACTTTGGGAGGGCAAGGCAGGTAGATCACGAGGTCAGGAGTTTAAGACCAGCCTGGCCAAGATGGTGAAACCCTATCTCTACTAAAAATATAAAAATTAGCCAGGCATGGTGGTGGGCGCCTATAATCTCAGCTACTCGGGAGGCTGAGGCTGAGAATTGCTTGAACCCAGGAGGCGGAGGTTGCAGTGAGCCAAGATCGTGCCACTGCACTCCAGCCTGGGCGACAGAGCAAGACTCCACCTCAAAAATAAAAAAAAAAGAAATCATCCTCCCTTACCTGCACAGAGGGGGCAGTGAGAAGCCAGTGGTTAGAAAGTACTGGGGACTTGCAATGAGGGAGCTTCCAATCTAAGAGAAGAAAAGACAGTTCCCTGACCAGGCTAGATGGAGAGTGATTAAATGACACGAGAGGGACAAGTGCAGACACAGATTTCACCCTCTCATCTCCTACTCCAAAGAGTCTGGCTCGAGGAGAGTCCTGAAATCACCGTCCTACAACAGTGAGAAGTAGTCCAGGAATCCCAGGAGCTCCAGGGCCAGTGTTTCCAAAGCATCTTGGGCACAGATCTCATGCAGGATGTGTCACATGGACTACACAATAAAGTGTCCAACTGGGTGTCCTCCAGTAAGATACCAACCTCAGGACCACAGAGACATAGCTTTGGGTCCTCAGCACAGAAACCATTTCAGTGCAGTGGCACGATCTTGGCTCACCCCAAACTCTGCCTCCTGGATTCAAGTGATTTTCCCGCCTCAGCTGGGACTACAGGCGTGTGCCAGCACGCTCGGCTAATTTTTGTATTTTTAGTAGAGACGGGGTTTCACCATGTTGGCCAGGATGGTCTTGAACTCCTGACCTCAAGTGATCCAGCTGCCTCAGCCTCCCAAAGTGCTGGGATTACAGGCGTGGGCCACCACGCCCGGCCTGAAACCATTTCTTAATGAATAAGTCAATCAACCAGTGAGCCAGGGCAGAAAGCAGCAAAAACTTGAGGCCAGCCTTGCCATCACCCCAGAATGACAGCCCACCTAGCATGGATAGAAGTGTGCCTCCCACAGCCTTTATAACCCCACCCCAACTCCTTCCACCAGTGCCTCTCAACCATCTTTCCAGCCACACCTCTCTTGTCCCCTGCTAGAACCCTCCATTCCAGTCACCAGAGCACACTCCCCAGAACAGCCTTTGCTTCAGCTGTCACCCAGAGACAAGCTGGAGGGCCCATCTCCCTAATTCTCCACAGACTGAGAGTCCCCAAAACCAAGTGGACATGCCATCTCCCCCAGGCAGCCTCTCCTAGTATGAATTTCGCACAGTATGAATTACCCTAGTATGAATTACTCATCCTTCTCCCTCCTCCCCGACAGGCCCAGCACAATCTGCCTTACACCAGAACCATGGCTTCACTGCCCGTGTCCTCCAATGTCTCTTAGAACTCTCTAGAGGTGGCCAGGTGCGGTGGCTCAGGCCTGTAATCCCAGCACTTTGGGAGGCCGAGGCAGGTGGATCACAAGGTCAGAGGTTCGAGACCAGTCTGACCAGCGTGAGTGAAAACCCTCTCTACAGAAAAAATACAAAAGTGGCTAGGCGTGGTGGCGAAGCCTGTAATCCCAGCTTCTCAGGGAAGACTGAGGCAGCAGGGTGGCAAAGCCAGAGGCAGGAGTTGTAGTGAGCGAGGGTCAGCACCACTGCACTCCAGCCTGGGCGACAGAGCGAGACTCCATCTCAAAAAAAAAAAAAAGAACTCTCTAGAGGCAGGGACTGTCTCCCCACCCCTCTTGCTCTTGCCCAGGGTGCTGCAGAGGAGCAGCAATGCTTGTTGAAAATAACTGAATTGCTCAAAATGCTTACAAGTATTTTCTGGGAACCTGGCAGTCCAAGAGAATGACCACTCCAAGGGTAGCTGGAGGGAGAGACGGAGGGAGGGAGGGAAGAAGGAGGAAAGGAGGGAAGGAAGGAAAGAGAGGAGGAAACAGGTTAAGCAGCTTTTGCCCCACGTTAAGAGGTCAGGCAGACAGACCTGGGGCTGGATCTACAGATAAATCATCTACACTGGGCCCTTGGCTTTGCTTTTAATTGGTTCAATATTTGCACAGTGACATCACGCCTGTGCCTTACCTACTCAATAACGAGCTTTCTCTCAGCCACCCAGGAGAAACTGCAAAGAAAAGCAAATTGTTTCAGGTACGGTGGGGGCGTCCCCTCCTAAACAGTGAGGGGCAGATGATCCCCTCTGACTCGCCCCCAGGTTGGAAATGGCTGACAGGGGAAGGGTTTGATTGAGTTCACCGAGCACGAGCACACCAAGCATGTCTCCCTGCAGAGGGTATCTCCCCAGCTGGGTGGAGGCTTCCCACACCCCCAGGAGGGGCAACTTGAACCCTTCAGATTCCTGCAGCAAAGTTATTCCTTCCCTTAGCTTCTGCTGATAGAATGGTTTTTCTTTCCTCAAGCATGTGAGCACAGTTTGCCGAAACCCAATGCAGAAAAATAACCATACTCAGAAGATGTAATTATATGGCCCCCGTCTCGGTGGGAAAGTGCAGCATGAGGGCTTTCTGAGTCCACATCACGACTGCTGAGAAGTGCAACCGGAGACCAGAAACAGAAGACCCCTTTTGAAGGTCGCCCAGCCTAGAACCCGTCAGACCTTCAGCAGCTTGTTATCCTCTGAGTGATATTTAAATAACACCAAAAAAGCGAATGAGAAGCCACTTCCCTCTAGTAGCCATTTCACCTCTAGTCCTGCGGGGCTGAGGGCTCCAAGGCAGAGATCAGGTCACCACTGCATCCCCAGTGCCCCACATATGGGAGGTGCTGAACTAAAGTCATGGGAGAGGTTCCCATCTTCCCAAAGGTCCAGACTCCAGGGACCAAGTCCAGTCAAATCTGTGTCACTCATTCTTAAGTGCCTGATGTTAAGTCCAATATCGTCTTCCATCTTATTGTCCAAATAGAGGCATGACTATCGTGTGGCTCAGGTCTCCCCTTAGTAGGACAGACAACAAGGGCCACCCACAACAGGCCATAGCTTCTCTGTGGCCATCCAGGGCCCTCACCCTCCGTCCCATCCTCTGCCTCACTGATAACTATATTTTGTTTCCGAGAGACACATCATTGGCCAGGGGTCAGCAACAATCTTCCTGAATTGATCAAGCGGTCATTGCAGTGGACTCTGATCATGGACTTCGAAAGGAGAGGGACCTGCTAATGGTGATTATTCACTTACAACCTTCACAGAAGACATCTGAGGACGAGCCGCAGCCAGGAGGTAGACGGGCTGCATGTGCAAGGCAAGAGCCACCACTTAACTAACAAACTTTGCCAGCTTGACTTGGGCCCCAAGCCTCAGTTTCTCCACCTGTAAAATGGAGCTGATCCCAGCTACCCCCACGGACAGCTACAGGGAGCCCCAGCGGGTCTAGCTGACAGCCCCCACCCCCACTCCCACCCCATCAGCCCCTTCTGCATTGGATCGGAGTACCGTCTAACTCACAGAGCCACTGTGAGGACAAAATAAGCTCCCAGAGCTGGACTCGGGGCAGCCCCGCACACCAGCCCCTCCCCCGTGATCTTTGCATCCTCTCAAGACAGCCTGTGTCGCCACTGAGCTCACAATGAGTCAGTTACAGACGCTGCCCTCACACAGCTGCCCTCACACAGCCCACTTCGAGGGTTTGAAGTCACATCCTGCCTAACCCAACTCGACATGATTTATTCCACCCCAGGAATGTAGCTCATTTCCCAGAATTTTGTTAAGCCCTTTAGTTAAAGAGTCTGATCTGGCAAGGGGCTCCCTTTACAGCCCTGGCTGAACACGCAGCTCAGCTCAGGCCTGGAGGCAGGAACCACCCTAAGTCAGGGCTGCCAGAGGCGCCAGGGCATCTCATGCTTGGGGCCCCAACATTCATCTCAAGCTATAATTTTTATTTTTTTTAATTTTTTTATTTTTGAGACAGAGTCTCACTGTCACCCAGGCTGGAGTGCAGTGGCACAACCTTGGCTCACTGCAACCTCCACCTCCTGGGTTCAAGCAATTCTCCTGCCTCAGCCTCCCAAGTAGCTGGGATTACAGGCATGTGCCACCGCACCCAGCTAATTTTTGTATTTTTAGGAGAGACGGAGTTTCACCATGTTGGCCAGGCTAGTCTCGAACCCCTGACCTCAAGTGATTTGCCCGCCTTGGCCTTCCAAAATGAGCCACTACACCCGGCCTTTTTTTTAACTTTAATTTAAAAACTTTTTGTCGGCCGGGCGCGGTGGCTCAAGCCTGTAATCCCAGCACTTTGGGAGGCCGAGACGGGCGGATCACGAGGTCAGGAGATCGAGACCATCCTGGCTAACACGGTGAAACCCCGTCTCTACTAAAAAATACAAAAAACTAGCCGGGCGAAGTGGCGGGCGCCTGTGGTCCCAGCTACTCGGGAGGCTGAGGCAGGAGAATGGCGTGAACCCGGGAGGCGGAGCTTGCAGTGAGCTGAGATCCGGCCACCGCACTCCAGCCTGGGCGACAGAGCCAGACTCAGTCTCAAAAAAAAAAAAAAAAAAAAAAAAAACTTTTTGTCACAAATACAAACATGTCTAACAAAACTGTCACAATGTGACATACACATGCTATTCACTCTGACTCTTTTCCATTCAAGTCTATTTTATTTCATTTCTAAACATACTGGTTGCCAGCCGGGAATGGTGGCTCACGCCTGTAATCCCAACACTTTGGGAGGCCAAGGCGGGTGGATCACCTGAGGTCAGGAGTTCAAGACAGCCTGGCCAACATGGCAAAACCCTGTTTCTACTAAAAATACAAAAATTAGCCAGGCGTGGTGGTGGGCACCTGTAATCCCAGCTATTTGGGAGGCTGAGGCAAAAGAATCACTTGAACCCAGGAGGCGGAATTTGCAATGAGCCAAGATCCTCCACTGCACTCCAGCCTGGGTGACAGAGCGAGACTCCATCTCAAAAATAAATAAACAAACAAACAAACTGGTTGCCACTCACTGCACCAATGAATCTCACTTGAAAGTTTTTGAAAAGCACCACCCTGACTTATCTACGCTAGGAAGCGGAGGCTCAAACAATCTGCCCAAGATCACACAGTCAGGCCAAGCAGAAACTCAAGTCCAAAGCCAAAGGGAAACTCAGTGAGGGGTTGGGGGTCAGGGGGAGCATCCTACTCCAGGCAGGTGAGAGGCAGCTGTAGCTACCCGATCACCTGACACATTCATCTCGTGACACTGACATCATTTGATCCCACCATCCTTGGCAAAGTGAAGGGTCATGCTGCCCCTCCCCCTAAAAAAGGAGAGCGCCTCAGAGGCTCAGGGAGGCTAAGTGACTTGCCTAGGTACAGGGCTTCCCAGGAACATCCTTGCTGACGTGCAGGTGCAAGAGCATAAGAACGAAAGAAGAGCCCACCTTCCTCAGCATCCAAGGTAACAAGAGATCAAGTCTGGCATCAGAAACATCGCCCCTCCCATCTCCAAGCCCAGCCCCACACGGAAGAAATACCCAGAAGTGACGGTGTTCTAAAGGCTTACATGCAAGAAGGATCATCAGGGAGGGGAAGGCCACTGTGCTGGAGCTATAGTGATGAGCCCCAGGAAGGTGATCCCCACATACTCCTACCCCTGGGGTGGCACAGCCTAGACTAGAACAAACTCTCGTCCTGATCCTAACGGCCCCCGGGCTGCATCTGTTACGCGACACTCACACATGTGCACACTCTACAGATGGAAAACCCAAAGCTTCTATTTGTCTAGGTCAGTGGTCAAGGACCCCTTTGAGAACTTGTGAGAGGCGGTGAATGTCTTGCATACCACGGTAGGGGGCTCGCAGAGACTCTGCAGCGTGGTGCACGGACTTTTAGGAGTCCCCTGGTCACAAGCTCAAAGGTAATGGGGCACTAGAGTGGTCTCCTTTTCTACCAAGGCAACATGAACAAAGACTTGAGGCGAGATCTCTTCCTTCGTCACCCTCTGGAGGGTTAAGGAGGATCTCACTGAGGAAGCAAAGCTGTGGGCAGAATAGCCCAATAGTGAGAGTCCACGTGGCACGGGAGGGAGGCTGACTCTTCTGCGCTGCTCTGGGGTGCCCTGGACTCCAGGAACAAGAAGCCCAAAACTGAAGGGTGAACGGTCTCTCCTCCCTACATTTCCATCCCTTGGTCCGGTTCTCAACTGAGCCAGCACACAGCCAGCCCTGAGCACATAGAAGGCATGGCAGGCAGTGCCAAGCTTTCCAGAGAAGCATCCCAGAGCCTCTTGCATTCCCCGGGGGAAATGATCAAATACAAGTGAGGATGAAATCCACTTATTTCATACTTTACAGAAAAATTAACTTATCACTCCTAGACTGGGTTACAGCAGCACCCTTGTCTGAAAGGCTGGCCAACCCCAGTGTCCTTAAGCAGGGAGCCTGGCCGGCAGGACGACCTTACCACGTCCTTCCCCAGAAACGTGACTACCGCTTACCTTACCACCCACCAAGCAGTGCTCCTTTGCCCAGGCCACAGTCTGGTTTGAAAGTGGCCAAAGCTGTTAGCTGCATATGAGAGAAGGAAACAGCAGTAGCCCCTGCCCTAGAGAGCTGCCAGATTTGGGCCATGCCATCCTGCCCTGGACAAAGCCCCAGGCCCCCTCTTCCCCTTCCCACTCCAAGATGTGTGCATAGAGACTTGCACACACACAGATACACGTGCACACAGACACGTGCAAAGATCTGTGCACACAGAGGTGCAGAGACATGCACACAGAGACCTGTGCACACAGACAGGCACATATACAAACACACACCCACAGATGCCTGCACACAGGCACCCCAGAGGATGCTGGGATATGGCTGAATGTGATGCTCCAGAGTCAGGCCAACCTGGAGGTAAGCACTGGATTCTCCTCACTGGTTCAGGAAATCTGGCAAATTACTTAAATGTCCTGAACCTCCCTTTCTTCATCTGTACAATGGGAATGAAAAAGCCCACCTCCCAGGACCCTGCTGGCAATTAAATAATGGTCACTTGCACTTTATTCTGAGTGCTTTTCACCAGGAATCTCACTTTACCACACAGCATCCTTGTGAGGTAGGTTCTACTGGTATCCTGTTTTGCAGATGGGGAAAGTGAAGGCCAGAAGGCTTACTTGCTGAAGGGCACACAGGTAGTAGCTGCTGGTGTCTGTACCCTGCAGGTCTCACTTGGGGCTCTGGGTCTTCCATGCCTAACCACTCTGCTCCACTGCCTCTAGGGGTGCAATAAGACAGCGAATGCACCCAGAGCATCCGGCAAGGCTCCACGTAGGACCTTGTCAACAGCAGTTGCTCCAGGATCAGGAAGGGAAAGCGCAGAGGCGGACCCGCAAGCTTTCCAGTCGCCCAGGGCCAAAGCAGCAGTATCTGCCCTCCTGGCTGCTACCAACCCCCTCCAGCAGACTCACTTTTAACCCATTTTCTCTAAGATAACAGTGCCGGGAGGTGGAAGAGTGTTATCTCCCCACCCTTACCCCTCCCAGCTGTCTAGATCGCCCTGAACAGCCAGGAATTTAATGAGCCTGGAGTTGTCTCTGACTCCCAACCACAACCAATTCGGAACGCCCCAGGTCCTGCAGCACAACAAAGGCTGCCCTGCAAAGCCCCGGAAGGGCCTGCGAAGCCTGCCCGGTCCGCAATAGAGCATCACATTCTTCAGATTCTTGTGTAAAAGCCAGAAGTAAGGCAAGGGGGTGGGGGTGGGGGGGCTCTAATTTCAACCTGAGGGTCATTAAAGCCTGTGACTTGTATTAAAAGGGAAGAGACCTATCCCTCTGTACTATGCTGGTCCTCCAAGGTGTATGATACTGCACAGGTCTGCACACCCGGACCTCACAACCCAGAAGCGCCCTCAGCCTAGCGTCCCCGCTTTGAGGACATCAAGGCTCCAGGACACACAGCTGGTCAATGGCAGGAGGGATTCTGCCAGACTGATCTCCAGCATCGTACTGGTGGCCACTACGTCTTTCTGTCTAACATAGGTTGAAAGTTCTAGCCAGAGAGTCCGCAGAACTAACCCCAGGTAGAGTTCAGGGGAGACGTCGAGGTGCTGATGGAGACTTGTGAATTCCACAGTGCTCAGCAGCAAGTAATTAATCTCATGACGAGGCGTTTTTCATGAGCACTTGGCATTATATACCCACCTCCCCCTCGCCCTGGCAAAGGCAGGAAACAGTGGGCGGCAGGCCGGCTCTGGGCAGAAGGCGGGCTGAGAACGGCATGCTGGTGGGCCAGGAAGGTACGAGGGGGTGGTATCCATTCTTCAGAGGGAGAACAGCAAAAATCCAGGTTCCCCACAAGGACCAGGCTGACCAGACCTCACACCAGCCTGTCAGCCCTCACCTGCTGTCTACCCAACAGGTCTCTTAGGATGGAACAGGGAAGGCTGTAATTTACACCTGGTGCCCTAAAGCCAACTAGGTAATGCAACCACTGCTGTGTGGCTATGCATGGAAGTCTACAAAAACCCAGTTTCACAACTATTGTCCATAAAGTGGTTGAAGTGGGATGAGAAGGCAGGAGAGACGATGGAAGTAGATATGGAAAATAACTGGCCTGAAAATGAGGCGCTGGGAGAGGATCTTAGATCACTCACTTTGCTACCTGGGGCCAGTCACGTAGGTTTTCTTGGAGTCTCAACATTCCCAGCTACAAAATAGGAACACTAATACTGCCACCCTCATGGGATTGAGAGACTCTTGTTGCGGTAACCCGAAAGTGACTTTAACCTTTACGACGTGATAGAAACATTAGACTGAAAATTGTAAACGGATAAAAATATATAACCTGGCACGGTGCCGGATAAACTGTGGACAGATAAAACATATAAACAATAAAGTTAAACTTTATTGAGCGTCAAAATCCTCTGTGGCATTTCTTATTTTCCTCATTCCACAGATAAGGAAAACTGAGGTACAGAAAGACGGCATGACTCACTCAAGGTCCAAGGGCCTGCAAGTGCGAGAACCAGGATTAGGGCAGACGGTCTGAGTCCAGAGCGCCTGCCTATTTACCTAAGCACCAGACCCACGCCCATCATGCTGGCGAGGCTCAGAAGCCAAAGAAATAAAGCTACCTACCCAGGGCACATCAGGGTCTGTGCCCCCCGCATTCTGGTATGAATATCCTCACCGTTTATGAATATCCTCACCTGTCTCTCAAGCAGGTATCAAGTACTCACCATGGGGAAGGCACCATGCTAGGGTCCTGGCGGCAAGGCCTCTAAAAGGGGAAGCGAGACCAGCACATAAGCCAGCACAGAGAATTGCTAAGACATGAAGCAGTCTGCTGGGAACAGTGGCATAAGCGAAGTATTCAGCAATGCACACTCGAACCATAGCCATCCAACACTCGGGCCAGCAACTGGGAGTTTAGGTTAGAGTCCTGCACCAGCTTCCTACAACTGTTCCTCTTTACCGCTGTCAAAAGGGCTTATGACGTAACAGAGGGGAGGAGCCACCTCCAAGAACAATTGGCCCACAGGCACCGGGCAGGAGGCAGGGGGCAGCCCCTGGTACTCAAGTGTTTTGATCAGAAGTAGAATCCCGGAGCAGAGAGTAAAGTGGGACAAAAGGAAAAAGCGCTGGTGAACCAGGGGTGGGGAGTGAGGGGGCGGGAAGCAGGGCAGGAGGGGCATTGATACTTATTGGGAGTCCATCATGAACTAGACACTGCTGAGAGCATTTCATACTTCAGCTACCCAGAGAACACGGACAGATAGTTCTATGAACCAGAGTTTACAGATGCAGAAACTGGAGCTCAAAGCACTTAAACAACTGGTAAAGTACCGTCCTGGAGGGCTCGTCCCCTGGACCTGAAGGCATCAACAGAATGTCCCTGGATCAGAGAACCCTCTGCTGACACAAACCCACTCCTCTACTCTCTTCTTCCCTGTGATGGATTGAATTGTGTCCCTACCAAAAATATCCATCATGTTGGAGCCCTAACTCCCAGTACCGCAGAATGTGACTGTGGTATTTGAGGACAGGGCCTTGGAAGAGGTAATTAAGTTAAAATGAGGTCCTTCGGGTAGGCCCTAATCCCATGGCTGGTGTCCTTATAATACAAGGAAGAGACACCAGGCGTGTGCGTGCACAGAGGGAAGACCATGTGAGGACACAATGAGAGGACGGCCACCTACAAGCCAAGGAGAGAGGGCTCAAAGGAAACCAAGCCTGTCCACACCATCGTGGACTTCCAGTCTCCAGAACTGAGAGAATAAATGTCTGCTGCTTAACCACACAGTCTGGCACTTCATCATAGCAGCCTGAGCAATTTATTTTTTTTTTTTATTTATATTTTTATTTTGAGACAGGGTTTCACTCTTGTTGCCCAGGCTGGAGTGCAATGGCGCCATCTCGGCTCACCACAGCCTCCGCCTCCCAGGTTTGCGCGATTCTTGCGGCCTCAGCCTCCTGAGTAGCTGGGATTACAGGTGCCCGCCACCACGCCTGGCTAATTTTTGTATTTTTAGTAGAGACAGGGTTTCACCATGTTGGCCAGGCTGGTCTCGAACTCCTGACCTCAGGTGATCCGCCCGCCTTGGCCTCCCAAAGTGCTGGGATTACAGGCGTAAGCCACCATGCCCGGCTGCCTGGGCAATTTATTACCTCTCACCATACCCCTCACCTGACTTGGGCTCTCTACAGCTCTTACTGTCTTGACCTACCTAGTAAGCGTGTTTGATTATTGTCTGTTTCCGCCACTAGAGAGGAAACTGCAGGGACTTCAGTTGCCTTATTCAATGACACATCCCCGGAACCTAGAACAGTCTCTAGCAACTGACACATATTTAATGAATAAATAAATTGAATGAAAATGGGATGTAAACCCACCTGCTGCTTCTGAAGTCACCCACTCCCTGTCCCACACCCCATTTCCTGCTGCTTTCTCTATTCCTTGCATCCACCTCTACTTCCTCCAATATAACAGCTACTAAATAATTTTAAATAGTATAAA
The DNA here is from genome assembly GCF_008728515.1 of Papio anubis. Taxonomy (NCBI): domain Eukaryota; kingdom Metazoa; phylum Chordata; class Mammalia; order Primates; family Cercopithecidae; genus Papio; species Papio anubis. The sequence goes on along the minus strand of NC_044991.1, from coordinate 14,338,734 downwards.
TTCAGACTGCGTGCAGTGGCTCGCGTCTGTAATCCTAGCACTTTGGGAGGTCGAGGTAGGAGGATCACTTGAACCCAGGTGTTCGAGACCAGCCTGGGTAACATAGCAAGACCCCATCTCTACCAAAAAATTTTAAAATCAGCCAGGTATGGTGGCGTGCACCTATAGTCCCAGTTACTTGGGGGGTTGAGGTGGGAGGATCACTTGAGCCCAGGAGGTTGAAGCTGCAATAAGCTATGACTGTGCCACTGCACTCCAGCCTGGGCAAAAGAGTGAGACCCTGTCTCTTAAAAAAAAAAAAAAAAAAAAAAAAAAAATTGACGGGTAATAAAAAAAAAGTTAGGTTAAGATTTAGGTTGTGTTTTTGAGTTTGTATTTAACCATGGGAGGGTATTAAGGACTGACAGAGCTGTCCCAGTGAAACCTCAGGCCTGGTGCTGATCCAGGTCCCAAGAGCAGGCTGAAGGGGGGACGAAAGGAGCTCAGAAAATCTGCAAACACACAAGGGCAGCGGTGGCCACCGTGACCACCTGGGCCCCCAGCCCTGTTTGTGCCCTTAGTAGGGTGGGGAACAACAAGACTTTGGAACCTTTCCCATGAGCAAACCACTTCTCTCCCGCTGTCTAGGAAGACAGCAGAATTCAGGTCAGCTGGATTTGAGTGGGGAGCCGGGGTTAGGAAACGTGGGTCTTGGACACCGAAAGAGGCAGCCACAACACCTGGCAGAGGAAGCCTTTCTCTGGAATGAAAGGAAATACCAGAGCAAAGGCAACTCTTGCATTCCAATTTCTAGCCCCTTGACCACCCATCTTCTCCCCTCAGGCCCACCCCCAAATACTCTCTTTCTACAAGCATCTGTCTGCTCAAAAGTAGCCACTAGGATTCTGAAACTTCCTCTTTACAACAAAACTAAACTGTTGCAACTTGTTGCTACCATTCTCACACCATCCTGGAAAACGCGGGGCCTCAGCAGAGCCCAAGTCGCCTGCCAATGGCCTTCCGACTTTGGAAGACCACTCCACCCCACTATCCTCCCCCTGCCCCTGCCCTCAGCTGCCCCTGCTCCACTGCCACCCTCGGTAGGGTCTCTCTCAGTAGGGCCAGGGGCTATTTCCCAAGCCTCCCTGTTGTCAAGGTCTCTTGGAGACTTTTTCTCTCCCTCACTTCCTCCCAGTGGGTTTTCTGGCCAGGGGCCTTGGAAGTGACAGGCACAGTGGAGGCGGGGTGAACAGGTTGAAGAGCTTCCTCCAAAAGCCCAGAAAGATCTCCCAGCTCCCTTGTTCCTAAGCTTTCTCACCACTAATGACAAAGTGGTTTTACCTGTTTTCCATCGGCTGGAATCGACCGGAATTGGGCATCCAAGCAGCTGCCACCTCCTCAGTCCCCTCAATCACAGCCACACCAGAGTGAAGTGGCATGCTTCCTAGGTCTACACTGCGAGCCCCTCCAGGACAGGGCCTGGAACCTCACATTCATCTGCATCCTGACCAGCGGGCCGTTTCTGGCCTAGATCTAGAACAGATGTACTGGATACGTTTGCTGAATGAATTTCCAAGAGTCAATAAAACCCATGGAACTTTCTGGCAACATGAAACACGGCCCCTCCCCTCAGTGGACATAAGTGGGTCATTAAATTATGAATTGTGGAGACCAATGCAACATAGGAACTTCACATTATAGTACTAAGTAACTCAGAACACACACAGTCTCTGTTCTGCTTACAATTTTGTAAAATACATGTGTCTATGGACAGGAAACCCAGAAAAATGCAAAACAGTGGATGAGGTGCGGGGCAAATCTGCTCGTTGCCAGCTTTGTTGCAATAATGCTTGTGGAATAAACACCACACACACCCCCTCCTTATTTCTTTTTTACTTTAACAAGAGAAGAACTGGCTGGGTGTGGTGGCTCACACCTGTAATCCTAGCGCTTTGGGAGGCCGAGGCAAGTGGATCACCTGAAGTCAGGAGTTCAAGACCAGCCCGGTCAACATGGCAAAACCCTATCTCTACTAAAAATACAAAAAATAGCCAGGTGTGGGTAGTTCACGCCTGTAACCCCAGCACTTTGGGAGGCCAAGATAGGCGGACCACCTGAGGTCAGGAGTTTTTTAGACCAGCCCGGCCAACATGACAAAACCCCATCTCTACTAAAAATACAAAAATTAGCCGGGCATGGTGGCACGCGCTTGTAATCCCAGCTACTCGGGAGGCTGAAGCAGGAGGATTGCTTGAACCCGGGAGGCGGAGGTTGCAGTGAGCCAAGATTGCGCCAGTATACTCCAGCCTGGGCGACAGACTGAGACTCTGTTTCAAAAAATAATAATAAATAAAAACAGAAGAACTGATTCTAATAACAATTAAGTCTCTCTCAATATTCCATGAAAAATCTCATGCCAAGACCTTTGGCTGGAAAAACGTGCTGGCCACACAGCCAGAGGACGCAGGCAGCGTTCCCAGCATCCACCCCGAGGTGAGTGACCCGGGTGTGGAATCCTGCCCTCCCACATTTCCTGGGAAATGGGGCAAGGAAGCAAGCCTTCACGGGCCGCCTTGGCTTATGAAGAGGCTGGGTCTTGGCCGAAGGAGGAGAGGAAGCGTTTCACCAGCCCCAGGTGACTCACAGGGCCTTCGCCAACCTGAATCACCTCTGAACAAAGATCTGCCTGAGTCTGGGCAACTGAACGAGGTCCCACCCCTGCTCCCCGGGCTTGCCACACCATGTCTCTACTTTACAATCTCAAAGCCTGCCTCCTTCAGGAAGCCTTCTCAGACTCCCCCATGCCTTCTCCTGGGTTCCCAGCATCTGTATCTGGTGGGAGGCCATCAGCAACCAGAAAGAAGGGCCCATGTTTCCTTTCCCTCCGTATTCCCAGCACCCAACCAGTGCCTTGTACCTAGAATCAGTTCCAAGGAGTTACTACTGAATGACTATGGATCTGACGGGTGGATAGATGAGGGACGAACAGAACCCAATGGTTTCAAGTGGGCTGATGTCAGGAGCCCACGATGCAATATGATGGCAGGTCGTCTGGCTAGCTGGTTCCCCAGAGGGCACTACTCAGACAGGCACAGCAGTGCCTGGATTCACGCTAGGACCAGGGTCTTTCCACCTGCTCTCCCTTAGGTCCAAGCACATTCATTTGAAAAATGGCCAGTGGGGTTAAAGGTGAAGTCAGTAGCCAAGGCATCACTGCTGACCTGGCAACCCCGCTGTGGGTTGCCAACTGCTGTATGGGAGATCCCATTCTGCTGCAGCCCAACATTCTCTCTGCACATTGAATGAATGCTCAGCCACTGGCGAGGGTGGAGGCCTCAAGGACCAGCCCAGCCGCTCGCCGCCAAGTGAGGAAACACAAGTCCAGGAGTGCAGGGCGTCTCCAAGGCCACAGAGTCAGGAGCTGGAGCACCCAAGTTTGAATCCCTGCACAGTATCCCCATCTGCAAAATGAGGATAAGTCCCTACCTTATGGAAACAAGGGAAGAATTAAATGAGATAATCCATGTAAAAGCCCTAGCAATGGCCAGGTGTAGGTGCGGTGGTGGCTCATGCCCATAATCCCAGCACATTGAGAGGCCAAGGCAGGAGGATCACTTGAGGCCAGAAACTTGAGACCAACCTGGACGACACAGTGAGACCCCATTTCCATTTTTTAAAATATGTTAAAATTTTTTAAATAAAAGATAATAAATCTTTAAAAGCATCAGCATGGTACCTAGTACATACAAGTGCTCAATAATTTCTCTTTTTTTTTTGAGACAGAGTTTTGCTCTTGTTGCCCAGGCTACAGTGCAATGATAAAATCTCAGCTCACTGCAACCTCTGCCTCCCAAGTTCAAGCAATTCCCCTGCCTCAGCCACTCCAGTAGCAGGGATTACAGGCATGCACCACCACACCTGGCTAATGTTGTAATTTTAGTAGAGATGGGGTTTCACCATGTTGGCCAGGCTGGTCTCGAACTCCTGACCTCAGGTAATCCAACCACCTCGGCCTCCCAAAGTGCTGGGATTACAGGCATGAGCCACCACACCCGGCCAATAAAGTTTAATAATTATAATTAATAGCAAGGCTGTGATGTGACCCAGACAGCAGCTCTTCCTCCCTTCCATGCCCACCTTCCCATCCTCCCTCCTCCTCTCAGGCAATCCTAGCCTCCAGAAACTTGGCTCCAGATGCTCAGATGTCTCTAGTGACTCAGGGTAGCATGGGCTTCCCTCAGTATCCCAACTCGCTGTTGGAGGATAAGGCTGTTTGGTGACGGGGACAGTCTGTCAGTCCTCCATCCCTGCTGAGCCCCACCAAGACAGCACAGTGCAGACCATGTAACTGGAGCTTAGGGAGTCTCTGCGGACTGATTTGGCAAAGGGCAACTCCCTAATGCCCAATACTTGGTTCTTAAATATAAAAAATGAAAACTCGAAAATGCCTCCCTACCACCTTTCTCCTCCTAGGGATTCCCCCATCAGTGTTCTGTAAAATGACGAGGTCACTAACTGGCATTCAAAAGCTTTTGGCTGTCTAGGCCTCCCTGTCACAGGCTTAGAAGTGAAGACACCAGCCAGGCACAGTGGCTCATGCCTGTAATCCTGGCATTTTGGGAGGCCGAGGCAGGTGGATCACCTGAGGTCTAGAGTTTGAGACCAGCCTAGGCAGCATGGTGAAACCCGTCTCTACTAAAAATATAAAAATTAGCTGGGCATGGTGGTGCACGCCTGTAATCCCAGCTACTCGGGAGGATGAGGCAGGAGAATCGCCTGAACCCGGGAGGCGGAGATTGCAGTGAGCCAAGATTGTGCCACCACACTCCAGTCTAGGCGAAAGAGCGAGACTCTACCTCAAAAAAAAAAAAAAAAAAAGTGAAGACACCAATGAGACCTGAACCCCATTTGTGCAACAAGGACTAGGAGCTGATTCTAACTGTCCCAAACATGGAGTTACAGTCTGGGGACAGAAATGAAAGAAGACCCCGCCTTCGACCTCCTCATCCGCATAGGACAGTGAGTTCTCAAATCTTCTCCCCCATTCTGGCCCAGTTAGATTAAGTCACCCAAACTGTCCCAAATGTCTCGTTCTTTATGTTTATCAGACAGGAAGCTGCCTCCTCTAGCTCAGTGACTTAATGTGAAACACAGGAAACGCAGTGGCTTTTGAACATAGACAACTCTAAATAAAGGTGCCTCTATTGCTTTGTAACAGGCTTTCTAAAAAAAAAAAAAAAAAAAAATACTTAACCCAGCTCAGATCAGTGTAACGAGATGAACTGTACTGTATGGGAAAAGGATGCAAAAGTTGCAGGCATCAGAAACCCCAGCATCAATGCCGGGGGTGGGTTCCAGCAGTTTCCTCAGTCATCTTAATCATCACACCTTGTTATCAAGGGACAGGCTTGTTGGATAAATATGAAATCTTTAAAACTTGAACCTGGCCGGGCACAGTGGCTCACGCCTGTAATTCCAGCACTTTGGGAGGCCAAGGCAGGTAGATTGCTTGAGCTCAGGAGTTTGAGATGAATTTGGGCAACATGGCAAAACCTCATCTCTACAAAAAAAAAAATTAACCAGGCGTGGTGGTGTACACCTGTGGTCTCAGCTACTTAGGAGGCTGAGGTGGGAGGAATGCTTGAGATGGAGGCTGAGGCTGTAGTGAGTTTTTATCGCACCACCACATTCCAGCGTGGGCAACAGAGCAACATGCTGTCTCAAAAAAAAAAAGGAGAGAGATGAAGAGGAGGAAGAGGAGGACCAGACCACTTCACATCCATTTATAATGCTAAGAAAGAGGCTTCTCCATGGTGCAGATGGGAAAACTAAGGCGAGCAGCAGGAGAAAAGGCGGGGGGTCTGGTCCTAGCTCTGCCTGATCCCACAACTTTGTTTTGTTCCTTCTCCCATGCATTTTGTGTTGAAAACACAACAAATTATCACCCAAGACATTAAGTGACCTAAAGTTACTAGAAATCAGGGCTGGCTGAGGACAGTGGGCAGCGGTGTGGCTTTCTGAATGGCCCACCCTGCTGCCTGGCACCACCCCATGTGAAATATTGATTTTTCGAGCTGTGGGAACTTTCAGCTCAAGTGGCCACGTCCAGCTGGAAGTTCAGAGAAACCCAAAACACTTCCCACCCCATTCCTTAACCCTAGTGCCCCCTGCCAAAAAACAACAAAAAAGACGAAGGGAGTAGAAGAATAGACTCTTAAGGAAAGATTAAAGGAGCTAAGTATGTGTTGCTTGGCTAAACAGGGAATAAACATCAAAAAAAAAAAAAAAAAAGGGAGAGTCACCATTTAGAAAACACGTTTAAATGAAGCCTCCTGATTCGGAAAGGCACTGGGATGAGTGGAAACCAGGGGCTGAGGTTTTCTACTGACTCACAGAATGAGCTTGGGCAAATCACTTTTTCTCTAATTAGGAAAAAAAAAAAAGAAATGTTATTTTAATTATTCCCAACATCTCTTCCAGCCAGGCATTCTATAATTCTAAACTCAGTAGGGAGGGTTTTCATTGCTGTCGCTGATTTTTCTTTTAAGCAGGGGATCATTTCAAATTAGAGGTAAAATGAAAGAAGAAAGGCTCTTCTTTCTAAGGCCCACGTTCCCAAAATGATGTAAACGTCCTTCTGATGAGTGGCAACCTACTCAAGGAGATTAGCTTCGAGCTCCCCAACACATTAAAAATTGTACAGAGAGGCCAGGCGCGGTGGCTCACGCCTGTAATCCCAGCACTTTGGGAGGCCGAGGTGGGCGGATCACAAGGTCAGGAGATGGAGACCATCCTGGCTAACGTGGTGAAACCCCGTCTCTACTAAAAATACAAAAGAATTAGCTGGGTGTGGTGGCAGGTGCCTCCAGCTACTCAGGAGGCTGAGGTAGGAGAATGGCGTGAACCCGGGAGACGGAGCTTACAGTGAGCCAAGATAGCACCACTGCACTCCAGCCTGGGCAACAGAGCAAGACTCTGTCTCAGAAAAAAAAAAAAAAATAATTTGTACAGAGAGACATTATGCTTGGTCCAAGAAGGGGAGAGAGGGACCTCCCTGAGAAGCCCCCTTTCTCCTCTGGGACATACCATAAGGATGATAAGGGCCTCTGAGTGGTACCAAGGAAGTGACACGAGGGTGGGGGAGATCAGCTACCTGTAACCCCACTACAGGCCTCAGCCCAACCTGCGTGGCAGGAAGCCACACCTTTCGGGAAGGCCATGCAAGGCTCCCTCCAGCCACAGCAGGAGAGTCCCGGGCTAGAGATGCAGACAGCCACTGAGGGACTCCCAGCTGCTCCGGTGCTCGGCAGAAGTCCAGCCAAGGGCTTTCTCTGGGGACACCTGCCCGGTTGCTGAATCATCTCAGGCTCAAGAAGCTAATCGTGGGAATGGGAACCTGAGTAATTCCAACACAAGCCTGCCTAGGTTACTTTTTAAAGAGACATGCATCAGACCGAGTAGGCAGCTCCCCTCCTGCCTCCCAAATATTTGGTGCCATCTAAGCACAAGGGATGGGGGCTGGGTACAGATACAGGCCACCTGCCTGTGCAGTGGCAGTCCCATTTTAGAGCTGGGCTCATAGTGTGTACTCACGTGTGACTCACACCATTCTCCCAGGAGGCCCAGAGGCTGCCTTGCAGGACCTCAGGACCCTGACGGGGTCTTCCAGACCTTGATCAGGAAAAGAGTCAACCAGGCACAACAGCAGCACCGGCAGCTCCTCCCAGGGCCCACACCATCCAAGGTGAAAGACAGCCATCCTTGAGAAGAGGGGCAGTGCCCTCCGATTCAAAACACCCCTCTGATCACATCTTCTCAAGAATTTGGGCTTTTCCAGTGTTGTTATACATAAAAACCACAGGCCAGATGTCTCAGGGGAAACTGGGGACAGAGTGGGAAGGGACATAATAGTGGATGCAATGACCCCAAGTTAAAAAAGAAGGCCGGGTGGCCGGCTGCAGTGGCTCACGCCTGTAATCCCAGCACTTTGGGAGGCCCAGTGGGGTGGATCACCTGAGGTCAGGAGTTCGAGACCAGCCTGGCCAACATGGTGAAACCCTGTCTCTACCAAAAATACAAAAATTAGCCGGGCGTGGTGACAGGTGACTGTAATCCCAGCTACTTGGAAGGCTGAGGCAGTAGAATCGCTTGAACCTGGGAGGCGGAGGTTGCAGTGAGCAGAGATCACACCGTTGCACTCCAGCCTGGGCAACAGAGTGAGACTCCGTCTCAAAAAAAAAAAAAAAAAAGCAAGCCAGGTATGTGAGGGCCTGGGTTGGGCTTCAGGTTGGGGTGGGTTCCCTAGGGCAGGACAGCTTATGATTTGGAGCCAAGCGAATTATGGAAACCTTGCAAGAGGGATCCCAAAACGCTCTCCACACACACGTGCAGGCTTTCTCTTCTCATACAGCAAAGAAAAATCAATCATCTTCCATTTCCCAGAATATGAAGAAGTGGATCAGAAGGGACTTCTGTTTAAGGGGTTACTCTAGTGATGTGACATCATGGGAAGAAAACAGGACCCTAAGGTTTCAAGCACAAAGACCCTTCCCTCCTTCCTTGTACAAGGTAGGCATTCCGTATGCAATATGGAACCTAAAGCAATGCACTTTAAAGTTGAGACCCACAGATTGGCCAGCTGGACCTCTTATTTTTATAGTTAAGAAAAATGAGAAATAGCTGGATTTTTGATTCTTTAAGGACAATATGGCCGGGCGCAGTGGCTCATGCCTGTAATCCCAGCACTTTGGGGAGAAGAAGCAGATGGATCACCTGAAGTCAGGAGTTTGGGACTAACCTGGGCAACATGGTGAAACCCCATCTCTAATAAAAATACCAAAAAATTAGCTGGGCGTAGTGGCGCACGCCTCTAATCCCAGCTACTCAGAAGGCTGAGGCAGGAGAATCGCATGAACCCGGGAGGTGGAGGTTGCAGTGAGCAGAGATCGATCATGCCACTCCAGCCTGGGCAATAGAGTGAGACTCCATCTCAAAAAAAAAAAGTATTCAGTGAAATGTACTGCTCACTCCCTGTTGCCTATGCAACCACCATTACCAGGGTCTCAATATCTTTCCAGAAATACTGCATGCACAGAGCGGAGTTTACATACCATGTTTTACACAAAAAGAAGCACCATTTACACTACGTTGCGTCTGGTGTTTTTCACTTGCAACATAGCTTGCAGAGCACGCCCTATCAGTATATATGGATTGACCTCATTTTTCAAAGGGCTGCAAGGATTTCCACTGTACAGCTGTACCATGATTTAGTTGACCTTTTTAATAGACAGCTTGTTTCCTGTCATTTTCTATGTCAATGTGGAGATGAAGATTCTCAGATACTCCCTTTAGCACATCTGAGTTTATCTGTGAGATAAATTCCTAGAATGCACTCAGAAGGAGTATGCTTTGACAGAGACTGCCGAACAACTTTCTTTTTTTATTGTTGTTCTTTAATGTAATAGAGACAGAGTCTCCCTATGTTGCCCAGGCTGGTCTAGAACTCCTGGGCTCAAGGAATCCTCCCCTCTTGGCCTCCCAAAGTGCTGGGATTACAGATGTGAGCCAACATGCCCAGCCCCAAACGACCTTCTAAAAAGAGGATTGTACAATATACACTCTCATCAATAAGGTACGAGAGTGCTGGCCAGGTGCAGTGGCTCACGTCTGTAATCCCAGCACTCTGGGAGGCCAAGGCGGATGGATCACCTGAGGTCAGGAGTTCGAGACCAGCCTGGCCGACATGGTGAAACCCTGTCTCTATTAAAAATCCAAAAATTAGCTGGGCGCGGTGGCAGGCGCCTATAATCCCAGCTACTCGGGAAGCTGAGGCAGGAGAATGGCGTGAACCCGGGAGGCGGAAGTTGCAGTGAGCCGAGATCATGCCACTGCACTCCAGCCTGGGCAACAGAGGAAGACTCCGTCTCAAAAAACAAAAAATAAAAGAGTGCCTAGGAAATTAAAATTACTTGATTTTGCTGGGCGTGGTGGCTCATACCTATAATCCTAGCACTTTGGGAGGCCAAGGCGGGTGGATCACCTGAGGTCAGGAGTTCGAGACCAGCCTGGCCAACATGGTGAAACCCCATCTCTACTAAAAATGCAAAAACTAGCTGGGTGTGGTGGTGCACCCCTGTAATCCCAGCTACTTGGGAGGCTGAGGTGAGAAAATTGCTTGAACCCAGGAGGTGGAGACTGCAGTGAGCCGAGATCGCACCATTGCACTCCAGCCTGGGCAACAGAGTGAGAACCCATCTCAAATAAATAAATAAATAAATAAATAAATAAATAAATAAATAAATAAAATTACTTAATTTTTCAGTTTCTCAGGCACTCCCATGCATAATTTGTGGGCACATAAACTGGTATGATGTCTTTGTAGGGAGATATGGCACCTCCTAGGAAATCAAACCTGGCCAGGCACAATATTTCACACCTGTAACCCCAGCACTCTGGGAGGCTGAGGCAAGAGGGCTGCTTGAGCCCAGGAGGTTGAGACTAGCCTGGGCAACACAGCAAGATCCCATCCCTACAAAAAACACAAAAATTAGCCGGGTGTAGCGGTATGCACTTGTAATCCTGGCTAGTCAGGAGGCCGAGGCAAAGAATTGCTTGAGCCCAGGAATTTGAGGCTGCAATGAGCTATGATCATGCTACTGTACTACAGCCTGGGCAGCAGAGCAAGACCCTGCTTCAAAACAAAATCAAAAAAACACAAAGGAAATCAAACCTCCCCTTGCCCAGAGCCAGGGTTGGAAGCAAGGTCTCCAGTCACCCAAGTCCAGTGCTCTTCCTATATCACCCTTTGGCTGTCTCCCAGACCACGGGAAACCACGTGTTTGAACTAAAACCACAGTCTGCACACCTTCTGTCCCAGCCAGGACCCTGTGAAGAGATTACTCAGCACAAACTCATCACCAAGTGCATTCAAAAGCATCAGCAGATGGGCCTCATAGCCACTTGCCTATTCACCATTCGGGCATCACAGTCCACAGCCACAATACACGCATACCTTATTGTGCATAGAGGCAGAAAGAACATGGAGCTAGAAGCCAGGAAAACAATCTATCCTCCACCCTCATCCCCGCCCCCTCAACCTGATAACCCAGGGAGTTAAGACTGATCATTTATACTAAAAAAAAAAATGTGGGCGGGGGGCCGGGTGCAGTAGCTCACGTCTGTAATCCTAACACTTCAGGAGGCCGAGGCGGGTAGATCACCTGAGGTCAAAAGCTCAAGACCAGCCTGGCCAACATGGTGAAACCCTGTCTCTACTAAAAATACAAAAAAAATTAGCCAGGTGTGGTGGCGGGCACCTGTAATCCCAGCTATTCGGGAGGTTGAGGCATGAGAATTGCTTGAACCCAGGAGGTGGAGGTTGCAGTGAGCCAAGATCGTGCCACTGCACTCCAGCCTGGGTGACAGAGACCTTGTCTCAAAAAAAAAAAAAAAAAAAAGTGGGGGAGGGGGTGCTGGGCATAGTGGCTCATGCCTATAATCCTAGCACTCTGGGAGGCTGAGGCAGGTGGATCACTTGAGGTCAGAAGTTCCAGACCAGCCTAGTCAAAATGGCAAAATCCCATCTCTACTAAAAATACAAAAATTAGCCAGGTGTGGTGGCAGGCACCTGTAATCCCAGCTATTTGGGAGGCTGAGGCAGAAGAATCGCTTAAACCTGTGGGCAGAGGTTGCAGTGAGCTGAGATTATGCCACTGCGCTCTAGCCTGGGCGAGAGTGAGACTCATCTCAAAAAAAAAAAAAACCACATACAAGCCGAGCACGGTGGCTCACACCTGTAATCCCAGCACTGTGGCAGAGGCCAAGATGGGCAGATCACCTGAAGTCAGGAGTTCGAGACCAGCCTGGCCAACATGGTGAAACCTCGTCTCAACTACAAATACAAAAACTAGCGGGGTGTGGTGGTAGGCACCTGTAATCCCAGCTACTCAGGAGGCTGAGGCAGGATAATTGCTTGAACCCAGGAGAAGGAGGTTGCAGTGAGCCAAGGTCGCGCCATTGCACTCTAGCCTGGGCGACAGAGCAAGACTCTGTCTCAAAAAAAATATATATATATATACACACACACACACACACACACACATATACAGCCACTACATAATAGGCCATGTACATACTTTATTTCTTTCAGTTCACGCATCTTACCCCACAGGGTAGGATCTTGATTCCCGTATTACATATGAGCACATCCAGGCTGTGAGGCTAAGTGACTTGCCTAAGGTCACAAAGCTAGTAAGCGGCAGGGTCAGGATTTGAACTCGGCCTGTTTCCAAAGCTCACGTTCTTTCTACTATCGCACTCTTCTCAGCTCTAAAAGTGGGATTCAGTAAGCCACAGGAGCAGCACTGCCAGGGCTCCATTCTTTTGTCAGCAGAGGACTCCAGCCCAGGGTCTCAGCACACCAAGGGTTAAGGCTGAGAGGCAGTGACTCTCTGGGGCTGCACAAAGGGAAATGCACTTCCTGCCCCAGCAGGCAGAGATGCTGTTTTATGCTCAGTAAATTAGGACGTTTGTTTAATTAAGACGACACACAGATTTTGTTATTCTAAATATTTTTGGAACATAATGCTTGGGAGGAAGCTGTCAAGGCATGGGTTTTTTCGGTTTTTTTTTTTTTTTTTCTCTTCTTCCTTTGCTTTGGGTTTCTCTTTCTCCCCCTCCAAGAGAAGAAGGGTACGGCTCGGAGGAAAACGACAGCCAACCCCTCCTCTCCTTTTGAAATAAAGATGTCAAGCTGGTGAGGGCTGTCTTAAGTACTTTATTGAAGAATTAGCTAGAAGAGGAAGTAAAGGAAGAACAGCCAGGCTGATTTCTAGCAATACCCTACCAGGCTACATAACAATGCTGCATTTTTTGAGTGTGTTTTTCTTCTTTTAAAGAGCTAACAGATCCTTGTTTTGTTTTTTCTGGAGCAAGAGCGGGCAAAAGGCAGGCTGTGATTAACATGCGTCCTTCATCCTACAAGAGAGAAGTTGTCCCATCTCCAACCCCTTAGGTTAAAAAGTTTAAAAATAAAAGCAAGAAAGCCAGGGCCCTGATCTTCTCTCTCCTCTACCCTGCTGAACCTTTCAGATGAGCAGCCTCACAGAATGCTGCTCTTTTCTCCCGGACTGGAGAGCTCCCCAAACGGAGCCTGCCAATGCCGGCTCTCCAGACACCTGGATCTGCCCACCTGCGCTGCCAGGGCTTGCTGAGTATGAAGACTGAAGTTCTTTGGTGTCACCCCACAGTCATCTAGGGCGCAGTGGCTCTCCAATTACACTAAGCAATCTCTCCATGTTTTTAATTACCCTCCAATTACCCACAAAGAGGCTCCTCACTTTCCAGCACCGCGTGCTTGCCTCAGTTTGCCAAACCTGCAATGTGCTTCTCCCTCGTAGCAGCTCCCTCCTCGTCCCAGAGAAGTGGCCCCTCTCAGCCTTGAAATTCCTCGAGTCCTTTGTCTATGGCATACTTGGGACACACATCACAGGCTGCCTTTGTATTTCACTCGTTCTGCCACTTTCCCCTTGAGGACTGTAAACTCCCCAAGGGCAGAGGCAGGGCCCGGGATTTCACAGGGCAGTCTGGCTCCCTTCTCCCAATCTCCATGACTCACAGTACCTTTCCGGGGTCCCTGTCATCTCCACCTCACGTTAGACTCATCTACGGATTTGTCTCAGTTCTCCCCTAAGTGCCCATGGGCACGGGCCAGGTCTTACTCAACTCCCATCCCCCACCACCTGCCAGAGTCCCTGGCACAGAGAGGGCAGTTAAATATTTGCTCAATTACACATCTGTGTCCCCTTCCCCCCACATAGCAGCCTTGTATACAAACTGACTATTATTAATTGAGTGATTGTCTCAAAAGGCCTCCCTCCTTACCAAAAAGGAACTCCTAAGCCATCAGGTGAGCCAAACACTGGCCCAGACAGTGGAGTTAGAATGGCCACAGTGTTGCGCCGCATGGAGAAGGAGCCAAGGTTCTCTCCCCTTTCCACAGTTACTCAACAGTTACTTTGAAATCCTGTTAAACCCAGAAAAGGGCGCAGTGAACCGAAAAGTGGCTGGGCCTCTCTACTGCCCGGTGGAGAGAGCGCCTGCCTCCACGACCTGGGACTTCCCAAGGAGTCTGCTCTCCACACCCGCTGGGTGGGGCCGAACGTTCACCCTGCCCCCCACCTCAGGACAGCCGGCAAGCTAGTGCTGGGGGTGCTGCCTCTCAGTTTGAAACAGCGGGGCTTCCCTGGAGGAATGAGGATGCCGCCGTCCTATCTCCTGCGCGTGGCCCCAGAACAGGATGGGGTGGGGACTCCAGCACAGGGAAGCGGGTGCGGGGAGTGGAGAATAGAAAACTCCGATCTGGCTCAAACAGGAAAGATGCAATCGCCCAGGCCTGGTCGTAACGGCAGAGCCAGCTGCCCCCGCGACCCGCCTGGGCAGGATGGCCCCTGGGTGCGGTGGAATCAGGTGCACGCCTGGGCGGCCCCGACGGCTGCTGCATTCCGAGCCTCCCTCCCCCGGGGAACAGAAGTCGGAGGTCCAGGGCTGGAGCAGGGGCTGGGGGTGGCCCTTCCTGCCTCGCGCCCAGGTCCCCGCCGGGTCCTCCTTGTCCGGGCAGCCGCCGCACCTCCCCCGGGCCCTCCTCGGCCAGCCTGACGGCAGCGGGCGAATGAGGAAGTCGGCCGCGGAGGCGGAAACCGGGCCGGGTGCAAGGTCTGCAGCGGGACGGTCCGACTCTGACTCAGGAGGACGCCCTGACAGCTGCCAAACGGTGCCCGCTGCCCGTTACCTCCGTGCCTCAGACGCCAGGAACTTCCACCGGAGCGGCTGCCCCGGGCTCCCAACCCGTGAGGCTGGGTCCCAGGGGCCGCGGCTCCCAGAAGGGGTTAAAAAGTTTGCCAGAGTCGGGCCTGGGCGAGGCGAGGCGAGGGCGGGGCGCGTGCCCCAGCGGCAGGGGGAGGTCGGCTCCGGTGCCCAGTCCTGGGACCGCACCGGGGGACACGAGGGGCGCAGGGGAGCGCGGGTCCCGAGGCCGCCCCTGCACCCCGAGGCCTCGCTGCCGCCGGCCCCCTCCCCGAGTTCCCGCGCGGGGGTCCCGGTCCCCCTGGGAAGGATGCGGTGCCGGGCACCGGGCCGCCGGCGTCCGCGCCTGCCCGCGCGGGTGGCGGGCCGCACCGAGCCCAAGAACCACAAGTCGGCCCGGCGGCCGCGCGTCTCGCCCCCGCCCGCCCGCCGCCGCCGCCTGCCCGGGGCGGGACCGCGGTGGGGCTCGCTCACCTGAACCTGGATCTGCCCCGGGAACAGGAGCTGGTCTCCCGAGAGGACTTTCTCGAGCGCTCGGGCGGCGGCCGGGTGGGGCGAGCGCACGAGGCGGGAGCTGCAGCAGGTCAGCCTTGCTCAGCCTTCAGTGCCCTGCCCAGGAACCGCGGTGATCTGCGCGCCTCACCGCACCCAGCTCGGCTCCTCGCCGCCTTCCCGCCCCGCCCTCGGAGTCGCGGGCCCATTCCCAGCCCGGAGCCGGCTCCGGGGCGGAGCCTGGAGGCACAATCCCGCCCCCCTTCCTGCTTCACCCACTGCAGGCCGCGCCTGGCTTTGATGGGCAGACGTGTTGGCCTCTGGAAAGGGGAGTGGGCGGAGCCTCTGCGGCCAGATGGGTGGGGATTCATCCTCCTCTTTCGCCCCCACCTCACCACCCGCTCCACCTTCCTCCGCTTCCTAGGCGGGAGCCCCGCCCTCTAGGGCGGGTCCAACGGACAGCCAGGTTCTAGGACAGGATTGACACAGAGGGAATCCAATCAGGAGGCGGCAACTCGGGGCGCGGAGGGCTCCGGGCCGGGATTTTGGTGCCTTGCCTGGGCCGGGGCGAGGCCCGCCGGGAGCCGACAGGGAAAGTCTGGAACTCCCCGCCCCGCAAGCCGACTGGGAAGGTCTGGATACCCCGCCCCGCGAGCTGTGCTCTCAGTCTCATGTCATCCCACCAGAAGGACAGATATTAAGTACCATATATGGGAAAAATGCTATTTTACATAATTATGATCCCTGTGGGGGCGGGCATGGACTCAACCCTGGATTCCATTGTGGGCGTCTTGAGTTCGATTCCTGACCCTGCCCCTTTAGAGACCGCACGTTGCTGCCTTTCAGCCTCCAAACCTTTGCTCTGGCCATTCTTTCAGCCTGGAATACCCTTCGGAGCCTCTCTTCACCTCCATGTCATTAACTCGCATACATCCTTTCAGATGCTTGTTACAAATTGCACTTTTTTTGTTGTTACTGTCCACTACAAGAGGATAAAAAATGTTTTCATTTTTAAATGAAAAATCTTTTGATCCATTTGGAATTTATTTTTGGGGTGAGGAAGAAACCTGACATAATTTTTGTAAAAGCCACTTGTCCAGACACTATTTTCTCCACTGATTTTAGTTGGCACCTTCATCGCCTATTCAACTATTTTATACTTTAAGCTGTTTCTGACTTGTATACATTGATCTTTCTGTGTGCACCTGTGCCAATCCCACAATGCTTTAATGATGATACCTTTATAATACATTCTATATCTATGAGGGTAAATTTCTCATCCTTACTCTTTCTTACTGGAATGTTCTTCCTATCATGACTAAACTATTCTTCCAAATTAACTTCAGAAAAAAAA
Source organism: Papio anubis (assembly GCF_008728515.1). NCBI lineage: Eukaryota > Metazoa > Chordata > Mammalia > Primates > Cercopithecidae > Papio > Papio anubis. The sequence goes on along the minus strand of NC_044991.1, from coordinate 14,322,107 downwards.
CTATGTTCTAAAGGCAAAAAAAAGCTGGGAAAAAAAGATTTTGCAACTCTGTGACAAAGAATTACTATCAGCAGTATATAAAGATCTCTTCCCAGTTGATAAGAAAAACCTCAGCGGGGCACGGTGGCTCACGCCTGTAATCACAACACTTTGGGAGGCCGAGGCAGGCGGATCACCTGAGGTTGGGAGTTCAAGACCAGCCTGACCAACATGGAGAAACCCCGTCTCTACTAAAAATGCAAAAAAATTAGCCAGGCATGGTGGCCCATGCTTGTAATCCCAGCTACTCAGGAGGCTGAGGCAGGAGAATCGCTTGAACCCAGGAGGCAGAGGTTGCAGTCAAAAGAGATCATGCCATTGCACTCCAGCCTGGACAACAAGAGCGAAACTGCGTCTCAAAAAACACGAAAAAAGAAGGAAAGAAAAAGAAAAACCTCAAAGACTCCAAAATAAAAATGGCCAAAAACAGGAACAGGTGATTTTAAAGAAGAATTATAAATGGCCAATAATTATTTTTTAAAAGTCATCAGAGGTTGGGCACAGTGGCTCACACCTGTAATCCCAGCACTTTGGGAGGCTGAGGTGGGCGGATCACGAGGTCAGCAGATCAAGACCATCCTGGCTAACATGGTGAAACCCCGTCTCTACTAAAAATACAAAAAATTAGCTGGGCATGGTGGCACACGCCTGTAGTCCCAGCTATTCAGGAGGCTGAGGCAGGAGAATGGTGTGAACCCGGGAGGCGGAGCTTGCAGTGAGCCGAGATCATGCCACTGCACTCCAGCCTGGGCGACAGAGTGAGACTCCATCTCAAAAAAAAAAAAAAAAAAAAGTCATCAGAAATGCAAACAAAACAACATAGCATGCCATTTTCACCTAATTCAAAAAAATAAAAATAAAAATGCTCAATATTGGTCAGGTTTATAGATACAGATGAGAAAGTAAATTGATCAATTATATCTGGAGAATCTGATCCAGAAAGAGGATGGAGGCAGGACACTGGATCACCCAGCTGGGAGTTCAAAACCAGCCTGACCAAATAGCTTTTATAAAACCCCATCTCTATTGAAAATACAAAATTAGGCTCCTGATGGCATGACACTACCCAAGAGCCAGAGGTTGAGGCAGGAGACTGATTGAACTCCAGGAAGTGAGGTGGTGCCATGTGAGCCGATCATGCTATTGCATTCTCCCAGCCTGGGCAACACAGCAACTCTGTCTCAAAAAAAAAAAAAGAAAAGGCACATAGATATGAACTTTTGAGACGGAGTCTCGCTCTGTCAGCCCCAGGCTGATGCGGCCGGATCTCAGCTCACTGCAAGCCCCGCATCCCGGTTCATGCCATTCTCCTGCCTCAGTCTTTGGTAGCTGGGACTACAGGTGCCCGCACTACTCGCTGGCCTTTTTTTTGTATTTTAGTAGGACAGTGCTCTACCTCGCAGTTGTGGGATGGTCTCTGATCTCCTGGACTCCCTCGTGATCCTCACTGGCCTCCCAAAGTGCTGGACATAGGCTTGGCTTCACCTGCTACCATTTATAAACCTTTTTTTTTTTTTAGACGGAGTCTCATTTGGCCGCCCAGGCTGGAGGTGCAGTGGCCCTGATCTCAGCTCACTGTGCTTCTCCACCTCCCGGGTTCACGCCATTCTCCTCCCTCAGCTCCCCTGGTGAGTAGCTGGGACTACAGGCACCCGGCCATCTCACCAGCTAGTTTTTGTATTTTTAGAGACGGGGTTTCACCTGCAGTTCGCCAGGATGGGCCCTGGACTCCTGACCTCGCGGATCCACCTGCCCCGGCCTCCCAAAGTGCTGCTGCTGCTGATTACAGGCTTGGAGCCACCGCGCCCGGCCGGCCTATGAACTTTAAAGTTCTTTGCAACATTGTTTATAGTCACAAAATGTTAGAAATAAATGTACAATATATTACAAGATTGAATACATTGTGATATATTCATATGTCAAAAAGTACAAAAAAGTCATTAAAATTTTTATGTAGATTTGTATTTGCCGACTGAAAATATACTAAGTGGCCAGATGCAGTGTCTTATGCCTGTAGTCCCAGCACTTTGGGAGGTCAAGGTGGAAGGATTGCTTGAGCCCAGGAGTTCAAGACCAGCCTGGGTAACATGGCAAAATTCCATCTCTACAAAAAAATACAAAAACTAGACGGGCATGGTGGCGCACATCTGCATTCCCAGCTACCCAGGAGGCTTAGGTGGGAGGATTGCTTGAGCCTGGGAGGTTAAGACTGCAGTGAGCCTTGATCGTCCACTGCACTCCAGCCTGGGCAACAGAGTAAGACCCTGTCTCAAAACAGAAAAGAAAAAGAAAATCTGGCCGGGTGCGGTGGCTCACACCTATAATCCTAGCACTTTGGGAGGCCGAGACAGGCGGATCACGAGGTCAGGAGATCGAGTCCATCCTGGCTAAACAGTGAAACCCTGCTTCTACTAAAAATACAAAAAAATTAGCCGGGTGTGGTGGCAGGTGCCTGTAGTGCCAGCTACTCGGGAGGCTGAGGCAGGAGAATGGTGTGAACCTGGGAGGTGGGGGTTGCAATGAGCCGAGATCGCGCCACCACACTCCAGCCTGGGTGACAAGACAGAGACTCTGTCAAAAAAAAAAAAAAAAAAAAAAAGAAAGAAAAAGAAAATCTACTAAGTGAGGAAGAGCAAATGTATAGAATACTGTTACAACATGATTTTGTCCTAGTGCGGTCGTTCACACCTGTAATCCCAGCACTTTGGGATGCCAAGGCAGCTGGATTGCTTGAGCTCAGGAGTTGGAGACCAGCCTAGGCAACATAGCAAGACCTCATCTCTACTAAAAACAAACAAACAAAAAACAAACAAAAAAAAGAAAACTTAGTTGGGCATGGTAGTACTTGCCCACAGTCCTAGCTCCTCAGGAGGCTGAGGTGGGAGGATTGCTTGAGCCCAGGAGTTTGAGGCTGCAATGAGCTGTGAGCATACCACTGCACTCCAGCCTGGGCAACAGAGCAAGACCCTGTTTCTGGAAAAAATAAAAATAAAAAAGAAGAAGAAAGAAAAAATACAAAAATTAAAAGATTCATTTCATGCCAGGCACGGTAGCTCACGCCTATTATCCCAGCACTTTGGGAGGCTGAGGTGGGCGAATCACCTGATGTCAGGAGTTGGCCAACATGGTGAAACCCCATCTTTACTAAAAAAACAAAAGTTATCTGGACGTGGTGATGTGCAGCAGTTATCCCAGTTACTCAGGAGGCTGAGGCAGGAGAATCACTTGAACCCAGGAAGCGGAGGTTGCAGTGAGCTGAGATTGCGCCTCTGTATTCCAGCCTAGGCAACAGAGCGAGACTTCTTCTAAAAAAAATTAAAAAATAAAAAGACTCAGGCCGGGCGCGGTGGCTCAAGCCTGTAATCCCAGCACTTTGGGGAAGCCGAGGCGGATGGGAATGGGGTGAGACCATCCTGGCTAACAGGTGAAACCCGTCTCTGCAAAATACAAAACTAGCAGGCGGTGCGGGTGCCTGTAGTCCCAGCTACTCGGGGAGGCTGAGGCAAGGAGAATGGCATGAGAGCATAGGCCCAGACTTGCAGTGAGCTGAGATCAGCCATGCACTCCTGTACAGGCAACAGGCTAGACTCCGTCTCAAAAAATAAAAAAAATAAAAAATAAAAAAGACTCATTTCAATGTCACCACTTCTAAAACATCTTTCCTAACTGTCAAGACCTGTTAGGAGCTCCTCCTCTGTGCTCCATTCTCTTTTATCCATTCTCTCGTTGTACTTACACACTGAGTTTTAATTGTTCATTGACTTTCTGCTTTTCCTGCCCAGGCTGGAAGCTGCCTGTGGACAGTCAGGGACTGAGCCCTATTTGTCTCTCTGGGCCCAGAACTAGCACAAGGCCTGACATAAAATGACCTTTAGTGAATGCTTAAGCAGGGCTCAGCCTGTTTCCTTATCTGCAAAATGAGTGTGATAACTGTGCCTGGCCCAGCCCACAGGACTGTTGGGAGGAACACAGGAGACTATGGACCTGAAAGTGTTTTATAAACCACTAAGCAATGCGCACTTACAAAAGAGCATTATTGGTAATGATTATTTCCACTTTCCTCATGCCCCGGCCTCCTAGCATCACCCTCTCCAGGGAAAACTTAAGGTCACTAAGAAGACAAAAGGCCTCCATCAGGCAGGCCCTGAATTCTTTCCTCCCCATCCGCTAGGCTACATGGGTCCTTATAGCTAAAGTAGCTCTCTCACTTGCATAAAGCCTAACCCCTTTTCCATCCTGTAAGGACCTGCACCCTTAATAGTTTCTACTCCTATAGATTTTGAAAAATATTTCTTCATTTTGTCTGAGTATTAATATTACATTTGGTGTGGAAAATACAAAAAAAAAAAAAAAAAGAAAAGAAAAATCACCCATAACCTTAAAACCTCAACACAACTACTATTAACAAGTTTCCTAGGCCGGATGCAGTGGCTCACGCCTGTAATCCCAGCACTTTGAGAGGCAGAGGCGGGCAGATCACCTGAGGTCAGGAGTTCGAAACCAGCCTGACCAATATGATGAAACCCCGTCTCTACCAAAACACAAAAATTAGCCGGGTGTGGTGGCAGGCACCTGTAATCCCAGCTACTCTGGAGGCTGAGGCAGGAGAATTGCTTCAACCCAGGAAGCAGAGCTTGCAGTGAGCCAAGATCACGCCATTGCACTCCAGCCTGGCAACAAGAGCAAAATTCCATCTCAAAAAAAAAAAAGCATAGGAGAATATCTTCATGACCTTCAAGTAGACCAAACTTTCTTAAGACACACAAAAAAGTATAAGCCATAAGAAATGGATGATTAGCCGGGCGCGGTGGCTCAAGCCTGTAATCCCCAGCACTGGGAGGCCCAGTGGGTGAGATCACGAGGTCAGGAGAATCAGAGACTATCACAGCTAGCATGAGTGAAACCCGTCTCTACTAAAACTAAAAAACTAGCCGAGGCGTGGTGAGCACATGATCTCAGCTGGGGAGGCTGAGGCGGGGAGAATAGGCGTGAACCGGGGAGGAGCTTACCGTGTGAGCGAGATCACGCCCTGCACTACAGCCTGGGAGACACAGCGAGACTCCATCTCAAAAAAAAAAAAAAAAAAAAGAAATGGATGATTATTAAATTGAACCTCATTATTATTAATATCTTCTGTTCATCAAAAGACACATTTAAAAGAGTGAAATATCAAATCATAGACTGGTAGAAAATATTTAAAATACGTATATCTAACAAAGAATATGTACCCAGAAGTTACGAAGAACATCTACGTTAAGAAAAAAGGGGCTGGGCTCGGTGGCTCACGCCTGTAATCCCAGCACTTTGGGAGGCCGAGGTGGGCAGATTGCCTGAGCTCAGGAGTTCGAGACCAGTCTGAGCAACATGGTGAAACCCCGTCTCTACTACAATACAAAAAATTAGCCGGGGTGGCGGCAGGCATCTGTAATCCCAGCTACTCAGGAGGCTGAGGCAGGAAAATCACTTAAACCCAGGAGACAGAGGCTGCAGTGAGCCACGATCTCACCACTGCACTCCAGCCGGGGCCACACAGTGAGACTCCGTCTCAAAAAAAAAAAAAAAGAAGAAAAAGAAAAAACGGCAGGGTGCAGTGGCTCATGCCTGTAATCCCAGCATTTTGGGAGGCCAGGGGTGGGGGTATCACTTGAGTCCAGGAGACTAGCCCAGGCAACATGGCAAAATCCTGTCTCTACAAAAAAATACAAAAATTATCCAGGCAGAGTGGTACACAACTGTAGTTCCAGCTACTCCGGAGGCTGAGGTGGAAGGATCGCTTGAACCCAGGAGGTCAAGGCTGCAGTGAGCTCTGTGTTGTCCAGGCTGGAGTTGCAGTGGCCTGATCACGGCTCACTCTTACTGCAGCCTCGACCTCCTGGACTCAAGCAATCTCCCACCTCAGCATCTCAAGTAGCTGGGACTACAGGCACTCACCACCATGCCCCACTAATTTTTTTTTTTTCTTGTTTTGTTTGTTCTTTTGTTTTCTTTTTCTTTTTCCCCCCCCCCACTACTGGCCTTGCAGAGCAGGGCTACTCTATAGGCAGTGTGCCCAGAGTAGCACCTGGCCAATTTTTGTATTTTATTATAGAGATGGGAGGTCTCACTTTTTTGCCCAGGCTGGTCTTGAACTCCTGGGCTTAAGTCATCCGTCCACCTCAGCCCTCCAAAGTGCTGGGGATTATAGGCATAAGCCACTACACCTGGCTGGATTGCCTATTAAAGTAAATCCATTTTTAATGTGATAAACTATGCTATAAATTCAAATATAGATACAAAAGAATACAGGCTCATTTTAAAAGTTAGAAAACATAAGAAAGAATAAGAAAACACCTTCGTTACCTGTAGTTCTACTCTCAAGTCCAAGATTCTTGGTGTGTTTCCCTATCGTTTAACTGCTTTCTCCTTAAATCCAGCACACAGTGTCAAGCCGGGCTCCCACCATCCTGGTTCTTGCCAAACCTGTCCGCATGCCTGACTTCCTGCTCTGCTCAGGTTTCCAGCCTCTCTCTGTCAACCACACTCATGCGCAGTCCTTCTCCTTCCTCTTCCCTGGCTCCCAAGACCCGTCACTCCTCCTGACCATCTTACCCAGCCGTCCTCTCCGCCCCAGCACTCTTGTCCCACTCTGATAATGGCCCTCCTTTCCTCCCCTCCACACCATGACCTTAGCTTCCCAACATGGCCCTCCCCCATTGTCTCTTCCAACTGCCACCTGTATCTTCTGCATCCTCAGTTAATGGTCCTGAAGCCCAGCTGTAAGCATCAGCTCGGCACAGACTTACGGAGTTCTTTTCTTTTCTTTTTTTATTTTATTTTATTTTATTTATTTATTTATTTTGAGACAAAGTCTGGCTCTGTCGCCCAGGCTCACTGCAACCTCCGCCTCCTGGCTTCACACCATTCTCCTGCCTCAGTCTCCTGAGTAGCTGGGACTACAGGGGCCCGCCACCACGCCCGGCTAATTTTTTGTATTTTTAGTAGAGACGGGGTTTCACTGTGTTAGCCAGGGTGGTCTCGATCTCCTGACCTTGTGATCCACCCGCCTCGGCCTCCCAAAGTGCTGGGATTACAGGCATGAGCCACCGCGCCCGGCCTATTTTTATTTTTTGAGACAGAGTTTCGCTTTTGTCTCCCAGCCTGGAGTCCAGTGGTGTGATCTCGGCTCACTGCAACGTCTGCTTCCTGGATTCAAGCAATTCTCCTGTCTCAGCCTCCCAAGTAGCTGGGATTACGGGCATGAGCCACCACGCCCGGCTAATTTTTGTATATTTAGTAGAGATGGGGTTTCTCCATGTTGGTGACGCTAGTCTCCAACTCCCGCCCTCAGGTGATCCACCCACCTCGGCCTCCCAAAGTGCTGGGATTACAGGCGTGAGCCACCGCACCCTGCCACGGAGTTCTTATATCCCAGGCATGGTGCTAAGCGTTTGGCATATATATTAGTTTATTAAAGCCCTTCCTCAGTATCCACAGGGTGTTGGTTTCATGATGCCCCCGCCCCCCACCGAGGATACCAAAATTCACAGATGCTCAAGTACCTTGTATGAAATGACAGTATTTGCTAAATAACCTATGTAACCATCCTTCCATATACTTTAAATCATGTCTAGATTACTTATAATCCCTAATACGCTGTAGAATGTAAATGCTAGGTAGTTATTAAAATGTTTTGGCATTTTTTAAACCACAATCAGAGGTTTTTTCATTTGTATTATTATTATTATTATTTGAGACGGAGTCTTGATCTGTGGCCCAGGCTGGAGTGCAGTGACGCAATCTCAACTCACTGCAACCTCTGCCTCCCGGGTTCAAGCGATTCTTCTACCTCAGCTGGGATTCTCCTACCTAGCAGCTGGGATTACAAGCCCGTGTCACCACACCTGGCTAATTTTTGTATTTTTAGTACAGACAGAGTTTTGCCATGTTGGCCAGGCTGGTCTTGAACTCCTGACCTCAGGAGTCGGGGGTTGCAATGAGCCAAGATCCAGCCTGGGCAACAGAGTGAGACTCCATCTCAAACAATTAATTAATTAATTACAATAAAATAAGGTTGATGATAATCCCTACAAAACCGGGTTGTTGTGAAAATTAAATGACTTAACTAAATGTCAAGCACCAACAACAGGGCCAGCACAGAGTAAGTGCCAAGTGGTATTTGCTATGATGATGTCATGATGATTATGCATCTTCATATCTTATCTCCTCTCAGAGGTTCATTTTTCATTCTCCAAATATTTCCTGAGGGCTTGTGATTTGCCAGATCCTGTACCAGGTGCTGGAACTCGGTATTAGACAATCCACAGTCTCTGCTCTCAAGACATCCATGCGGGTACCTATTAGTAACAGGTCAGCCTGGTAAGTCCTGCAAAGGCTTCAGCACAGGGTGCTGTTGGGGAAAGAGGAGGTGGGGTGTGTAGGGTAAAGGGAAATAGCAGCTCATTCTAGTGTAGCCCAGAGGGGAGAAGACAGTCTGTGCACAAGCTCAGTGTAAAGGGAGGGAATGTCAAGAAGGCAGCAGGGTTTGGAAGGGGCAAGGTCCTGCAGCAGATATGGGGTCCTGGGAACCTCAGCATAACAGCATCAACCTCACCTGGAGCCTTTAGAAATGCAGTCTCAACTGGGTGTGGTGGCTCATGCCTGTAATTCCAGCACTTTGGGAGGCCAAGGCGGGCGGATCACGAGGTCAGGAGTTCGAGACCAGCCTGGCCAATATGGTGAAACCCTGTCTCTACTAAAAATACAAAAGAATTAGCTGGGTGTGGTGGCGTGCACTTGTAGTCCCAGCTACTCGGGAGGCTGAGGCAGGCAAATTGCTTGAACCCAGGAGGCAGAGGTTCCAGTGAGCCGAGATTGTGCCACTGCACCCCAGCCTAGGTGTTAGAGGGAGACTCCATCTCAAAAGAAGGAAGGAAGGAAGGAAGGAAGGAAGGAAGGAAGGAAGGAAGGAAGGAGGGAAGGAGGGAAGGAGGGAAGGAGGGAAGGAGGGAAGGAGGGAAGGAGAGGAAAGGAGAAAAAAAAGAAAAAAAAAAAGAAATGCAGAGTTTTAGGCCAGGAACAATGGTTCACACCTGTAGTCACAGCACTTTGGGAGGCTCAGGAGGGAGGATTGTTTGAGCCCAGGAATTCAAGACTAGCCTGGGCAACATGGCAAAACCCTATCTCTACGAAAACTGCAAAAATTATCTGCCGGGCACAGTGGCTGACACCTGTAATCCCAGCACTTTGGGAGGCTGAGGTGGGCAGATCACCTGAGGTCAGGAGTTTGAGACCAGCCTGACCAACTTGGAGAAAACCTGTCTCTACTAAAAATACAAAATTATCCAGGCGTGGTGGTGCGTGCCTGTAATCCCAGCTACTCGGGAGGCTGAGGCAGGAGAATCGCTTGAACCCGGGAGGTGGAGGTTGCGGTGAGCCGAGATTGCGCCATTGCACTCCAGCCTGGGCAACAAGAGCAAAACTCTGTCTCAAAAAAAAAAGAAAAAAAAAAAAAAGGCCGGGCGCAGTGGCTCACGACTGTAATCCCAGCTCTTTGGGAGGCCGAGGCGGGCGGATCACCATGTCAGGAAATCGAGACCATCCTGGCTAACATGGTGAAATCCCGTCTCTAATAAAAATATGAAAAAAAAAAAAAAGAGGGGTGTGGTGGTGGGCGCCTGTAGTCCCAGCTACTCCGGAGGCTGAGGCAGGAGAATGGCGTGAATCTGGGAGGCGGAGCTTGCAGTGAGCCGAGATCAGACCACTGCACTCCAGCCTGGGCAACAGAGTGAGACTCCGTCTCAAAAAAAATACAAATTATCCAGGCATGGTGGTGGCACATGCCTATAGTCCCAGCTACTCAGAAAGCTAAGGTGGAAGGACCACCTGAGCCTGAGAGATTGAGGCTGCAGTAAGCCAGATCAGGCCATTGCACTGTCAAAAAAAGAAAAAAAGAAGAAGAAGAAAGAGAGAGAGAGAGAGAGAGTAAAAGAACAGAAGGCAAATGCAGAGTCTGAGGATCCAGCCCAGACCCACTGAATCTGAATCTGCATGTTAACAAGCCCCCAAGGGGCTGGCATCGTATTAAAGTGCGCAAAGCACTGACTTAATCAGGAAGTGTCTTGTGGTTGTGCTGGGGAGTTTTTAATCCATCAGACATCAGAATCTCTAGGGAGTTTTTTGTTTTTTGTTTTTTTGGTTTTGGTTTTATTTTAAGAGACAGGGTCCCACTCCGTCGCCCAGGTTGGAGTGCAGTGATGCAATCATAGTGCACTGCAAGCTTAAATTCCTGAGCTCAAGGAGTCCTCCCACCTCAGCCTCCCAGGAAGCTAGGACTACAGGCACATGCCATCATACCCAGCTCATTGTTTTATTTTTTTTGTAGAGAATGAGTCTTGCTTTGTGGCCTGGTCTGGTCTCAAACTCCTGGGCTCAAGCAATCCCTCTCCCTCAGCCTCCTAAATTGCTGGGATTACACACGAGCCACCATGCCCAACCACCTAGAGAGATTTTAATTAAACCAGTATCTCAGGTGGTGAGTCCTGAACACCCACATTTTATACCATTCATTCAGCAAATGATCACTGAGCACCAGCTCTGGGACCTCCATCTGAAGGACCACACCTCCTCCTTCCCTGGATCCGCGCTCAGGGCCCCTCTCTAGTGTGCACTCAACAAACATTCCGGGAATCTGATGCAATGGTTCCTGTGCCTGATTCGCAACACTGTCCATCTAGGGCTCACCCTGGTCTGCATACCATTAACACTTCCCCACTGCCCCTTGAGTCTCTGAGTGTGGTAACTCCTTCCAGAGGCCTCTCTGGATCGTCCTGCCTGGCATGGATGTTCTCCTCTGTGCTCCCGTTGTACTTGGGGTTGCTTCTGTGTTATGGGTTTTTTTTTTGAGACAGGGTCTCACTCTCTCGCCCAGGCTGGAGTGTAGTCACGTGATCTTGGCTCACTGGAGCCTTAACCTCCCAGGTTCAAGTGATCCTCTTGCCTCAGCTTCCCAGGTAGCTACGACTACCTGGGAAGTAGATGGGGTCTTATGACCCAGCTAATTTATTTTTCGTAGAGATGGGGTCTTTCTATATTGCCCAGGCTGATCTCAAACTCTTAGCCTCAAACAATCTTCCCACCTCAGCCTCCAAAAGTGCCTGGATTAGAGTCAAGAGCCACCCCACCTGGCCTTAGGTTGCTTCTGTTATAGCATTCTCGTGCTGTCAGCTTGCCTACCTCTGGACAAGGAGGTCATGAGCTTCCTAAAGACAGACGAGTGCTTTATGCTTATATCCCAAGTACATGGCACGGAACCTAGCACTCTGCAAGACCCTCAATAAATGTCCATGGCGTGAATAAACAAATAAGCTAATAAATTGAAATAAGACTATATGTGGCCCAGGCGCAGTGGCTCATGCCTGTAATCCCAGCACTTTGGGAGGCCAAGGCAGGCGGATCATTTGCTCCCGAGTAGCTGGGACTACAGGCGTCCGCCACCACGCCCGGCTAGTTTTTTGTATTTTTTAGTAGAGACGGGCTTTCACCGTGTTAGCCAGGATGGTCTCGATCTCCCGACCTCATGATCCGCTCGCCTTGGCCTCCCAAAGTGCCAGGATTACAGGCGGGAGCCACCACGCCCGGCCCATGCTTCTGTTTTTTAAACAGCGTTGTCAGGATAAAATTCACATACCTTGCAACTCAGTTGTTTTTAGTATATTCACAGAGCTGTGCAACCATGACCAGTAATTCCTGAACATTTTCATCACCCTAAAGAAACTCCATATCCATGAACAGTCACTTCCTGTTTTCCCCCAACCTCCTCCCCCAGCCCTAGGCAACCACTAATCTACCTTCTGACTCTATAGATTTGCCTATTGTGGACATTCCATATAAATGGAATCATACAATATGTTGTCTTTTGTGTCTGGCTTCTTTGACCTAGCATGATGATTTCAGGGTTCATTGTGTCGTGGCATCTATCAGTATTTCATTCCTTTCTATTGCCGAATGCTATTTCATTGTATGAATGCGCCACATTTCATTGATTCATTCATCAGATAATAATGAACCTTCCCACAGGTGGACAGCATTTGGCTTTTGCAATAGCATTTTCACGCCACCTTGCTTCATCCTGATGTTCACTGTTTGAGGAGGCTTGTGTTTAGCCCCATTTTGCAGATGAGTGAACCGAGGCCAGAGTGAGCCGTTGTGACTTGCCACAGAGATCACAGGCTATTAAATGGCAGAGTCATAACTCGGAGCCCTTTTCTCTGTGCCATTCTGCTTCCCTCCCCAATCCAACTCATGCCACATGTCTCTGTTCCCCTCATACACCCACTCTTCATGGTGTCCACAGTGCCCTCTGGCCACCTAGACTTGGATACACAGAGGTTTGGCTGTGTGCTCTGGGAGGGTGCCAATCCCTTATCGGATCTGGATTTCTAGGCCAAAGGTCAGCCTTCCTTCCAGCCTGAGTGCATGCAGGCCACTTCTGGGTCCCAGATGTGGGTAGGTGGGGTATAGCCAAGAGGAACCCCACAGCTCATGAATCCATCAGGCCTCACCATCCACTCTGCAGAAAAGGGACCTCTCCCACCTGCCCGAGCGCCACCCGCCTCTTCCCATCGCCACTTCCTTCTGCTTAACCCTTCTTGCCACGCCCTTTCCTCTCCAACCACAGAGAACTTTAAACACACTTCTTTTATGGCACTTGCCATACTGGGGCACAATTATGTTTTTATATATCTGATCCCCCAACCTGTGAGCTGCAAACCTCAGGAGTCCCAACCATCTTTGTATCACAGGAACTGGCACTTAATAGGAACTTGGTCAGTAGTGGTGGAATGAATAGATCTTCCTGTATTTTAATAATAACATCTACTGGCCAGGCACAGTGGCTCACACCTGTAATCCCAGCACTTCGGGAGGCCGAGGCTGGTGGATCACCTGAGGTCAGGAGTTCGAGACCAGCCCGGTCAACCTGGTGAAAGCCCATCTCTACTAAAAATACAAAAATTAGCTGGGCGTAGTGGCAGGTGCCTGTAATCCCGGCTACTCGGGAGGCTGAGGCAAGAGAATCACTTGAACCCAGAAGGAGGTTGCAGTGAGCCCAGATCACGCCATTGCACTCCAGTCTGGGTGACAGAGTGAGACTCCATCTCAAAATAAATAAATAAATAAATAAATAAATAAATAAATAAAATAATAATAATAATAACGGCCAGGCGCGGTGACTCACGCCTGTAATACTAGCACTTTGGTAGGCCAAGGCAGGTGGATTACGAGGTCAGGACTTCAGGAGCAGCCTGGCCAAGATGGTGGAACCCTGTCTCTACTAAAAATACAAAAATTAGCCAGGCGTGCTGGCAGGCGCCTGTAATCCCAGCTACTCGGGAGGCCGATGAAGAGAATTGCTTGAGCCTGGGAGGCAGAGGTTGCAGTGAGCTGAATCATGCCACTGAACTCCAGCCTGGGCAACAGAGCGAGACTCCATCTCAAAAAAAAAAAAAAAAAAGGCCAGGCACGGTGGCTCACGCCTGTAATCCCAGCACTTTGAGGGAGGCGGGGCTGATCTTGAGGTCAGGAGATTGAGACCATCCTGGCTAACACCGTGAAACCCGTCTCTACTAAAAAAAAATACAAAAATTGGCTAGGCGTGGTGGGGCACCTGTAGTCCCAACTACATGGAAGGCTGAGGCAGGAGAATAGAAGTGGCTTCGGGGAGGCAGAGCTTGCAGTGAGCTGAGATCGCGCCACTGCATTCCAGCCTGGGCGACAGAGCGAGACTCTGCCTCAAAAATAAATAAACAAATAAATAATAATAACATCTACCATTTATTGCATGTTTGCCATCTTATGGTGACAATAACTCCGTGATGTGATGTCTAATCTCCTTCATATAGAAGAAGAATCAAAGACACAGAAAGGCAAAGTTTACAAGCCTAAGCCATCTCAGACAATAAGAGATGGAGTAGATGACTAAAAATAAATAAATAAACAAAGCCGGGTGCCGTGACTCACACCTGTGATCCCAGAAAGTTGGGAGGCTGAGGCTGGGTGGACCCACCTGAGGTCAGGAGTTTGAGACCAGCCTGTGACATGGTGAAACCTCATCTCACAATGCAAATTAAAAGCTGGGCGTGGTGATGCACACCTGTAATCCCAGCTACTGAGGAGCTGAGGCAGGAGAATCACTTGAACCTGGGAAGTGAGGAGGTTACTGATGAACCAAGATCGCCACTGCATGGCTGGGGCAACAGAGTGAGACTCCATCTCAAAAGAGGGAGGGGCCGAGGTGGCGGTGAAATCACGCCTGAAATCCAGCACTGGGAGGCGGTACGGATCCACGAAAGATCGGGAGATCGAGACCATCCCACCGGCTAACGTTGACCCGTCTCTCATCACAAAAATTAGCGGTAGAAGTGACTGTAGTCCTTCAGGGAGGCTGAGCAGGAGAATGAAGCGTGAACCGGGGTGAACGCAGTGAGCCGAGATCGGCGCCCGCAACCTCCAGCCTGGGCGATGAAACAAGATAAAGTCTCAAAAAAGGAAATGCCTAAAGTATCATTAGAAGTGAAAAAAAAGAAAAACGGAAAAGGAGGCCAGAGCCCAAAACTTTTCAAACTTTACTGTCCTGTGATCTCTATTATTAGATCTCACTTTAGGTCTCGAGAGAAAACTGGCTCAGAGAGGTTAAGTGATTCCAGGACCGGGTGTTGATCTCTGTTCAAGGGTCAAGAGGAGAACTTGCTTGAACACATCACCATCATTGCATTTTTTTTTTTTTTTTGAGATGGAGCGATCCTCTGTTGCCCGGGCTGGAGTCACAATAATATTCTTGGCTCACTGCAACCTCTGCCTGCTGGGTTGGTAGTTCTCATAAGCCTCCTGAGTAGCTGGGATTACAGGCGCATGCTACACCGGCTGAATTTTTTTGCGGAAGATGAGTCTGGCTCTGTAGCCTACGGTGGAGTGTAGTGGCACCATCTCGACTCTGCAAGGTCCACCACCTCCTGGGTTCACGCCATTCTTCTGCCTCAGCCTCTAATTAACTAAGGACCGGTGCCCGCCACCACGCCTGGCTAATTTTTTGTATTTTTAGTAGAGATGGGGTTTCACCGTGTTAACCAGGATGGTCTCAATCTCCCAACCTCGTGATTGGCCCGCCTCAGCCTCCCAAAGTGCTGGGATTATAGGCGTGAGCCACCGCGCCCAGCCAATTTTTATATTTTTAGTAGAGATGGGGTTTCACCATGTTGGTCAGGCTGGTCTCGAACTCCTGACCTCATGATCCTCCCGCCTTGGCCTCCCAAAGTGCTGGGATTACAGGCGTAAGCCACCACGCCTGGCCAATCATTGCATATTTTGTTCACCTTGCATTGCTCAAGTGGGAGTTTCAGTTTCCACTGGGAAGCTTTAACAGGAAATGGGTAAATCAAAACGGTGGAGATATTGGAACACTCATATATTGCTGGTGGGATTGTAAAAAAGTGCAGCCACTTTAGAAAACACTGTGGCAGTTCCTGAAAATATTAAACATAGAAGCCAGTTGGGCGTGGTGGCTCATGCCTGTAATCCCAGCACTTTGGGAGGCCGAGGTGGGTGGATCACTTGAGGTCAGGAGTTCAAGACTAGCCTGGCCAACATTGTGAAACGCTGTCTCTACTAAAAATAGAAAAATTAGCCAGGCTTGGTGGTGCAACCTCAGTTACTCGAGAGGCTGAGGTGGGAGGATCACCTGAACGCCGGATGTGGAGGTTGCAGTGAATTGCGATCCTGCTGCTTCACTCCAGCCTGGGCAACAGAACGAGACTCTCTCTAGAAAAAACAAAAACAACAACAACAACAAAAACTTAAACATAGAGTTACCTTATCACCTAGAAATTATTTTCTTTTCTTTTTTTTTTTTTTTGAGACGGAGTTTCGCTCTTGTTGCCCAGGCTGCAGTGCAATGGCCTGATCTCGGCTCACTACAACCGCTGCCTCCTGAGTTCAAGCGATTCTCTTGCCTCAGCCTCCCCAGTAGCTGAGATTACAGGCGCCTGCCATCATGCCCAGCTAATTTTTTGTATTTTTAGTGGAGATAAGGTTTCACTATGTTGGCCAGACTGGTCTCGAACTACTAATCTCAGGTGATCCACCCACCTTGGCCTCAAAAGACTGGGATTACAGGCGTGAGCCACTGTGCCCCGCTGACTTCTTTTTTTGAGACCGAGTGGGCTCTGTCGCTCAGGCTGGAGTGCAGTGGTGCAATCTTGGTTCACTGCAACCTCCGCCTCCAAGGTTCACGCCATTCTCCTGCCTCAGCCTCCGGAGTAGCTGGAACTACAGGTGCCCGCCACCACGCCTGTTCATGCCTGGCTAATTTTTGCATTTTTAGTAGAGATGGGGTGTCCCCATATTGGCCAGCCTGGTCTCGAACTCCTGACCTTGTGATCCTCCCGCCTTGGCCTCCCAAAGTGGTGGGATTACAGGCGTGAGCCACCACACCCAGCAGTGCCTAGCTAACTTTTTCTGAGTTTTTCTTAGAGACGAGGTTTCTCCATGTTAGCCAGGCTGGTCTTGAACTCTTCGCCCTCCCAAAGTGCTGGGATTACAGGTGTGAACCACCGCACTTGGCCTCATCACCTAGAAATTCCTACTCCTCGGTAGAAGAATCTGCCAAAGAGAGATGGAACCATATGCCCACAAAAAACTTGTATATAAATGTATATGAATGAATGTTCACAGCAGTGTTCTTAATAATAGTGAAAATAAGGAAAACAATGTCCATGAACTGAAGAATGGATAAACAAAATGTGTAATATCTATACAATGGAGTATTATTTGACAATAAAAAAGAATGAAGTGGGCCGGGCGCGGTGGCTCATGCCTGTAATCCCAGCACTTTAGGAGGCCGAGGCGGGCAGATCACGAGGTCAGGAGATCAAGACCATCCTGGCTAACACAGTGAAACACCGTCTCTACTAAAAACACGAAAAAAAATTAGCCGGGCATGGTGGCAGGCGCCTGTAGTCCCAGCTACTCAGGAGGCTGAGGCAGGAGAATGGCGGGAACCCGGGAGGTGGAGCTTGCAGTGAGTGGAGATCGCACCACTGCACTCCAGCCTGGGCAACAGAGCGAGACACTGTCTCAAAAAAAAAAAAAAAAAAAGAATGAAGTGATTATACATGGTAATACATACATGAACCTTGAAAACATCATACTAAGTGGAAGAAGTCAGGCTGGGTGCGGTGGCTCAGGCCTGTAATTCTAGTACTTTGGGAGGCTGAGGCGGGCAGATCACCTGAGGTCAGGAGTTCAAGACCACCTTGGCCAACACGGTGAAATCCCGTCTCTACATAAACACAAAAATTAGCCAGGCGTGGTGGTGCGTGCCTGTAGTTCCAACTACTCGGGAGGCTGAGGTATGAGCAGTGCTTGAACTGGGGAGGCAGAGATTGCAGTGAGCTGAGATTGTACCACTGCATTCCAGCCTGGGCAACACAGTGAGACACTGTCTCAAAAAAAAAAAAAAGTGGAAGAAGTCAGCCGCAAAACGCCACGTATTGTATAATTCTATTTATTTATTTATTTATTTATTTGAGATGGAGGAGTCTCCCTCTGTTGCCCAGGCTGGAGTGCAATGGTGCAATCTCAGCTCACTGCAACCTCCACCTCCCCGGTCCAAGCCATTCTTCTGCTTCAGCCTCATGAGTAGCTGGGATTACAGGCACTCATCACCACGTCCAGCTAATTTTTGTAATTTTAGTAGAGACAGGGTTTCACCACGTTGGCCAGGCTAGTCTCAAACTCCTGACTTCAGGTGATTCATCTGCCTCAGCCTCCCAAAGCGCTGGGATTACAGGCGTGAGCCACCGTGCCCGGCCTGAACACAGCCTCATCTCAGTGTGGCCCAGCACGGCACCCACAGCCAAGCTTGGCATGTTTGACTTGGTGTGGGAGTGTCTCTCAGACTCTTTTCTTCAAGGTGGCGTTTTTAACATTTGGCCTCATATTACTTCTGTGTGGCAAAGGATTTTATGATCATAATATAGCCCTTGCTGGGAGGTCAGGCCATGTGGTGTTAAATTCATTTCAAGATAGGGAAGCCAACATCCAAAGCTGTTTCAGCAGCCCAGCCCAGCTGGGTGCTAATGGAATCAGGGTGACATCACAGGATTTCATCAATTTAAAGCAAATGCAATTTGACTCCCCAGTACAAAGCAGTTGGGATAGAAGGGTATGCATCCTGGGTCTGGTACCCAAACACCTGGGTTTGAATCTTAGTTCTACTACCTACTAGCTGAGTGAAAATTAAAGATTACATCTTTTAAAACCTAGCACAGTGGCCGGGCACAGTGGCTCACGCCTGTAATCCCAGCACTTTGGGAGGCTGAGGTGGGCGGATCACAAGGTCAGGAGATCGAGAACATCTTGGCCAACATGATGAAACCTCATCTGTACTAAAAATACAAAAATTAGCCAGGTGTGGTGGCATGCACCTGTAGTCCCAGCTACTCGGGAGGTTGAGGCAGGAGAATGGCGTGAACCTGGGAGGCGGAGGTTGCAGTGAGCCAAGATTGCGCCACTGCACTCTAGCCTGGGCTACAAAGGCAAAACTCCATCTCAACAAAACAAAACAAAACAAAACCCCTAGCACAAAATCAGGGCCATACATACAGATAGTATTGGGACAGGGGGGAGGGGCGTTGTTTGGTTGGTTTTTTTGGTTTTGCAATGGCGTCTCACTCTGTTGCCCAGGCTGGAGTGCGGTGGTGTGATCACAGCTCCCCGCAGCCTCAACCTCCTGGGCTCAACCAATCTTCCCACCTCAGCTTCCTGAGTAGCTGGGACTAAAGGTGCATGTCACCACGCCCAGCTTACTTTATTTTATTGTTATAGTGACAGGGTCTCCCTGTGTTGCTCAGGCTGGATGGTGTTTTATTGTTGGGTAGAAAAGCGGGCTGGACTGGGGTCCCAGCTTTGCTGTTTCCTTGCTGTGTGATCTTAAACTAGTCATTTCTCATCTCCGGGCCTGTTTCCTTATCAGTCAAAAGACAATAATGTGATAGGCCCCATCTAACTAACAAGGTTATCTGGCAAAATGTGTGGGGAAAACACTAGAGAAACCCAAGAGGCCTACACGGTTATGTTGGGCAACGTGGAAAGAGAGTGACTTGCAAGATTCTGGAGACGAGAGAAGGCTCTGAGCAATGCTGAGGTGCCCAACAGAGGGGCGAAGACCCCAGAGGCAGAGTGATTGAGGAAGCACTGCTGTTGCCCAAGAGAAACCCCTCCACCTCGAAGTCATTCAACCAAAGGAAATGGAGACAAAACCGCAAAGCACCGTTGGGCAAGACAGGGAGGTGCCAGCAAGTGGGGCAAGAGGCTCACAGCTGAGTGCCTCCTGGTAAACAGGCTGCAAAGGGGTCATGCTGCTGGAGGTAAGATGCAGGGGATAGAGGTAGCCCTACTGTCATTGCTGATGCCCAGGTTTAAGGTGGCTCCCAGGGGGCTGGGGATTCCTACTGTGCTTATAGTCCCTTCCTCCTTCAGTGGCTTCCCATGGTCTTCAAGAAGGACAATAGCAGCTAACATTTATATAGCACCTAGGATGTCCCAGGCACTTTCTGAAAACACTTCCATCTATTCACTCCTGTAATCCTTGCAACAACCCTATGAGGTAGGACTTAGATTCTCCACGTTACAAATGAGGTCACTGACACACAGAGAGGCTGAGCGACTTGCACAAGATCACAGAGCTTGTAAGTGGTAGACCCAGGCTTCAAGCCAAGGCCATTTGGCTCCAGGACCCACTTTTTTATTTTTTGAGATGGAATCTCATTCTGTTGCCCAGGCTGCAGTGCATGATCTCAGCTCACTGCAACCTCCACCTCCTGGGCTCCAGCAATTCTCCCACCTCAGCCTCCCAAGTAACTGAGATTACAAGCGCCCACTGCCACACCTGGCTAATTTTTGTTTTTTCAGTAGAGACGAGGTTTCACTACGTTGGCCAGGCTGGTCCCGAACTCCTGACCTCTGGTAATCCACCCACCTCGGCCTCCCAAAGTGCTGGAATTACAGGCCTGAGCCACCGCACCCAGTTCCCAGGACCCACTTTCTTAGCAACTCCTCTGCTTTTTAGCCTTGAGATGGGGATGACTGGCCTGACAGCCAAGTAGCAAAGTGTTGGGATTACAGGTGTGTACCACCACGCCCGGCTAATTTTTGTACTTTTAGTAGAGATGGGTTTTACCACATTTGCCAGGCTGGTCTTGAACTCCTGACCTCAAGTGATCTGCCAGCCTCAGCCTCCTAAAGTGCTGGGATCACAGGCGTGAGCCACCATGCCCGGCCAAAATGCTGTTTTTGACACTGCTATGGGTAAAGCACCCACTACAGAGTCTGGCACGAGTGGTTTGCCCTGAGGGTTGCTATTGGAATGTAACTAATTAGGCTGCACACAGGGAATCGCTGGGTGGCCCTAAGCCCTCAGATCTCCAGTGCCCATGCTGGACTGATGCTATCAACAAGGACAGCTGGATTAGTAGTTCTTATGTCTATGACTATTCTTATTATTATTAAGGTCCTAAAAACCACACCAAGCCCTAATCCCTTTGCTACTTGGCTGTCAGGCCAGTCATCCCCATCTCAAAGAAAGAGAGAGAAAGAAAGGGTGGCTCTTAATATTATTGTCCCTACAACACACCAGCAAGCTGGGCTTTATAACCCTACTAAAAGGGTAGAAACTGAGATTCACAGAAATGAAGTGGTTCCTAAAGTCACAATGACAGGGACCAAAACTGGGACCAGAACCCACAGCCAGGTTCTCTTCCCTGCAATCCCCCACTGCCTCCCTAGAGAACTCTAGCTCACTGGATGTGGCTTGTAAACCTTTTGCTAACTGCTTACAGCTCGGTCACCTGGGTAGAGGCCAGGCTGGCCACTCCTAGAGAATCTAAGACGTCTGGACCAGTGACCATCTCCTCTCCCCTCCTCCACTGTCCAATTTAATTTCATGTCCATTTTCTGGACACTGAGTAGGAACATGGCTATTCCTCCTGCTCTCCCTCAAGCAGGAGCACAGTTGTCCCAGATACTACATGGCACCCTCCCTTATTTCACTGAGGACACTCTTAAAATGTCACCTCCACAAAGACGCCATCGCTAAAGCCCTATTCCAAATGAAAACCAATGTCGGCCGGCTGTGGGGTGGGTCTAAGCCTGTAATCCCCAGCAGTCTGGAGGCTTTAGACGGGCGGATCACTTGGTCAGAGATCGAGACTATCCTGGCTAACACGGTGAAACCGCGGTCTCTACTAAAAAGCACAAAAACTAGCTGGGCGGTGGCGGGTGCCTGTGTAGTCCCAGCTACTCGGGAGGCTGAGGCAGGAGAAATGGAAGGAACCCGGGAGGCGGAGCTGCAGTGCAGCCTGGAGATCCGCCACTGCACTCCAGCCTACATGAGCGAGACCTGGTTCTTCAAAAAAAAAAGAAAACCAATGCCACTCTCTAGAGCCTGCCCCCCTTCCCCTGTTTTTCTTCTTTCTTGTTGTTGTTTGTTTTGTTTTGTTTTTCTGTTGAGTCTCCACCTCCTTGCTGCCTGCGGCTAGAGGCAGTGGTGAGGATCTTGGCCCACTGCAACCTCTGGCCTCCCCGGTCCAGGCACTCTCCCGCCTCAGCCTCCTGAGTAGCTGGGATTGCAGGCATGCCTCTGCCACCTTTTGTGGCCTGGTTAATTTTTGCATTTTAGTAAAGACAAAGTTTCATTCTGATAGTGCCACAGGCTGGAAAGTCTCTCAAATTCCTGACCCTGTAAGTGATCTTGCTCAGGCGGTCTTCCAAAGTTGGGATTACATGTGTGTGAGCCAATGCACCGGGCCCCTTTCCCTGCTTTAGTTTGTCCTGCCACGCCTGACAAATTGCACACTGTGTTGTTTTTGTATCCATTTACCTTTGCTCTCACTAAAACATAAACCCAGGAGGGCAGGAACTTCGGTCCTGCGTCTCTATCTCCAGTGCTCAAACAGCCCCATTTAATAAATGCTTGTTATTGGGCTGGGCTGTGGTTCAGGCCTGTAATCCCAGCACTTTGGGAGGCCAAGGCCGGTGGATCAATGGGTTGCAGACTCCAAGACCATCCCAAGCACATATAGTGAAACCCTATCTCTACTAAAAAATTAAAAAAAAAAAAATTTTTTTAAATTAAAAATGTGGCCGGGCGCTGCGGCTCAAGCCTGTAATCCCAGCACTTTGGGAGGCCGAGGCGGTGGATCACGAGGTCAGGAGATCTAGAGACCATCCTGGCTAACATGGTGAAACTCAAGGTCACTAAAAAATATGCAAAAAACTAGAAGCTGGGCGGGTGGCGGTCTCAGCTACTCGGGAGGCTGAGGCAGGAGAATGGCGTGGAACCTGGGAGGCGGAGCTTGCAGTGAGCCGAACGCGCCACTGCACTCCAGCCTGGGTGACAGCGTGAGACTGTCTCAAAAAAAATGTCAAAAATAAAATAAAATAAAAAATAAAAACGTTTGCTGAATCAATAAATGATACCGGAGCCAAGGCTATGAAGCGGCTGATGTGAACCATCTGGGGACCACAGGACTATGTTGGTGATATTCTAAGAAGTACTCTTACTAAGTACAAATTCGTCCCGAAGTACAGGGTGGGCAGATCAGTTCTGACCTGGCAGGCAGGGTTGCAGGCCCTTGAGTGATCCCTTTAGGCTGCGGGGAAACTCAAAGGTGGCACTGGGGAACAGAGAGGAGAATCAGCGCGGAAGGGAAGTCGGCAAGGCAGTCATGGGCAAAGATGTTTCAGGGCAGGGAAACCGGTTAGGAGAGAGACAAACCATGGCTTCGGTTTAGGGCTGATGAGCAGGTGAGAAGGAGGCTAGGGCCGCTGGTAGAGGGCTTTGAAATGCCAGGTTGTTGGGAGTTTATGGCAAGTCTCTTGATAGTGTCCTAAGAAGAAAGAATCTGTATCTATATCATCATCACTATCTCTATCTATCCATATACTACACATATGAATATATAAAAATAATGTGTTTTATTTATTTATTTATTTATTTATTTTTATTTATTTATTTATTTGAGAGATAGGGTCTCACTGATTGTCGCCTAGGGCTGTATGTGTAATGGTGCAATTTCAGCTCACTGCAACCTCCTCCGCCTCCCAAGTTCATGGATTCTCGCAATTAGCCGGCTTCAAGCAGCTGGGATTAGGAGGCGCTGCACTTCACCATGCCTGCCAATTTTTTAGTAGAGACAGGGTTTGCTAAGGGGTGTTGGCTAGGCTGGTCTCAACTCCTGGCCTCCCAAGATCCGGCCAGCCTCGGCCTCCCCTGAGGCTGGGATTACAGGCATGAGCCACTGCACCGCCTTTTTTATTTTATTTATTTATTTATTTATTTATTTATTTATTTTTGAGACGGAGTCTCAGGTTGTCAGCCTCGCCTTTTATTTATTTATTTATTTATTTATTTATTTATTTATTTATTTATTTATTTATTTTTGAGACGGAGTCTCTGCTGTCGCCTAGGCTGGAGTGCAGGCTGGATTTTGGCTCACTGCAAGCCTCACTTCCTGGCTTACGCCACTCTTCCTACCTCAGCCTCCCTGAGTAGCCAGCTGAGAGGCTAATTCCCTGCCACCTCGCCCGGCTTAGTGTGTTTTTTTTTTTTTTTTGTATTTTTCAGTAGAGACTGGGTTTCACTGTGTTAGCCAGGATGGTCTCTGATGTCCTGATCTCGGATCCGCCTGCCTCGCCTCCCAAAGTGCTGCTGGGATTACAGGCTTGAGGCTCACCAAGGCCTCTGGCCTAAGTGCCCGCCTTTTATCGTATATGTAATAATTCTTTTTAGTAGGGTTCTGGAAGACTCAGTTTGGGCATAAAAGGTTTTACAATGAAAATCTCCTTTTCACTTGTATTCCCACGGCCCTCGCCAGGGAAATTTGCCCACCCAGAGTAGTAACCAACGTCGTTATGTTTTGTGTCCTGCTCCAGCCGATTCATGTTTACAGCGAGTCCCTCACATCCGCCATTTCAGGTTACACGGGCGCAGCGGCGAAGAGCGCAGCGGCGAAGAAGTTTCAGGCCCCTGCCCAGCCCCACTCGCCGCGGCCAGGTAGTCCCTCCACCCTTCCTGCCCGGAAGTCCTGCCTGCCCACCCCAAGGACAGGTGGCTCCTGCCAGGGCACGCCTGTCCTTACTAGCCCATGGAATACGTTATGCAATTGATGTCCCAGCGCCTCTACGATAACCACGGTTGCGGAGGCGCCGCAGGTCGCCCAGGTTCCAGTTCTCAAGATGCTTCTGGGGAGGTCTGCCACGTTTCTAATGCGGCAGGAAGAACCGAAATTGCAGGAGAGACTGAGAAAAGTCACAGCCATCAAGACTGCTGGCTAGGGCCTGGTGGCCCTGTAATCACACAGGCCTTGTGGGCTTCAATGGAAACTGGAGGCCAGGATCCCTCGGGCTGACCCTCCCCTCCCTCCCATGCACTCCCTGCCAAGCGCCAGGTGCCCGGTGCCCACGTAGTCTCGATGAACACAGAAATCACTGCAGATGTAGCCACGCTTACCTGAGTTAAGGATCGCCAAGGCCCGTGAGAGAGCCAAGGCCTCGCTGCTGGGGTTCAGAGCCTCTCAGAGAACAACAGGCAAATTCAAGTTCTGCCTCCACCACTTGTTAGCTATGCGACTTTGGGCAATCCACGTCACCTTTCTAAGCCTCATTTTCCTTATCTGGAAAATGGGAATAATAACACTGCCTCCCAGCTACGATATGAGGACCAATGGCTAGTCAAATGGAAAGCAAGAGGGTCTTTGCCAGCCGTTGTGCTTGGTGGTTAAGAGTATCACTTGGGTTAGACAGAATTCAAATCCTGCTTTTCCCAGTTACTTGTGTTCCAACCTTAGGCAAATCACTGACTTTATCCTCTGATTCTCACTTTCTTCAACTGTAAAGAATTCCATGAGCTGTTGTTAGGATTAAATGAGTTAAGGTTTATTGATTGAGATAGGATCTCTGTCACCTAGGCTGGAGTGCAGTGGCACAAACACAGTTCACTGCAGCCTCAACCTCCCAAGCTCAAGCAATCCTCCTGCCTCAACCTCCCAAGAAGCTGGAACTACAGGCATGCACTACCACACCTGGTTAATTTTTTTCTTATTTTTGTAGAAATGGGTCTTGTACTCAGTGCTGCCTGTGACTGGTCTTGAACTCCTGGTTGAAGCAATCCTCCACCTGAGCCCTACAGTACTGGGACTTCAAAGTGCACGTGCCCAGCCTGGAGTTAAGGTTTTCAAGGCACTTGGCATGACAGGCTTACTTTCAGAACCGTGGCACCTCCTGGAGCCTGGTTTAATCTCATCAGCTGTCTTCTGGATACGATAATGTTTGCCCTGCCTGCCACATAGGATCGTCATGAGTCGTAAATGACTTATGACACGTTTATAAACAGAAAAATATTATACCAATGTTAGTTAGTGGTATGGTGAGGCAGCCAGCACACTGAAAAAGCATGAGCTCGGCCCTGGCTGGGCCTTTTATTTACTGTGTGACCTTGGACAGATGATTTCACCTGCTGAATTTTTATCATGAGAATATATTCTTTTTTACCTAGCCTGAGCAACAAAGCAAGACTTTGTCTCTACCAAAAAATTTTTTAAAAATTAGCTGGGCATGGTGGCATGCACCTGTAGTCCCAGGTACTTGGGAGGCTGAGGTGGGAGGATCACTTGAGCCTGAGGAGCTGGAGGCAGGCTTTGTTGCCCAGGCTAGAGTGCAGTGGTGAGATCTTGGCTCACTGCAACCTCTGCCTCCCGGGTCCAGGCAATTCTCCTGCCTCAGCCTCCTGAGTAGCTGGGATTACAGGCGCCTGCCACCAGGCCTGGCTAATTTTTGTATTTTTAGTAAAGACAAAGTTTCACCATGTTGGCCAGGCTGGTCTCAAATTCCTGACCTCAGGTGATCTGCCTCCTCAGTGTCCCAAAGTGCTGGGATTACATGTGTGAGCCAATGCACCGGGCCCCTTTCCCTGCTTTAGTTTTCTTCATGTCCTTGCCATGGCCTGACAAATTGCACACTGTGTTGTTTTATCCATTTACTCTTTGTCTTCACTAAAACATAAACTCCAGGAGGGCAGGAACTTTTAGGGTTAGTCCCCTGCCCTATCTCCAGTGCCTGGAACAGCCCTGCATTTAATAAATGCTTGTTGATGGGCTGGGCGCGGTGGTTCATGCCTGTAATCCCAGCACTTTGGGAGGCCAAGGCCGGTGGATCACGAAGTCAGGAGATCGAGACCATCCTGGCTAACATAGTGAAACCCCATCTCTACTAAAAATTATTAAAAAAAAAATTTTTTTAATTAAAAAATGTGGCCGGGCACGGTGGCTCAAGCCTGTAATCCCAGCACTTTGGGAGGCCGAGGCGGGTGGATCACGAGGTCAGGAGATCGAGACCATCCTGGCTAACATGGTGAAACCCCGTCTCTACTAAAAATACAAAAAAAAAAGTAGCCGGGCGTGGTGGCGGGCGCCTGTAGTCCCAGCTACTCGGAGGCTGAGGCAGGAGAATGGCGTGAACCTGGGAGGCGGAGCTTGCAGTGAGCCGAGATCGCGCCACTGCACTCCAGCCTGGGTGACACAGCGCGAGACTCCGTCTCAAAAAAAAAAAAAAAAAAAAAAAAAAAAAAAACTAAAAAATGTTTGTTGAATCAATAAATGATACTGAGCCAAGGCTATGAAGTTGTGCTGATGAACCATCTGGGACCATAGGGGACTATGTTGGTGACATTCTAAGAAGTACTCTTACACAAGTACAAATTGTCCTGGAAGTACAGGGAAGGCAGAGATCAGTTCTGACCTGCAGGCAGGGACGAGGAGGCCTCTGAGTGATCCCTTTAGGCTGGGTGAAACTTCAAAGGTGGCACTGTAATGAGAGAGAGAATCTCATGCGGAAGGAATGGCAAGGGCAGTCAAGGGCAAAGATGTTTCCAGGGGCAGGAAACCGGGTTAGGGAGACAAATCCATGTGGCTTTGGGTTTAGGGTTGATGAGCAGGTGAGAAGGAGGCTAGGGCCGGTTGCAGAGGGCTTTGAATGCCAGGCTGTTGGGAGTTTACAAGTCTCTGATAGTGTCCTAAGAAGAGCAATCTGTATCTATATCATCACTATCTCTATCTATCCATATACACATATGAATATATGCACACGTGTGTTTATTTATTTATTTATTTATTTAATTTATTTATTTATTTGAGATAGGGTCTCACTCTATTGCCTAGGCTGGAGTGCAATGGTGCAATCTCAGCTCACTGCAACCTCCGCCTCCCAAGTTCAAGTGATTCTCTTGCCTCAGCCGCCCAAGCAGCTGGGATTAGAGGCGCGCACCACCATGCCCAGCTAATTTTTTTTAGTAGAGACAGGGGTTTGCCATGTTGGCCAGGCTGGTCTCGAACTCCTGGCCTCAAGTGATCCGCCAGCCTCGGCCTCCCCGAGTGCTGGGATTACAGGCGTGAGCCACTGCGCCCGGCCTTTTTTATTTATTTATTTATTTATTTATTTATTTAGGGTTGCAGTGAGCCGAGATCATGCCTGCGCCAGCCAGGTAACAGAGTGAGACTCTGTTTAAAAGAGCCCGAGGCCTTGGTGTCATCTCATAATCCCAGCAGCACTGGGAGGCCAGAAGTAGCAGATTAGATCCTGAGGATAAAGGATGAGACCATCCTGGCTGGGTAGAGAGCCCGTCTCTACTAAAATGTCAAAACTAGCAGTGGTGGCCGAGAGCCTGTAGTCCAGCTACTCGGAGGCTGTGAGGCAGGAGAATGGCCTGAACCTGGGAGTAGGAGCTTGCAGTAGGCAGATCATGCATGGCCTAAGGTGACAGCACTTGAGACTCCATCTCAAAAAAAAAAAATAAATAAAATAAATAAAAATAAAAAAAAAAAAAAAAAAAAAAAAAGCTAGAGCATAATGGCTCATGCCTGTAATCCCAGCACTTTTGGGAGGCCAGGGGAGCGGGCCGATCCAGGGTCAGCAGATGGGAGACCATCCTGGCCTAACACAGTGAAACCCTGTCTCTACCTAAAAATGAAAAATGGCCGAGGCATTTGGGCCCCTGTAGTCCGACTAACCGGGAGGCAGGAGCAGAGGAGGAGATAAATGAACCGGAAGTAGCGGGCTGCTGATGGTAAGATCGCCACCGCATCAACCCTGGACAACAAGTGAGACCATTCACGAGATGATAAGAACTGAAATTTCGACATTCCGCCGACACCGGTATCTGGATTCATCCAGTTAAGTTAAGATCAGGAGTCATATCGTAGGCTGGAGTCAGTGACAAGATCAGCCCCTTGGTCAGTGTCCTCTGTCTCAGCCTCCTAAGTACTTAGCACAGGATTTGCAGGCATGTATCACCACACCCGGTGAATTTTTTTTATTTTTAGTAGAGACAGGGTTTTGCCATGATAGCCATGGTTGAACATCTCAAACTTCTGACCTCAAGTGATCCACCCACCTCGGCCTCCCAAAGTGTCAGGATTACAGGTGTGAACCACCGCACCCGGCCAATAGTCAGGATCTTTCTGCTCAGCCTTTCAGCCAACATTAATTGACTCCAGAATTAGAGGCCATTAGAGTGGGAGGGACCTTGGGAACCATCTCAGCCAGTGAACTCCAAAATTAAAATCACATCAGGCTGGGCACGGTGGCTAATGCCTGTAATGCCAGCACTTTGGGAGGCCGAAGTGGGCAGATCACCCGAGGTCGGGAGTTTGAAACCAGCCTGGCCAACATGGTGAAAGCCCGTCTCTACTAAAAATATAAAAAATTAGCTGGGCATGGTGGCAGGCGCCTGTAATCCCAGTTACTCAGGAGGCTGAGGCAGGAGAATCGCTTGAGTCTGGGAAGCAGAGGTCACGCCACTGAGCCGAGATCACGCCACTGCACTCCAGCTTGGGCGACGGAGTGATCATCTTAAAAAAAAAAAAAGAAAAAAGAAAAAAAAAAAACACAGCAACAAACAAACACATCAGAATCCTCTGGGGTTGTTGTCAAAAATACAGAGTCCTTGGTCCTACCTCAGACCAGCTGAATCAAAATGTCTAGGATGGGACCAGGGAATTAACTTTTTTTTTTTTTTTTTTTTGTAGAGGAGAGATCTCACTATGTTGCCGAGGCTGGTCTTGAACTCCCAAGCTTGAGGGATCCTCCTGCATGGGCCTCCCAGAGTGCTGGGATTACAGATGTGAGCCACCACACCTGGCTGAATTTACATTTTTAAAAGCTCACCAGGCGATTTTAGCAACAGCTTGGTTTGGGATCCACTGACAGAGTCAAACCCTCTTTTACAGATGAGAAAACCAAAGCTCAGAAAGGGTCAGTGACTTCCTCAGGACCACGAAGAGAGTAAATGATGGAGCTTGGATCACAATCCCAGCTTCCTGTCCTGGCCTGGGCTTATAACACCTGTAGCTGTCACCTGTTGCCTCTGCCTACCCAGTGTCATACCCGTCTCCTGACAACAGCATGTCCGCTTTCCCTTTGAGAAGTCACCAGCCTCCCATTCTCAACCCCCGTGAGTCAAGTTGGCCTGATCCTTTTTCTCAAGTCTGGAGTGGGCACATGACTTCGACCTAACCAATCATGATCCTGGGAATATGTTCCAGGATGGTCTTGAGATCAAATCCAGAGATAGAAGTAGCCGCAGGCTGTTTGCTGGAACAAGTTAAAGAAGCTCTTTCTTTTTTTTTCTTTTTTTTTTGAGACAGAGTTTCACTCTTGTTGCCCAGGCTGGAGTGCAATGGTGCGACCTCTGCTCACCGCAACCTCTGCCTCCCGAGTTCAAGCGATTCTCTTGCCTCAGCTTCCCGAGTAGCCGGGATTACAGGCATGCGCCACCACGCCCGGCTAATTTTGTGTTTTTAGTAGAGACGGGGTTTCTCCATGTTGGTCAGGTTGGTCTCAAACTCCCGACCTCAGGTGATCCACCCTCCTCGGCCTCCCAAAGTGCCAGGATTATAGGTGTGAGCCACTGTGCCCAGTCTTTTTTCTTTTTGTTCTTTTTATTTTTCTTTTTGTTTTTGAGACGGAGTCTTGCACTGTTGCCTGGGCTGGAGTGCAGTGGCGTGATCTCGGCTCACTGCAACCTCCGCCTCTCGGGTTCAAGTGATTCTCCTGCCTCAGCCTCCCGAGTAGCTGGGATTACAGGCGCCTGTCAGCATGCCCAGCTAATTTTTTTGTATTTTTAGTATAGATGGGGTTTTGCTATGTTGGCCAGGCTGATCTTGAACTCCTGACCTCGTGATTCGCTCACCTCGGCCTCCCAAAGTGCTGGGATTACAGACATGAGCCACCGTGCCTGGCCAAGATTTCTTCTTTTTCTTTTTGAGATGGAGCCTTGCTCTGTCACCTAGGCGGGAGTGCAATGGCACGATCTCAGCCTCACTGCAACCTCTGCCTCCTGGGTTCAAGCAATTCTTTCATCTCAGGCTCCCGAGTAGCTGGGATTACAGGCACCCACCATCAAGCCCGGTTAATTTTTGTATTTTTGTAGAGATGGGGTTTCATCATGTTGGCCAGGTTGGTCTTGAACTCCTGACCTCAGGTGATCCGCCCTCCTCGGCCTTCCAAAGTACTGGGATTACAGGAGTGAGCCACCTCACCTGGCCAGAAGCTCTCTTTCCCTTAAGGTTGCTAATTGGCCCGATGTGAGCCTGGACAGAGCAGCTGGTGGTCTTTGCCGTCATGTTGGGAGAGTCCGCCTGAAAATAAACCTTGCACAGAGGAGAACAGGGCTGAGGGACAGAGTCCTGACAGCATCATCTGGACTCCTGCACCCAGCTCCACCTGGACTTTTATTTGTAATTATTATTTATTGCCAACCAATACATTCCCTTTCAGTTCCCCCATGTTGGGGTTTTGCCCTTGCAACATCAAACAGCTGGGGACAGGGTGCTGGGGTTCAGAGCAGCACCGGTCAGACGCCAGGTGTCCATTGAGGGGCTGTGGGGAAAAATTGAGTGCAAAATGCTGATTCTGCCTTTCACAAGCCAGGGACACAGGCAGCAAGGGGTGCCTAGGACAATGTTCTAGAGCAGCATCGTAGACATCTGGGCTCTCATTTGCTCTCCTCCCCAAAAAATAAGCAGAGGAAGCATAATCATCTCGGAATGATGAGGAATCCACGGCTCAGAGAGATGAGGTCACTTGCCCAAGGCCACACAGGAAGTGGCAGAGCTGAGGTTTAGCCCAGGTGTTTTCAAGTCTCAGCCAGGATGCTTGGTGTTCCTTTGGCCACTCCCTATGGGGCTGGGTTCTGCCTGGAATCACAGCCAATGTCTGCTGAGTGTCTGCCATGTGCCGGGAACTACTGTAAGCACTTTACATGTTTTTTGTTTGTTCGTTTTGTTTTTTTGAGACAGAGTCTCACTCTGTTGCCCAGGTTGGAGTACAATGGCACGATCTCGGCTCACTGCAACCTCTGCCTCCCGGATTCAAGCAGTTCTCCTGTCTCAGCCTCCCCAGTAGGTAGGTGGAATTATAGGCACCCACCACCATGCCCGGCTAATTTTTGTATTTTTAGTAGAGGCGGAGTTTCACCATGCTGCCCAGGCTGAGGCAGGAGAATAGCTTGAACCCGGGAGGCGGAGGTTGCAGTGAGCCGAGATGATACCACTGCACTTCAGCCTGGTATCAGGCTGTCTCAAAAAAAAAAAAAAAAGGAAAAGAAAAGGAAGAACAGAAGAAAAGAGCACCCCACACATATCCATTCCTCTCTTCCTCCATTAAACCGGAGCCAGGGGCTGGGGCTGGGGCTGGGTGTGTGTGCTCCTCCCTTCCCAGGCTCTTGCTGGTTTTCAAAGGACCAGAGAAATGTCTCCAGGACTGCCGCTTCAGTCCACGTGACCAGGATGAAAGTCATTAACAAAAGGCCAATGTTTGGGGAAGAGCCTTTGCCCTCCTTTCAGGGCCTCAGCTGGGGGTCAGGGAGATAAGGCAGGAGCAAAAATAAAACTGAAAATGTGTTTACTCTGAGATGAAAGTGCATTGCTAAACGCTAACCGCAAGGACTTGTATACAAAAACCACATGTCTGGGGCTGTTCTGGAATGTCACAAACTGCAATGGCAAGAAAAGGCAGCAGGCAGGACCAGGACACCGCTCCGTGGGAGCCCCCTCTGGTGCCCTGGCTCTGTCACCTCCTAGGGTCTGTGATCTTTCAAACCAGACCTCAGCCTGAGCAGCCCACCCAGCCACGTGAGCCACCATGCCCAGCCTAATTTCTTTTCTTTTCTTTCATTTTTTAAACAGAGGCCAGCAGGCCAGGTGCTGTGATTCACGCCTGTAATCCCAGCAGTTTGGGAGGTCGAGGCAGGTGGATCACCTGAGGTCAGGAGTTCCACACCAGCCTGGCCAAGATGGTGAAACCCCGTCTCTACTAAAAATACAAAAAATTAGCTGGGCATGGTGGCGGGTACTTGTAATCCCCAGCTACTCGGGAGGCTGAGGCAGGAGAATGACTTGAACCCGGGAGGCAGAGGTTGCAGTGAGCCGAGACCGCGCCACTGCACTCCAGCCTGGGTGACAGAGTGAGACTCCGCCTCAAAAAAACAAAAACAAAAAAGCGGGCACCTGTAATCTCAGCTACTCCAGAATCTGGGGGCGGAGAATTGCTTGAACCCGGGGAGGCGGAGGTTGCAGTGAGCTGAGATCCCGCCATTGCACTCCAGCCTGGGCAAGAGAGCAATACTCCATCTCAAAAAAAAAAAAAAAAAAAAAAGACCGGGCGCCTGTAGTCCCAGCTACACGGGAGGCTGAGGCAGGAGAATGGCGTAAACTCGGGAGGCGGAGCTTGCAGTGAGCCGAGATCGCACCACTGTACTCCAGCCTGGGCGACAGAGTGAGACTCCGTCTCAAAGATAAAAGAAAAAAAAAAAGAAAAAAACAAAACAAAACAAAAACATGAATGAGCTACTCTTGTGAGCAGCCCTCTGGAGCTGGAGTTTCACTCCTGGGAGACGAGATGCCACTGTGACTGAGCAAACAGGAATAGCTGTTCCACTAGAGTCTCACAAAGCCCCTGGCTGGAGGAATTTCTCTAGGAACTCCCAGGAGCAGCTGAGGAAACATGAAGGGGTGGACATTCCCACAAGCCAAAGAAAAGTCGTTTGGTTACAGAGACCGGTGTCTGTGTTCTTCTAGAAAACATGGGCTCTGAGGAAATCAGGGAAGACTCTGACAGGAGCCACCAGGCAGAATCCTCCAGATAGACTAGAATGAGTACAAAGGAGCACAGAACAGCTGTCACTGGGTGGACTGAACAGACCTTTCTCACGTGTTGTTATTATTTTTATTTTTATTTATTTATTTGGAGAGAGTCTTGCTCTGTTGCCCAGGCTATAGTGCAGTGGTGAGAACTTGGTTCACCGAAACGTCCACCTCCTGAGTTCAAGCTATTCTCCTGCCTCAGCTTCCTGCGTAGCTGGGATTACAGGAGTGAGCTACCATATCTGGCTAATTTTTATATTTTCAGCAGAGATGGGGTTTCAGCATGTTGGCCAGGCAGGTCTCAAGCTTCTGGCCTGAAGGGATCCACCCGCCTCAGCCT
Organism: Papio anubis; assembly: GCF_008728515.1. Classification (NCBI taxonomy): domain Eukaryota; kingdom Metazoa; phylum Chordata; class Mammalia; order Primates; family Cercopithecidae; genus Papio; species Papio anubis. Next base: position 14,288,501 of record NC_044991.1, on the reverse strand, counting down.
CCCACAGTGCTGGAATTATTGGCATGAACCACCACACCCAGCCTGTTATTATTATTATTTTTAATTTGAGATAAAACAGAAGCCATGTACTTTTGAATTATTCTAACCAAAAGTCTCCTGTTGGGGCTCACACAGAACCACTAACTGTCAACGGTCTGAAGATGTTTTTCTGCTGCAAGCCTCAGCTTCCTCATGTGTAAAGTGGGGAAAATAATAGTGCCTGCCGGGCGCGGTGGCTCAAGCCTGTAATCCCAGCACTTTGGGAGGCCAAGACGGGTGGATCACGAGGTCAGGAGATCGAGACCATCCTGGCTAACACGGTGAAACCCCGTCTCTATTAAGAAATACAAAAAAAAAACTAGCCGGGTGTGGTGGCATGCGCCTGTAGTCCCAGCTACTCGGGAGGCTGAGGCAGGAGAATGGCGTGAACCCGGGAGGCGGAGCTTGCAGTGAGCTGAGATCCGGCCATTGCACTCCAGCCTGGGCGACAGAGCGAGACTCCGTCTCAAAAAAAAAAAAAAAAAAATAATAATAATAATAATAGTGCCTGCCTCCTAGGACTTAAAGTTATGTGTGAGAAATGCTTAGTGCTGGGCATGGTGGCTCATGCCTCTAATCCCAGGGCTTTGGGAGGCCAAGGTGGGAGGATTGCTTGAGGCCAGGATTTTGAGACCAGCCTGAGAAACATAATGAGACCCTATCTCTACAAATTTTTTTTTCTATGAGGCATTTTATTTGTAAATATATGTATTACATCCCTAGGAAAAAAAAAAAAATCACAGGATTTTCCCTCCTGTGTTTTTTTGTTTGTTTGTTTGTTTGTTTGTTTTGAGACAGAGTCTCACTCTGTCGCCCAGGTTGGAGCGCAGTGGCCGGATCTCAGCTCACTGCAAGCTCCACCTCCTGGGTTTACGCCATTCTCCTGCCTCAGCCTCCCAAGTAGCTGGGACTACAGGCGCCCGTCACCTCGCCCGGCTAGTTTTTTGTATTTTTTAGTAGAGACGGGGTTTCACTGTGTTAGCCAGGATGGTCTCGATCTCCTGACCTCGTGATCCGCCCATCTCGGACTCCCAAAGTGCTGGGATTACAGGCTTGAGCCACCATGCCCAGCCTCCTGTTTTCTTTTCTTTTCTTTTTTTTTTTTTTGAGATGGAGTCTCACTCTGGCACCCAGACTGGAGTGCAGTGGTATGACCTCAGCTCACTGTGGCCTCCGCCTGCTGGGTTCCGGCAATTCTCCTGCCTCAGCCTCCCGAGTAGCTGGGACTACAGGTGCATACCACTATGCCCGGCTAATTTTTTGTATTTTTAGTAGACACAGGGTTTCACCGTGCTGGCCAGGCTCATCTCGAACTCCTGACCTCATGATCCGCCCACCTCAGCCTCCCAAAGTGCTGGGATTACAGGTGTGAGCCACCGCGCCCGGCTTCCTGTGTGTTTTCGTCTTGCTTCTTCATGGTCCATGATGCCAGCTGAGGTTGTGAGTACAATGAAACCAAACTGGCGGGATGGGAACAGATTATTCCGCCACTTTTCTAGATCTTTTGGTTGTACATCAAATCTGGTGTTGATCACTCCACACTTGTTTAGCCTGCCTGTGAGGTTCACAACAATTTTCCCAGCTCTGTGATCATCAGTGATTTCAAATTCGCCAATGTAACCATGCTTCATCATCACAGTGAGAAACCGGACGATGACTTTGGAGCACAGCCTAATAAGCACCTGGCGTTTGCCTCTCTTTTCGGCATTGTTGATGCTCTTGAGAGCATCAGCTAGGGGCCTGGTGCGGTGGCTCACGCCTGTAATCCCAGCACTTTGGGAGACCGAGGCGGGTGGATCACCTGAGGTCAGGAGATCGAGACCATCCTGGCCAACGTGGTGAAACCCCGTCTCTACTAAAAAAAAATACAAAAATTAGCTGGGCGTCATGGCAGCGGCCTGTAATCTTAGCTACTTGGGAGGTTGAGGCATGAGAGTCCCTTGAACTCGGGAGGCAGAAGTTGCAGTGAGCCAAGATCACGCCACTGCACTCTACCCTGGGTGACAGAGTGAGACTGTCTCAAAAAAAAAAAAAAAAAAGAGAGAGCATCAGCCAGGACATTCATGGCACCATTGTGGCGGCATGGAAAGATGGTGGAAAGAGGACCACAAATTTGTTTTAAGACAGAGTTTCACTCTTGTTGCCCAGGTTGGAGTGCAATGGTGCGATCTTGGCTCACTGCAACCTCTGCCTCCCGAGTTCAAGCGATTCTCCTGCCTCAGCCTCCCAAGTAGCTGGGATTACAGGCATGCGACACCACATCCAGCTAATTTTTGTGTTTTTAGTAGAGATGGGGTTTCTCCATGTTGGTCAGGCTGGTCTCAAACTCCCGACCTCAGGTGATCTGCCCACCCTGGCCTCTCAAAGTGCTGGGATTACAGGAGTGAGCCATTGTGCCTGGCAAAAAATATATATATATATTTTAAATTAGCCAGGCATAGTGGTGTGCACCTGTAGTCCCAGCTACTTGGGAGGCAGAGACAGGAGGATCGCTTGGGCCTGGGGTTTGGGTCTACAGTGAGCTGTGATTGCACCACTGCACTTTAGCCTGGGTGACACATCGAGGCCCTGTAAAAAAAAAAAAAAAAAAAAAAAAGAGAGAAAAGAAAAAGGCTTAGGATGTCACCTAAGTATGTCATAAGCACTCAGTGAACACTGGCATCGAGAGGCTTCTCTAAGGCTCAGTTTGGCACCAGTGAGGGCCAGGAGCCTGGTGGGGGCAGGGAACCTGGCCTTCCTTGGGTGAGAAAGGTGCCTCATTCTTCCCATGGCCTCACTTTTCTGGCTTCCATAGGACCCTCTTGTGATTTAGTTACCCACATGCCCTCATTCATTCAGTCAAAACACTTTTATCACAAGCTCTGAGGACACAGTGACAAACCAGACGAAGCCCCTGCCCACAAGCCCCTGAAGGATGCAGACACTGGGTAGAGTGATGAGGCTGTGATGGGGGAAATCATGAGCCACCCAGGGAGCAGAGGTGACCATTGGCCCCACACATCCTCCCCGCTGCCTCTCACCTATCGGCTCTGCTTGGTCTGATTTCTTCTTCTGGAAAATGGAATTCTCAGGGTTGTTTTCAGGGTTCAAACAAAAAGCTGGACTGGTGGGAAAGAACTTTCTAGACCTCTATGTACATGTAGGCAGATGACTAGGACTACATTAGGAAAAAGCGGAAACTGACTGACGGAGGGACGCTAGTGGTTAGCGGGCTCTCTCCCAGGGCAGTTACAATCACTCAGTGTTTTTTTTTTTTTTTTTTTTTTTTAATGGGGGGGCCTGTCTGTCCGTCAGGCTGGAGTGCAGTGGCCGGATCTCAGCTCACTGCAAGCTCCGCCTCCCAGGTTTACGCCATTCTCCTGCCTCAGCCTCCCGAGTAGCTGGGACTACAGGCGCCCGCCACCTCGCCCGGCTAGTTTTCTTGTATTTTTTGGTAGAGACGGGGTTTCACCGTGTTAGCCAGGATGGTTTCGATCTCCTGACCTCGTGATCCGCCCGTCTCGGCCTCCCAAAGTGCTGGGATTACAGGCTTGAGCCACCGCGCCCGGCCAATCACTCAGTGTTAAGAAGCTTTAAAGTAAAGGGATGATGCTCTTAATGGCCCATCCTCTCTGGGCAGGAAAAAGGATAGGGGCATTTGGGAGATGAGGGAGGGAGCTGAAATTTGGTTGCTTACCCTGTCACCTAGAATATCAGGGCCTGGCTGAGCAATGGGAGGGTCAGGAGCAGAAGCTGATGGAGCCCAGTTACCACCTTGTTCTTACCCAGAGCACAGACCTAGAGGTCAAGGAGCTGAGGGGCTGGGGAGCCCAAGCTCATGGCATCAGCAAAGGGACTGCATCAGTTAGAGGACGGGCTAGGCTGCTGTAACAAGTGTGGACAGTGTCACTGCTTCCATAAGACAGAGATGTATTTCTTCCCCATGTAACAGTCGTAGGTGCTCGAGGGCTGGCACGGCAGCTCAGCAGTGCCGGGAACCCAGACTCCTTCTATTTTATTGCCATCCCTAGAGGGTTGCCCTTCTTCACATGCTCTCAAGCCACAAAATGGCAATCCACCTGTCATGCCGGGGGAAGGGGAGAGGAGACAGAGAAGGGGCTGGCACGTTCCTTTGCTATTAAGGGTGTGTGATAGCCAGCCTACAAGATTATTCCCAGTGAGCCTCGCATCCTAGCATGTGCGCCCTTGTGTAGACCCCTCCCATGTTGAATAGGGATGAGCTGGGTAACCAATAGGGTATTTCAGGAAAATAGAGTGTGACTTCTGAGGCTAGGTTGGAAGTTGCCTGGGATCACAATCCAAATCAACCACGTGTACTCAAATTTTTGTCTCTGATCTGCTTCTGCTTCAAACCAAGTTAGGATCCCCAAATGCAAGAGGCTCTCTCTTGGGCCACCCACTGTGGGGGAAGCCAGCTGCCATATCGTGAGGACACTCAAGCAGCCCTGTGGAGAGGTCCAATGGCAGGGAACTGAGACCTCCTGCCCACAGCCAGCATCAAGTTACCGGCCATGTAAGTGAGGTATCTTGGAAGCAGATCCTCCAGCCTGAGTCAACCTGCAGATAACTGCAGACCCAGCTGACATCTTTTTTTTTTTTTTTTTTTGAGACAGGGAAGGTCTAGCTCTATTGCCCCGGCTGGAGTGCAATGGCATGATCACAGCTCACTGCAGCCTCGACCTCCCAGGCTAAAGTGATCCTCTCACCTCAGCCTCTCAAGGAGCTGGGATCACAGGCATGTACCACTACACCCACACCCAGCCAATTATTGTTTTTTGTTTGTTTTTTTTTTTTTTTTTAGACGGAGTCTTGCTCTGTCACCTTGGCTGGAGTGCAGTGGCACGATCTCAGCTCACTGCAAGCTCCGCCTCCCGGGTTCACGCCATTCTCCTGCCTCAGCCTCCCGAGTAGCTGGGACTATAGGCACCTGCCACCACGCCCGGCTGATTTTTTTTTGTATTTTTAGTAGAGATGGGGTTTCACCGTATTAGCCAGGATGGTCTTGATCTCCTGACCTTGTGATCTGCCCGCCTTGGCCTCCCAACATGCTGGAATTACAGGTGTGAGCCACTGCGCCCAGCCCCCCCTTTTTTTTTTTTAAAGATGGGGTCTCACTGTGTTGCCCAGGCTGATCCCAAACTCCTGGGCTCAAGCAATCCTCCCACCTCAGCCTCCCAAAGTGCTGGACATGTGTGAGCCACCATGCCCAGCCTCCAGCCAACATCTTGACAGCAACTTCATAAGAGATGCTGAGTCAGAACCACCCAGCTAAACCACTCCTAAATTCTTGACCCACTGGAACTGTGCAAGATAATAAATATCTACGGTTGTTTCAAGTTGCTAAGCATTTCAAATCTTAGCAGCTTGAAACAACCGTAGATATTTGGGGAAATCTGTTAGGCAGTAACAACTAACACAGGTCACCATTCAAAAGTTGCAGTTGGCCGGGTACAGTGGCTCACACCTGTAATCCCAGCACTTTGGGAGGCCAGGGTGGGTGGATCACCTGAGTTCGGGAGTTCGAAACCAGCCTGGTCAGCATGGAGAAACCCTGTCTCTACTAAAAATGCAAAAAATTAGCCAGGCATGGTGGTGCATGCCTGTAATCCCAGTTACTCGGGAGCCTGAGGCAGGAGAATCGCTTGAACCTTGGAGGCGGGGATTGCAGTGAGCCAAGACTGCGCCATTGCACTTCAGCCTGGGCAACAAGAGTGAAACTCTGTCTCAATAAATAAATAAATAAATAAATAAATAAATAAATAAATAAAAATAATAAGTAATAAAAAAGTGCCGGACACCCAGACTGCAGATCTGGTTTCTGGCTTCTACTCTTAATTCTTTCCTTAACTGGCAAGCCTGAGGCAAATCCCTTGTCATCTCTAGGATTCTATCAGCACATCTGCGAAATGGGGGTTGTTGCCTTATGACATAGGTTTTCAAATCTGTATGTTTCACAGTGAAACCCTTTGTGCAAAAAAAAATCTTACGCTAGAAGCCGGCACTGTTAGGACTCCAGTGTTGTGAACCCCGGTGGGACTTACATCTGCCAGCACCTGTGACACTCTGCTGAAGGGCTCGACCCGAGCTCAGAAGGCTGCAGGTGCTGAGAACTTAATGCCCTTTGGGAGCAGCTCTCAACTTCGCCTGTGCTTCCTCAACGCTTGGGCAAATAACTGGGAGGTCCTGTTCACTTGCTAGAAAACATCTGCTTCCCTTCTCTGTCTCTCTCCCACTGCCTTACCTAAGTTGCCTGGGATCACCATCCAAATCAACCACGTGTACTCAAATTTTTGTCTCCCATCTGCTTCTGCTTCAAACCAAGTTAAGATCCCCAAATGCAAAACAAGTACCAGCTATGGTCCCAGGAGGCAGGTGGGTCAGTGAGGGCTGAGCTGTGCAGGGGCCTTCCCCAGGGCTGGGCCCGCACATGGGCCTTGAGCGATAGATTACTTTATTTACTTATTTACTTATTTATTTTTTGAGACAGAGTTTCGCTCTTATTGCCCAAGCTGAAGTGCAATGCTGCGATCTCGGCTCACTGCAACTTCCGCCTCCCGGAGTCAGGCAATTCTCCTGCCTCAGTCTCCCAAGTAGCTGGAATTACAGGCATGTGCCACCACACCCAGCTAATTTTGTGTTTTTAGTAGAGACAAGGTTTCACCATGTTGGTCATGGCTGGTCTCGAACTCCTGACCTCAGGTGATCCACCCGCCTCGGCCTCCCAAAGTGAGCCACGGCACCTGGCCTCAATAGGATACTTTAACAAGGACGGGATTGATCAAAACGTGGTTAGGTTGGCCGAGTGGGGTGGGGAAGGAAGGGAGTAAATAGAAAAGCCCAACTAGGGAGGGAAGCTCATGAACTGAGACACCAGGTGTTGGGACCCTGACGTGACAGTGCTCTGTCCCATCCTCCATGGTGACCAAGTTGCTCAGTGGCAGTTATCTCCGTATCTTCCCTTTTCACCCAAGACCATGTTCCTCTTTTGACCAAGAAAGTAACCCAAAAGGGATTGTGGTCGCTTTCTTATCATGCCTGTGGTGGAGGCAGAGGATACACGTCAGGCCCTTCTCAGGCCCATGGCCCCAAGCAACTCCTCCAAGGATGACATCCCAGCTACGCCAGGGCCACTGCAGGACACCTTCCAAACTGAGCCGGAGGAGGGAAGGAGCTCCATGCAGTGTCCTGCGATTCAGGCCCGAAGCACGGTGGGCAGCGTGTTCCTAGGGAGTGAGCACTGGGAAGGGAGTCCAGCTGCTGACTTACGGCATGGTCTCACCCAAGAGTCTTTATCCTGAACTTCTTCAGAATTTCCTCCTGAGTTTCTTCAACAACATCCACACACCAAGATCATGGGACAGGATATGTGAAAGGGCTTCACGAACCACAAACCATCAACAATCGTGCAGTTCAGCTGCAAGTTATTATTCCAGTGGCTTCTGGGGGGCAAAGCCCTGTCCTTATTCCACATTGTGTCCCAGAGCCTGGCACAGGGCCTGATGAATGGCAGGAGCTCAGTCATTGCTTGTTGAATGAATGAATGAGGGAATGAACGAGAGAGTGGATATATCATCCAGTTTGACAATTCAATTCAACCAACTATCGCTGGGGGCCTACTATGTGCAGGAGCTGGGCTGAGCACTGTGGAAAATCACAAAAAACAGATGGGTTTTGTTTTGTTTTGTTTTGTTTTGAGACGGAGTTTCGCTCTTGTCGCCCAGGCTGGAGTGCAGTGGTGCAATCTCAGCTCACAGCAACCTACACCTCCCGGGTTCAAGTGATTTTCCTGCCTCAGCCTTCCCAGTAGCTGGGATTACAGGCTCCCGCCACCATGCCTGGCTAATTTTTGTATTTTCAGTAGAGACAAGGTTTCGACATGTTGGCCAGGCTGGTCTCGAACTCCTGATTTCAGGTGATCCACCCACCTCAGACTCCCAAAGTGCTGGGATTATAGGCGTGAACCATCGTGCCCGGCTTAAATTCCAGTTTCTTTAAGCCAAATGAGTCAAGTCTCTGTCATTTGCAAAAGATAAAGTCCTGATTAATACACTTAAGTTTACAGATGTAATTCAATAATACCCCTTCTCAGGGATGCCTGCCCTGAACACCACGTGGCTCCTCCCTGCTCCAGCACGCTGTCCTCCGACCATTTGGTTTCATCCTCTCCTTGTTCCTTAGCATCTTGCATGTGAATTGTGCCACTCCATTGAGATTTGAGGCACTGTTTAAAAAAATTTTTTTTGGCCATATGCAGTGGCTCATGCCTGTAAACTCAGCGCACTGGGAGGCCAAAGCAGCAGGATCCCTTCAACCCAGGAGTTTGATACCAGCCTGGGCAACATGGCGAGACCCTGCCTCTACAAAAAAAAAAAAAAATTAGCTGGGTGCAGTGGAACATGCCTGTGGTCCCAGCTATTCAGGAAGTTAAGATGGGAGAATTGCTTCAGCCCAGGAGGTTGAGGCAAGGCTACAGTGAGCTATGATCACACCACTGCACTCCAGCCTGGGCGACAGAGCAAGACTCTATCCAAAAAAGAAAGAAAAAAGGAAGAAAGGAGGGAGGGAGGGAGGGAGAGAGAGAGAGAGATTGATTCACAAGGCAAAGAAAAGAAAAAGAAAGGAAGGAAGGAAAGAAAGAAGGAAGGGAGGAAGGAAGGAAGGAAGGAAGGAAAGGGAGAGAGAGGGAAAAAGAGGAAGAAAGAGAAAGAGAGAGAGAAGTAAAGATTTCAGAAGACTCTATGGCCGGGCGTGGTGGCTCAAGCCTGTAATCCTAACACTTTAGGAGGCCGAGGCGGGTGGATGACGAGGTCAGGAGATCGAGACCAACCTGGCTAACACAGTGAAACCCCATCTCTACTAAAGAATACAAAAAATTAACCGGGCGTAGTGGGGAGCGCCTATAGTCCCAGCTACTTGGGAGGCCGAAGCAGGAGAATGGCGTGAACCCAGGAGGCGGAGGTTGCAGTAAGCCGAGATTGCGTCACTGCACTCCAGCCTGGGCAACAGAGCAAGACACCATCTCAAAAAAAAAAAAAAAAGAAAAAAAAAAGAAGACTCTACCATAACAAAAAAAAAAGAAGAAGACGGAAAAACAGAAAGAGACAAAAAGAGAAAGAAAGCGAGAGAAAGAAAAAGAAAGAGAAAAACAGAGAAAGAAAGGTGGGCAGACCACAAGGTCAGGAGTCCAAGAGCAGTCCAGTCAATATAGCGAAACCCCGTCTCTACTAAAAATACAAAAAATTAGCTGGGCGTGGTGGCACGAGCCTGTAGTCCCAGCTACTCAGGAGGCTGAGGCAGGAGAATCATTTAAACCCAGGGGGCAGAGGTTTCAGTGAGCCAAGATCATACCACTGTGCTCCAGCCTGGGTGACAGAACGAGACTCTGTCTGAACAAAACAAAACAAACAACAAAAAAAGAAAGCTCAGGTGTTTTTTTTCAATTTCTTCTTCTTCTTTTTCCCCAGAGACAGCATCTCACACTGTTGCCCAGGCTGGTCTTGAACTCCTGGCCTTAAGCAATCCTCCTGCCTCAGCCTCTCAAAGTGCTGGGATTACAGGAGAGGTACCGCACCGGCCTCAGGTGTTTTCTGGGCTTCTGTGCATTTCTGCTTCTCTCTGCGTTTCTGTCTATCTCTGACTCTCCCTGTCTGTGTCTCTCTCTTTCTCCCATACTCTTGCCACCTTTCTCTGTGTAGTAACTTACTTTCCCCCTCTGTTTCCTTTTCTCCTGCCTCTGCCTCTATGCCTCTGACCGCTCATTTTCTGTTACCTTCTGTCTCTGGTTCTCTCCTCTCTCTCATTGTATTTTTTTTTCTCTCTCTCCCAGGCTCTTCCAACTCCTTCTGCCCCTTTCCCTTCCTCCTCCTCCTCCCCCTGCCCCACTTCCTCCCTCCCCCTCCTCCTTTCTCCTCCCACCTCTTTCCCTGCCCTGTCTACCCCCTGGAGCTCCCGGCACAGGGACCCAGCTGGCCTCTCAGAAAGAAGAGGCTCCCTGGGGGCCCAGCAGGAAGTGCAGTTTCCCCTTTGACCTGTCAGTTGGCCACTGGGGACGCAGCTTCCCTCCCACTCCTGTCCACCCAGGCAGCCCGTGCAGGCTCCCTGGAGCTCGGGATAGAGTTTTGAGTCTCGCATTTGAGGGGCTCTGAAGATAGGCTTTAGCCGGAGTGGGAGAGAAGGGGACTGGGCTCCAGGGGAGGAGAACCCCATTTTCACGGGGCACCTCCTGGGTGCTGGCTCCCCACCAAGTCCTGGGAAGAGAGATTGTCAAAGGCCACAGTCCCTTTCTGGGAGACAGGAAGACACAAAAGGGAAAGAGCTGGGGGATGGGGGGCAAGAGAGGTCTCTGTGGAGGCGGGGCTTCCGGGCCAGCCTGGGTGAAAAGAACCACCCCCACACATTGCAGGGCTCCTGAGATATTTTTACCGGGAATGATGACCCTTAGGAGGGGCAGTGTGGTGTCAGAAAGCGTCCAGGAGTCGGAGTCAGAGGTCCGGCTTCCGAGTGCATATCCACCGTGCTGTGTGCAACCTTGGCCATCTGGGGTAACCTTTCCCTGCCCGTTTGTGTCAGAGGCATTGGAAACACAGCAACTCCATCTTGAATAGGAGCTGGGTAAAATGAGGCTGAGACCTACTGGGCTGCATTCCCAGATGGTTAAAACATTCTAAGTCACAGGATGAGCTAGGAGGTCAGCACAAGACACGGGTCATAAAGACTTTGCTGATCAAACAGGTTGCAATAAAGAAGCTGGCCCAAGGCCGAGCACGGGGGCTCACTCCTGTAATCCCAGCACTTTGGGAGGTTGAGGCGGGCAAATCACCTGAGGTCGGGAGTTTGAGACCAGCCTGACCAATGTGGAGAAACCCCGTCTCTACTAAAAATACAAAATTAGCTGGGCATGGTGGCACATGCTTGTAATCCCAGCTACTCAGGAGGCTGAGGCAGGAGAATCACTTGAACCTGGGAGGCGGAGGTTGCAGTGAGCCGAGATTGTGCCAGTGTGCTCCAGCCTGAGCAACAAGAGCGAAACTCTGTCTCAAACAAACAAACAAAAAGAAACTAGCTCAAACCCACCAAAATGGCAAAGACAGTGACCTCTGGCCATCCTCACTGCTACACTCCCATCAGCACTATGACAGTTTACAAATGCCATGGCATCATCAGGAAGTCACCCTCTATGGTCTAAAAAGGGGAGGTATGAATAATCTACTTCTTGTTTAGCATATAATCAAGAAATAACCATAAAACTGGGCAACCAGCGACCCTCAGGGCTGCTCTGTCTATGGAGTAGCCATTCTTATATTTCTTTACTTTCCTAATAAACTTGCTTTCACTTTACTCTATGGATTCGCCCTGAATTATTTCTTGCCTGAGATCCAAGAACCCTCTCTTGGGTCTGGATCAGGACCCCTTTCCGGTAACATTTCTTCATGTATAAAATAGGTGTAAGTGACCTGCTTATTATAAAGTGGTACAGAGTCAAGGGAGGGAGGCATTAAAGGAGCCAGAGGTAGCAGAGGGAACCCACGCTGACTGACCTGCAGTGGCTATAAAAACTGCCATAACGGGTGGATCACCTGAGGTTGGGAGTTTGAGACCAGCCTGGCCAACATGGAGAAACTCCGTCTCTATTAAAAATACAAAATTAGGCCAGGCGCGGTGGCTCAAGCCTGTAATCCTAGCACTTTGCGAGGCCGAGACGGGCGGATCACGAGGTCAGGAGATCGAGAGCATCCTGGCTAACACGGTGAAACCCCGTCTCTACTAAAAAAATACAAAAAACTAGCCGGGCGAGGTGGCGGGCGCCTGTAGTCCCAGCTACTTGGGAGGCTGAGGCAGGAGAATGGTGTGAACCCGGGAGGCAGAGCTTGCAGTGAGCTGAGATCCGGCCCTAAGGGCCTTGCAAGTTGGCTAGTCCTGGGGTCTTTCCATGTAGCTATATGTAGCAAACCATGTCTCCCTCGGACATCCTACCTGGAACTCCCATGGGTAGGACAGAGAAACTAGAGTCCTGGGTCCCACGGTTACCCACCGCACCAGCTCCGCAGCCTTGGCGTTTTTGTCTGTTTGTTTTTGAGACGGGGTCTCACTCTGTCACCTAGGCTGGAGTGCAGTGGCATGATCATGGCTCACTGCAGCCTCAACCTCCCGGGCTCAAGTGATCCTCCTGCCTCAGCCTCCTGAGTAGCTGGACCCTAGGCATGTACCACCACACCCCGCTAATTTTTTCTATTTTTTGGTAGAGATGGGGGTCTCACTATGTTGCCCTGGCTGGTCCCAAACTTCTGGGCTCAAGTGATCCTCCTGCCTCAGCCTCCCAAAGTGCTGGGTTTACAGACGTTGAGTCATCACCGATACCTGGCCCCTCGGGCCTTCTTATTTTTCTCAAGTATCTCATGTTTACTGCCCCTCACCCAGGCCTTTACTTCTCCTCCTCCCTCTCCAGAGGCAATGTGCCTAGCACTTAAAAGCAGGGACTCCCGGCTGGGTGCAGAGGCCATGCATCTAGACCCAGCAACTCAGGAGACGGAAGCGGGAGGACTGATTTAGGCCAGGAGTTGGAAACCAGCCTGGGCAACCTAGTGAGACTCATCTCTACAAAACAAAAAAGCAGGAACTCTGGAGTCCAAATACTGGTCCCTGCACTTATCTGCTGTGTGTCCTTGGACAAGTTACTTACCCCTTCTGAGGTCTGGCCCCTTCATCTGTGATATGGGGATATCGTGGTAGCACAATCACAGGACTGTGTGAGGAATAAATGGGAGTCCTCACATCCGGCCTGCAGCAGTGCCTGACTCCCGGCGCAGACCCCACAGTCTCACTGTTTACTTCACACAGCATCGATGTGGGCCCTCCCAGAGGCCATTTCTGATACCCTACATCCTACTCCCCCACCCTGCATCCATTCCATAAATACTCATGGAGTGCTCTCTGGTGCCAGGCTGGGCTGGGCATGACGGGGAGACTAGTAGGAACCAGGCAAGGTCTCTTCTGGGAGCTCTGAGACAGGAGCCCCGAACCCTGTGCGGGAAGCCCCAGGAACTTGCTCTTGAACATTCTCGGGCTCCCCAAGGCCTCCTTCCCTGGGAGCTGAATGAATTGGCCTCACCCGCCAGTCCCCAGGTGACCCCGGGAGGGAGCTGAGAGCCTGGGACGGGTGCTGGGTTCCTCCTTCATTTTGTTCCTCGGAGTCTGTGCCTGTGCTGAGAAGAATGGCCCCTGGCCCTCTTAACCCTGGAATGCTGAGCATTTCTTAACACCACTAAGGAGGAAGGGGTGGAGGCTTCCTCCCCCAAGCTCTAGAAGGATCCAAATTATTTGCTAAAACCACAGTCCAGGCGAGGTCTGGGCAGATGGGGGTCTCAGGAAGCAGGCCGAGATTCTGGCTCTCTTACTCTGTGGGGAGCGGGAAGAGCAGCTGTCCCTAAAAAGGAAAATTAGCCATGCCTGGGGGTGGATGGATGGAGGGGAGACAGGAAAAGAACTCTTCCCCCGTGGGGCTGCAGGGCTGGGGGGCTGCCCTGGACATGCGTGGGCAGCCTGTCCTCCCAGCTCAAGCCCCTTCTCATCCCACTCCCTACTCCGAGTCTCCACCAGGTCATCCTTTTCTCTCTTCCCAGGCCTTATTTGTCAAACGCCTCTTTCTAGGGCCTCTGTTGGCTGGAGTCTAGTCTCAGATCATTCATTCCAGAGCTATTTACTATGTGCCAGGAGCTGCACTTACTGGGGATCCAGGCAGCTCAGGGAGGGGGACAGTGTGCTCCATGTGGGCAGGGGCTATGTCGTGTCTTCCATGGTGTCCCCAGTGCCTGGCTCAGCCTGGCCACAGGCTAGACACTGGAGCAGGTTTTGGCAGGGCTGGCCCAGCTTTCCCAGCACCTCCAAGCCCACTCTTCGTCCTCACCTGCATCCCACAGCTCCTTTCTCTCCCCGTCCCTTCCCCAGCTCTGCTCCCCTAGCCCCCACTGCCCTGTTTGCTCAGCTGCCTGTGGCGGCCTGCACTCCACCTCCACTGGGCCCACAGCCAAGGTCAACAGGGCCAGCCTCCTGGCCCTGGAGATGTGGGTGCAACACAGGCTCCAACTGAGGGGCACCAGACCTCCCGGACTATTCCTAGGCCGGCTCTCCGCTACCCACCTCGGCCACATTCTGAGTGGTCTCCCAAATTCAGACCCAAGAGGCCAATTTCCTGGGCTCTTGTATCAGTCAGGGCTTGACCAGAGAAACAGAACCTGGAGGAAATATAGAGGCAGAGATAAAGATGGACAGATGGATTGCAAGGAATTGGCACATGTGATTGTGAGGCTGACTGGGAAAGGCTGACAGGTGCAGGCAGGCCGGTGGCAGGGGTGGGCTGGGGCTCAGGCAGGGACTGAAGCCACTGGCCGCAGGTGGAATTTCTTCCCATCTCCAGATTCCTAACTCCATCACCTCTGCAAATTTCCTTTTGCCATGTAAATCCACATTTGCAGGTTTGGGGATCAGGACGGGACATCTTCGGGCCATCTGGCCCACCATTGAACCCCCAAGGCCTACTTCTCGTCTCTTCCATTTATTCATTCACTCATGTCTTTTCTTTTTTTTTTTTTTTTTTTTGAACTGAGTTTTGGCTTGTTGTTGCCCAGGCCGGGTGTGCAGTGGCACAGTCTTGGCTCACTGCAACCTCCGGCCTCGGGCTTCAAGCTGATTCTCTCCTCCTCAACCTCCTGGAAAGAGCTGAAATTACAAACGTGAGTCACCACCGTTAGTTTTTTGTATTTTTTGAGACGGAGTCTTGCTCTGTCACCCAGGAAGGAGGCAGTGGCCGGATCCTCTCACTGTAAAGCCTCGGGCCTGGTTTGTGCCATTCTCCTGCCCTTGTGCCTCCCTGAGTAGGCTGGGACTACAGGCTCGGCCACCTCAGCCTGGCCATTTGTTTGTTTTTTTCAGTAGAGACGGGTTTCACCCTGCATAGCTATGATGGTCTCATCTCCTGACCCTGGATCCGCCTGCCCTCGGCCTCCCAAAAGTGCTGGACACAGCAGGCTTGAGCCACCAGCCTCGCTGCTTTTTGTATTTTAGGTAGAGATGGGATTACCCATGCTGGCCACACCCCAACTCCTGGCCTCAAGGGATCTGCCCACTTTGACCTCCCAAAGTGCTGGGATTACAAGTGTGAGCCACCACGCCCGGCCTCATTCACTTATCTCTTTTCCCAGGGTCCACCTACCCAGGTTAGACCTGCTGGCTGAGGACACCGAGGGAGGTAGACCATGGCCCTGCCCACCATAATTAAGTATTGGAGGCCACTGTCTAGTGGCAGAGGCAGCCACAGAAACAGATAGAGATACAGAGAAACAGGTGACTCAGGGAGGTCAGGGCACAGGACCTTTATGACATGTGGGGAGGGTGAGGTCTGAGAATGGAGGAGGGAAAGACTGGCTGTTGGAGGGAAGGGGGTGCCTGTGGGGCCTCTCCTGTGGAGCCCTGGGACCCTGCTGTGCTCGGGGTACAGAGTCCACAGCGAGGGACAATGCATAGTTAGGCAGGCTCTGTGCAGTCAGTTTTACTCCAACCCTTTGTTGGTAAGAAGGGAGGGAATGGGTTATGTTAAAACAAACACAGAGAGAGCAGGGAGTGGAAGGCCACATTCACAGGGTTCCTTCAGTAAACAATAAAGACCTGGAGGAACTGTCGAGTGGGCCTGTAGTTCAGTTCCTTGACCTGCCTTTTCCCTCCCCGCTTTCTCCTCCTGTATCCCACTAGCTCCTCTTGCAATGAGGCACTGCTGTGGGTTTGAGAAGCGCTGAACGGCCCAGAGCTCAGCCTGGACTAGAAAGACTCAGGCGCACCGGGCGTAGTGGCTCACACCTGTAATCCCAGCACTTTGGGAGGCCGAGGCAGGCCTGAGGTCAGGAGTTCGACACCAGGCTGACCAACATAGAGAAACCCTGTTTCTATTAAAAATACAAAATTAGCCAGGCGTGGTGGCGCGTGCCTGTAATCCCAGCTACTCAGGAGGCTGAGGTGGAGAATTGCTTGAACCCGGGAGGTGGAGGTTGCAGTGAGCTGGGATCGCACCACTGCACTCCAGCCTGGGCGACAACAGTACAACTCCATCTCAAACAAAAAAAAGACTCAGGTCCTCCTTCATTCATCCACAGACAGTGCACAGAGATGCCCAGCCAGGTTCTTCCTGCCAACACACATCTGAGGAAGGGAACTGGCCAAGGGCTGGCTGGTCAATAAAAGTCCCCTCCATTCACAGCCTTCCCTGTCCCCATCCCCCAACCTCTGGCTTTCACCAGCTTCCTCTAGCTTCTTTTCAATACAGCTTTCACTGCTGGCCGCCTCTGTGTCTTTGGTATCCCACTAGGTGCCGGGCTCTCTGCTCAGCAGTGCGGATGCAAGAGGAAACCAGGGTGGCCTATCAAAGCAGCGCCTGGGTTTGAATTCTGGCCTCACCACTTAAAGCCGAGTGGGGTAAGTTTCCTTTCCTTTTCTGTCAAATTAGGGTATTTCCCCACCCTCACACCTGGCTTAAGGCACTCATCTTCAGCTCAGGAGGAATCCTGCCCACAGTTACAAAGGCCCAGTTACTCAATCTCCTGCTGCAATAGACCACACCCTCCACTTCAACAACAGTCCCTAGAAAAGCAACCACTGTGACTACCAGGTTCACCACAGCGTCGCCAGTGTCTCTCACCGGGTCTGCCACATGGCAGGGGCACAATAAATGTCCCCCTTCCTTCAGCTAATGCATATTAATCAGCAGACAGGTGCTAAGCTAAGACTTAGGCATATCTTTTCTCATTTTCCAGCTGAGTAAAGTGAGACTCAGAGACGTCAAGTGGCTTACCCATGGTCACAAAGCACAAAAGTGACTAAGCTGATATTTAGAACTAGTTCTTCCACCAGACTTTTTCCACTTCACCCAAAGTGTCAAAGCGTAGAAGTGTGGATGCAAGGAAAGGTGTGGCCTTTTGGGGAGACGACCAGAACAACAGATGAGAAATGGGCTGGGGCAGGTTCCCTATGGGCATCGAAGGTCAAGTTGGGGACAGGAAGGCTTAGGCTTTCATCCTATATGCTACAGGACTGGAGGTTTGTTCCTGCTTTGGGCCCTTGTGAAACTAACGTAGAGGCTGGGCACGGTGGCTCACGCCTATAATCCCAGCACTCTGGGAGACCGAGGTGGGCAGATCACCTGAGGTTGGGAGTTCGAGACCAGCCTGACCAACATGGAGAAACCCCATCTCTACTAAAAATACAAAATTAGCCGGGCGTGGTGACGCATGCCTGTAATCCCAGCTACTCGGGAAGCTGAGGCAGGAGAATTGCTTGAACCCAGGAGGCAGAGGTTGTGGTGAACCAAGATCATGCCATTGCACTCTAGCCTGGGCAACAACAGCGAAACTCCATCTCAAACAAACAAACAAACAAACTAAAGTAGTCACAGGCAGAGGACTTATCACAGTACTCAATTTTCTTACCTGAAAACATAGCACAGATAAACTGATAAGGGTTAATAATCCCAGTGGAGAGAGTTTGAGCCTTGGCGTCAGATATATCTGGGTTAAAATTCCAGCACTACCACTTCCTGGTTGGGGGATCTCGGCAAACAAAATTTTTACCCTTCTGCGTCTCAGTGTCCAGCTTAGGAGAATAGGTCTGATCTTTTTTTTGAGACGGAGTCTCGCTCTGTTGCCCAGGCTAGAGTGTAGTGGCACAATCTTGGCTCACCGCAACCTCTGCCTCCTGGGTTCAAATGATTCTTCTGCCTCAGCTTCACGAGTAGCTGGTACTACAGGTGTGTGCCACCACGCCCAGCTAATTTTTGTGTTTATTTATTTATTTATCGTTTTAGTAGAGATGAGGTTTCACCATGTTGGCCAGGCTGGTCTCAAACTCCTGACCTTAAGTGATCCACCCACCTCAGCCTCCCAAAGTGCTGGGATTACAGGCGTGAGCCACCGTGCCCTGCCTGATTTTTTTTTCAAGACAGAGTCCTGCTGTATCACCCAGGCTGGAGTGCAGTGGCTCGATCTCGGCTCACTGCAACCTCTACCTCCTGAGTTCAAGCGATTCTCCTGGCCCATCCTCCTGAGTAGCTAGGATGACAGGCACGTGCCACCACGCCCAGCTAATTTTGTATTTTTAGTAGAGACAGGGTTTCACTATGTTGGCCAGGCTGTCTCAAACTCCTGACCTCAGGTGATCCACCCACCTCGGCCTCCCAAAGTGCTGTGACTACAGGCATGAGCCATGATGCCTGGTCACTCTACGGGCTTTTCATTTCTTTCTTTCTTTTTTTTTTTTGAGACAAGGTCTCTCTCTCTCACCCAGGCTAGACTGCAGTGATGCAATCACAGCTCACTGTAACCTCGACCTTCCAGACTCGAGCCATCCTCCCATCTCAGCCTCCCAAGTAGCTGGGACCTCAGGCTCATGCCACCAAGCCTGGCTAGTTTTGATTTATTTTTTGTGGAGATGAGGTCTCACTTTGTTACCCAGGCTGATCTCGAGCTCCTGGACTCAAGCATCTTCCTGCCTCGGCCATCCAAAGTACTGGGATTACAGGTGTAAGCCATGGTGCCTGGCCTCTTTTTCTTTTTGTTTGTTTGTTTGTTTGTTTGTTTCTTTCTTTCTTTCTTTTTTTTTTTTTTTTTAAGAGTCAGGGTCTCAGGCCGGGTGTGGTGGCTTATGCCTGTAATCCCAACACTTTGGGAGACTGGAGTGGGTGAATCACTTGAGGTCAGGAGTTCGAGACCAGCCTGGTCAACATGGCGAAACTCCATCTCTACTAATAATATAAAAATTAGCCAGGCATGGTGGTGCGTGCCTATAATCCCAGCTACAGGGAGGCTGAGGCAGGATAATTGCTTGAACCTGGGAGGTGGAGGTTGCAGTGAGCCGAGACTGAGCCACTGCACTCCAGCCTGGACAACAGGGCAAGGCTCTGTCTCAAGAAAAAAAAAAAAAAAAAGAGTCAGGATCTCACTCTGTCACCCAGGCTAGAGTGCAATGGCACGATCATACCTCACTGCAACCTCCAATTTCTGGGTTCAAGTGATCCTCCCACCTCACCCTCCCAAATTGCTGAGATTACAAGTGTGAACCACCACACCTGGATAATTTTAAAAATTTTTTCGTAGAGATGGGAATCTCACTATATTGCCAGGTCTGGTCTCGAACTCCTGGCCTCAAGGGATCCTCCCACCTCCCAAAGTACAAAGATTACAAGCATGAGCCACCACACCCAGCTAATTTCTTATTTCAGTAAATGGGGCCTGGAGGTGGAAATTCAGCACTGGACGCAAACCGTGGAGTCTCTAGAGCCTAATTCAGAATATGGTCAGAGAGTGGACACCCACCAGGTCCAGGCACCTGGTTCCTGAAGCCCCCAAGGATTTAAAATAAGGAGTTCTCATATAAGGTAACAAGGGTGGCCAGATTTAACAAATACAAATACGAAACATCTGGCTTCAATTTCGGATAAATAAATAACTTTTTAGCATAAGTACGTCCCAAATATTATATGGGACAAACTTACACTAAAAAATTATTTTACTGGGCCGGGCACGGTGGCTCAAGCCTGTAATCCCAGCACTATAGAGGCCGACGGGCTGATCACGCAGGTCAGAGATCGAGACCATCCTGGCTAACTTGGTGAAACCCCGCCTCTACTTCAAAAAAAAAAAAATACAAAAACTAGCCGGGCGAGGTGCGGGCCATCGCCCCAGCTACTCTGGAGGCTGAGGCAGGAGAATGGCGTAAAACCCGGAGGCAGAGCTTGCAGTGAGCTGAGATCTGGCCATTGCACTCCAGCCTGGCGACAGAGCGACCCCGCCCCCAAAAAAAAAAAAAAAAAAAAATTCTTTTACTGTATTGGAAATGCAAATAATTCAAATTTAAGTAGGCATCTTGTAGTTTACCTGGCAAACCCTAAACATAGTCAAAGAAAAAAATGAGACAGTTCCCAAAGTGTGCTGATATGAAATGCTGTCTGTTTGGGCTGTGGTAATAAAATACCTTAGACATGGGTAATTTATATGAGGAAATTTATTTATTTATTTATTTATTTATTTATTTATTTTTTGAGATCGAAGTCTTGCTTTGAACACCAGGCTGGAGTGTGTGGCTGATCTGGCCAAGCCCTCGGGTTCACGCCATTTTGTCAGCCTCTCCCGGTAGCTGGGACTACAGGGCACCCACGCCTCGGGCCTCGGGTTAGTTAGGAGTTTTAGTAGAGACGGGTTTCGTCGCAGCGATGGTTCGATCTCCTGACCTCGATCCGCCGCTCGCCTCCCAAAGTGCTGGGATTAGCTTCTGCCCGCCCATGATGATAGAAATCTCTATTAGCCAAGTGCCGTGTCTCACCTGTAATTGTAGCCCTTGGGAGGCTGAGGCAGGTGGATCATCTGAGGTCAGGAGTTCAGGTAATCTACCTACAACATGGTGAAACCCTGCCTCTACTAAAATACAAATAAAAATTAGTCAGGCCTGGTGGCACGGTCTGTAATCCCAGTTACTCGGGAGACTGAGATGGGAGAATCGCTTGAACCCGGGAGGCGGAGGTTGCAGTGAGCAGAGATTGTACCATTACACTCCAGCCTGGGCAACAAGAGTGAAACTCCATCTTAAAAAAAAGTCCTGGTGCAGTGGCTCACGCCTGTAATCCCAGCACTTTGGGAGACCGAGGCAGGCGGATCACGAGGTCAAGAGATTGAGACCATCCTGGCCAACATGGTGAAACTCCGTCTCTACTAAAACTACAAAAATTAGCTGGGTGTGGTGGCGCGTGCCTGTAATCCCAGCTACTAGGGAGGCTGACGCAAGACAATTGCTTGAACCAAGGAGTCGGAGGTTGCAGTGAGCCGAGATCACGTCACTGCACTCCAGCCTGGGTGACAGAGCAAGACTGTCTCAAAAAAAAAAAAAAGAAAGAAAGAAAGAAAAGAGTATAGGAAGTATGTTAAGTATAAGCAACTGGAAAAGTGGGCTGCTTCTTGGAAGAGGACCTAGGTGGTAGGAACAAGACAGGGTAGAAGACTTTGCCCACTTTGTACCCTTTGAATTTGTACCATGTGACTATTTCATGCAGGCAAAAAAATAAATAACATGATGAGGCTGTTTTGCCCTGACCCCACTCCCTGAATACTTAACCTCCTGCATTCTAGAAATACTCCAGAGCTTGTCTTATTCTTACCAAAATTCCTGTAGGCCTTTGACTCCTGACTCACCCTGTCTGCAGTGTCCCCCAGGCTGCAGGGGTAGCTGAGTCACAGCCACCCTCAGCCACCAGCTGTTTTCCATCTGCCGGCCTTCCTGGGGAAGAGCCCCTTCCAGCTGTAGCCCCTGTCGATTGAAAAAGTCTCATGTCCTTTCCATCTCTCCCCGCTGCACACTGTCTCTAGCCCTAGACTGTAGTTCACGTGAATTTGACCTCCATTTATTGGACATGCCAGGTACTGTGCTAGGAACAATGAAAACCATCAGACAAATCTGAAAGGGAGGGATCACTAGACTAAGAGGGAGAAATGTGTAGATGGGAGTAACTTTCTGCGTGTCTTTGCAGGAGGTGGCATGTGGGAAGGCTTCTTGGAAGAGGTGGCACCTGAGCTGTGGAGGGAACGGCACTCCAAAGGGTACTCCAGAGGGACCAGCGTGAGCAAAAGCCTAGAATAAGAAAGAAAGATGAGGTTGGGGCCGGGTGTGATGGCTCATGCCTGTAATTCCAGCACTTTGGGAATCTGAGGCGGGTGGATCACTTGAGGTCAGGAGTTCCAGACCAGTCTGGCCGCAATGGTGAAACCTCGTATCTACTAAAAATACAAAATTAGCCAGGTGTGGTTGTGCATGCCTGTGATCCTAGCTACTAGGAGAGTAGGTTGAGGCAGGAGAATCTCCTGAACGCAGGAGGCGGAGTTTGCAGTGAGCCGAGATCACGCCACTGCACTCCAACCTGGGCAACACAGGCTCTTCCCCAGGAAGAGCTCCATCTCAAAAAAAAAAAAAAAAAAAAAAAACACTAAAAACAAAAATGAAAACAAAAAAGAAAGATGCAGTTGGAAAGGTGACTGAGGCCAGATTCATAGGGCTTGATGACTGACAGGGTGAATCTGATGCTGGCTGAAGAGAAGGTTGGACAGAGAGACATGTTCTAGAAAGCTGGCTCTGTCCTCTCCTTGAAGTTTCTTTTCTAAAATTTTTTTTTTTTTTGAGACGGAGTCTCATTCTGTCCCAGGCTGGAGTGCAGTGGCGGGAGCTTGGCTCACTGCAATCTCCGCCTCCCGGGTTCAAACGATTCTCCTGCCTCAGCCTCCCAAGTAGCTGGGATTACAGGCGCACACCACCATCCCCAGCTAACTTTTGTATTTTTAGTAGAGACGAGGTTTCACCATGTTGGCCAGGCTGCTCTCGAACTCCTGGCCTTGTGATCCGCCCGCCACAGCCTCCCAAAGTGCTGGGATTACAGGTATGAGCCACTACGACTGGCCTCTAAAAATGTTTTATGCCAGTTAAGGTTAGCAGTGGAGGGTTGTGTACCAACTTTAGTGACACAAATGTGAGTAAGTTCTGATAATCCACTGCCATCGAGCCAGCCTTCCTTGAAGTTTCTCTTGCTGGGCCTATGGTGTTCACTCAGTGGAGACAGTGTTTGAGAGTTGTAAGAAGAACATTCCTCGGGACTTCAGGAATTTATCAGCAAGTCTTTATCGAGCACCGTGATGTGTACAGCTCAGCACTAAGCACAGGGCAGAAGGCAGGAAAAGCAAACACAGACACAGGGGCTTGCCCTCAAAGAACTTACTACAGTCACGGGGAGGAAAACAGCACATCTTTGTTTGTTTGTTTTTGAGATAGAGTCTCTCTCTGTTGCCCAGGCTGGAGTGCAGTGGAACGATCTCGGCTCACTGCAACTTCCGCTTCCCGGGTTCAAGCGATTCTCCTGCCTCAGCCTCCCGAGTAGCTGGGATTACAGGCACCCGCCACCACGCCCAGCTAATTTTTGTATTTTTAGTAGAGACAAGGTTTTGCCATGTTGGCCAGGCTGGTCTTGAACTCCTGACCTCAAGTGACCTGCCCGCCTCGGCCTCCCAAAGTGCTGGGATTACAGGCGTGAGCCACCGGGCCCTACCTAGTTTAGTGCTCTCTACACAGCGCCCACTGCCTCCCACGGGGCTGGGAGCTCAGGGCTGACATTGGGGAGGGCTTCTTTAAGCAGGGTCTTGCCAGGCACTGGATCCCAGGCAGTCCCATGTGGGTGGCACACACAGGTGCTCCTCCAGGAAGGACACAGGCTTTCCCCTGGACCTCCCTACTCTGTAACCTGGGGGACTCTGTCCTGGTTGAGCTTGGCTCTCAGCAGCTAGCCAGGGTGATCTGGGAAGAAAACCACGATTTCCATATAATTATCGCCATCGAGGCTGGTCCGGTGGCTCACACCTGTAATCCCAGCACTTTGGGAGGCCAAGGTGGGCAGATCACCTGAGGCCAGGAGTTGGAGACGAGCTTGGCCAACATGGCAAAACCCTGTCTCTATTTAAAATAAATACAGAAATAAAAATTAGCTAGGCGTGGTGGCACACACCTGTAGTCCCAGCTTCTCAGAAGGATGAGGCATGAGACTTGCTTGAACCCAGGGGGCAGAGGTTGCAGTGAGCTGAGATTGTGCTGCACTCCAGCCTGGGCAGGACAGAGCAAGCACTCCCAAAAAAAAAAAGTGACTACGCGGTGGCTTACACCTGTAATCCCAGCCTCTTTGGGGCCATGTGGGCAGATCTGAGGTCAGGAGCTTGAGACCAGCCTGACCAACATGAGAAACTCCATCTCTACTAAAAATAAAAATTAGGTCAGGGCGCGGGTGGCGATGCCTGTTGTCCCAGCAAGCAACTCGGGAGGCTGAGGTAGAGGAATTGCTTGAACCTGAGGCAGAGGCAGGCACAGTGAGCAGAGATCGCCTGTACCCAGCCTGGGGACAAAAGAGCCATTCTCATCCAAAAAAAAAAAGAAAAAAAAAAAGAAATGTGGATGTATTCCCTGTATCGTGCTGGAAAAGGCAGGGAAACGGATCCCACCTGGAGCCTCTATAAAGAATATCGACTCGGGCGCAGTGGCTCAAGCCTGTAATCCCAGCACTTAGAGGCCAAGACGGGCGGATCACTTCAGAGGTCAGGAGAGGGAGACCATCCTGGATGCACATGGTGAAACCCCCGCCTCTACTAAAAAATACACAAAAAACTAGCTGCTTTCAGGTGATGGTGCCTGTAACGCAGCTACCGGGAGGCTGAGGTGCAGGAGAATGGCTTGAACTCCGAGAGGCAGAGCTTGCAGTGAGCTGAGATCCAGCCACTCGCACTCCAGCTCAGGAGGCTGCATGGTGACCTTAATCTCAAAAAAAAAAAAAAAAAAAAAAGAATATCACCGCGGCTCATGAGTGTTTCATGCCTGTAATCCCAGCACCCTGAGAGAGGCCGAGGTGGGTGGATCACCTGAGGTCGAGTTTGAGACCAGCCTGGACCAACATGGAGAAACCCCTGTCCGTAATTTAAAATGCAAAATTAGCTGGGCGCTGCAGGCGATGCCTGTAATCCCAGCTACTCAGGAGGCTGGAGGCAGGATAATCCCCCCTGGAACCCAGGAGGTGGGAGTTGCTGTGAGCCAAGATCACACTACTACAATCCAGCCTGGGCAACAAGAGCTGGGGTAAACTCTATCTCAAAAAAAAAAAAAAAAAAAAAAAAAAAAAAGAGAGAACATCAAATTCTGCTGACATCTTGATTCCAGGCCTGTAAGATTCATTTTAAATGGTGGTATGGTTTATGCCTATAATTTCAGCACTTCTGGGAGGCTGGAGGCACTAGAATCCCCTCGGGAACTGCAGGTGGAGGTTGCAGTGAGCCAAGATCAAGCCACTGCACTCCAGCCTACGACAGAGAGAGATCTCTGTCTCAGGTGGATCACGTGTGGTCAGGAGTTCAAGACCAGTGTGACCAACATGGTGTGAAACCCCGCCCTCTAATACTAAAAATACAAAAAATTAGCCGGGCGTGGTGGCACATGCCTGTAATCCCAGCTACTTGGGAGGCTGAGGCAGCAGAATTGCTTGAACCCGGGAGGTGGAGGTTGCAGGGAGCCAAGATCGTGCCACTGTACTCCAGCCTGGGTGACAGAGTGAGACTTCATCTCAAAAAAAAGGAAAATTAAAAAATAAAAGTAAATTAAACATTTTTGAAAGATTCATTTTGGACTTTTAATCTCTGGAATTGTAAGCTAATGGATTTGTTTTATTTTAAGCCACTAAGTTTGCAGTAATTTGTTACAGTGACTATAGAAAATTCATCCTAACCCCGAGACTCAGAAACGCAAATGTGGTCTTTCTGTCTGCAGAAATGGGACTCAGACTCAACCGCAAGTTGACTCAACAGCTGACCAGGGTCAGGGGTTGAAAGGACCAATAATGCCAAATTTCTTTTCCCGGGGATGAGTGTTGGGGAATTCTGCTGTTTTTAAATGTCAGAATTGTTATGGGAAGCAGGAATGGCTTTGGCCAGGCAGAGCAAAGAGTTTCCAAATTTTGGACCAACTCCAATTGATAAGAACTGGCTGTGCAGAGCTCTGTGAAGCGGGAGCAAAGTCTTGAGGCTGAGCCCAGGCTCCCGGGGAAAGGGTGCAGGGATCGACTGGCAGTGTCTGCTCTGGGTGTTCCATGGGAGAGGAGCTATGTCTGCTGTTCTGGATTAGATGAGTTTCTCCTTCGCTGGCACTAGGTCTGACTCTTCTTCCCCGGGCTTATTAGTACGCGCGAAACAGAGCAAACAATTAATTAGTGAGGGAGGGAGGAAAGAGGAAGGAAGGGAGGAGGAACACAGCGAAATTGAAGTTTGTATTCAGGGAAGCCAGGACCAGAACAGATGGGTGGCCTTCTGGGGTGGGGAGCTTCTGATTGGCCTTTCCAGCATCTCTCACTTCCCTTTTCTGGTCATAGCAACCCCTGTCTTTGAGGATCATCTTAATCTATTCAGGATGCTTATAAACAACAGAAATTTACTTCTCACGATTCACAGTTCTGGAGGCTGGAAATCCAAAGTCAAGATGTTGGCAGATTCAGGGTCTTAAAGACGGTGCTGGCCGGGCGCGGTGGCTCAAGCCTGTAATCCCAGCACTTTGGGAGGCCGAGGCAGGCGGATCACGAGGTCAGGAGATCGAGACCATCCTGGCTAACACAGTGAAACCCCGTCTCTACTAAAAATACAAAAACTTAGCCGGGCGAGGTGGCAGGCGCCTGTAGTCCCAGCTACTCGGGAGGCTGAGGCAGGAGAATGGCGTGAACCCGGGAGGTGGAGCTTGCAGTGAGCTGAGATCCGGCCACTGCACTCCAGCCTGGGTGACAGAGCGAGACTCCGTCTCAAAAAAAAAAAAAAAAAAGAAAAGAAAAAAGACGGTGCTTTCCTCACTGTGTCCTCATATAGCATAAGAGGCAAGAGAGCTCTCTTGGGTCTCTTTTGTTTTTCTTATTTTATCTGTATTTATTTATTTATTCTATTTTTTTTGTTTTTATTTAATAGAGATGGGGTCTCGCCATGTTGCCCAGGCTGGTCTCAAATTCCTGAACTCAAGTGATTCCCCGACCTTGGCCTCCCAAAGTGCTGGGATTACAGGGATGAGTCACCGTGCCCAGTCAATTTCTTTTACATGCCTGTTTGTGCACTTTTATTTTTATTTATTTGTTTTTTTATTTTTGAGACAGAGTCTCGCTCTGTCACCCAGGCTGGAGTGCAGTGGCGCCATCTCGGCTCACTGCAAGCTCCGCCTCCCGGGTTCCCGCCATTCTCCTGCCTCAGCCTCCTGAGTAGCTGGGACTACAGGCGCCGCCACCTCGCCCGGCTAGTTTTTTTCTGTTTTTTAATAGAGACGGGGTTTCACCGTGTTAGCCAGGATGGTCTCGATCTCCTGACCTCGTGATCCGCCCGTCTCGGCCTCCCAAAGTGCTGGGATTACAGGCTTGAGCCACCGCGCCCGGCCCTGAGTCTTTTTTATAAGGGCACTAATCCGGCCGGGTGCCGTGGCTCATGCCTATAATCCCAGCACTTTGGGAGGCTGAGGCGGGTGGATCAACTGAAGTCAGGAGTTCGAGACCAGCCTGGCCAACATGGTGAAACACCATCTCTACTAAAAACACAAAAATTAGCTGGGCGTAGTGGTGGGCGCCTGTAATCCCAGCTACTTGGGAGGCTGAGGCAGAAGAATCACTTGAACCCGAGAGGCAGAGGTTGCAGCGAGCCAAGATTGTACCACTGTACTCCAGCTTGGGTGACAAGAGCGAAACTCCGTTTCAAAAATAAATAAATAAATAAGGGCACTAATCCCACTCATGAGAGCTCCACCCTCATGACCTAATCACAAGGCCCCACTTCCTAACACCATCACCTTGGGGGTTAGGATTTCAATCTATGAACTTGGTGGGCAGTGAGCACAAACTCCGTTCATGGCAAGGATCTGCCCCTCCACCATCCATTTGGTGATGGTGAAACTGCCAAACACAGGGTCCTGTCCCCTCTTCTCAGAGGCAGGCCTGTGACCCGAGCTAGGCAACCTGGCTCTCTTTCCCAGAAATTGTCCCTCTTTTTTTTTTCTTTTTTTTTTTTTGGAGATAGGGTCTCACTCTCTCACTCGGGCTGGAATGCAGTGGTGCAATCATGGCTCACTACAACCTCTGCCTCCTGGGTTTCAAGTGATCCTCCCACCTCAGCCTCCTGAGTAGCTGAGACTACAGGTACACACCACCACAACCAGCCAATCTCTAACAATTTTTTTGTAGAGACGGGGATCTCAGCTGGGCGTGGTGGTTCACGCCTGTAATCCCAGCACTTTGGGAGGCCGAGACTGGTGGATCACTTGAGGTCAGGAGTTTGAGACCAGCCTGACCAACATGGTAAAACCCCGTCTCTACTAAAAATACAAAAATTAGCCAAGCATTGTGGTGAGCACCTATAATCCCAGCTACTCAGGAGGCTAAGGCAGGAGAATCACTGGAACCTGGGAGGCGGAGTTTACAGTGAGCCGAGATCATGCCACTACACTCCAGCCTGGGCACCAGAGAGAGACTCCATCTCAAATAAAAGAGAGATGGGGATCTCACTTTGTTGCCCAGGCTGGTCTTGAACTGCTGCACTCAAGTGATCCTCCTGCCTCAGCCTCCCGAAGTGCTGGGATCACAGGTAAGAGACACCACACCCAGCCAAAAATTGAACCTTGAGGAGAGACACTCAGAGGGGAAGGGCGAGACTGGGAGTTAGGAGTTACAGCATCTGAAGGCCACATCCTGGCGAGATGGCCACAGACTCAGCCAGTGAAGAGGAAGTGGTGGGGCTGGGGCCAGAACCCTGTCTGTGTGACCCCTGAGACTGAGCTCAGACACCCCTAACCCTGAAGGCACCTCTTTCAGGACCAACAGCCAAAGGCACAGAAGCCACTGGCCTGGGAGAGACTGTCGCTGGGAATGTCCCTGCTCTCTGAGGGCCGGGCATCCGGCCTCCCTCCTCTCCAGCTCCTCTGTGGTTGAATTCCAATCAAAACCTCCACCTCCATTTCTATTCTAATTAGTCATTTTCCATGGCTGGAAACCGTAAAACCCCATTGATATTAAATCATCTCAGTAGAAGGAAGAACAGGCCAATCATCAGAGATGTTCAATTTCAGAAAATCTCTTTTTTGTGGGGGCAGGACAAAGTCTCACTATGTCGCCCAGGCTGGAGTGCAGTGACGCGATCTCAGCTCACTGGAACCTCTGCCTCCTGGGTTCAAGCGATCCTCCTGCCTCAGCCTCCTGAGTAGCTGAGATTACAGGTGTGTGCCACCACACCTGGCTAATTTTTGTATTTTTAGTAGAGATGGGGTTTCGCCATGTTGCCCAGACTGGTCTTGAACTCCTGACCTCGTGATCCACCCACCTCAGCCTCTCAAAGTGCTTGGATTACAAGCGTGAGCCACCGTGCCTGGCCCAGAAAATCTCTTTAGTCGGGACTTGAGAAAGGGACTGGGGTCCATCTGGTGGGAATGGGAGGGGCGTTCAGGGCCTGCTGCCAGTGAGACCTGGGTTTGTTCCCTCCCGCCAGGCTATGTGACCAAGGCAAGTCCCTTCATTCTTGGAGCTTCAGTATCCTGTCTGTGAAACAGGCAACGAGCACATTTATCTCACAGGGTCCCTGCGAGGCACATTGGGATAACATAGGTGAAGGCCTTAGCACAGTTCAGGGCAAAGCAACATGACTTCTCTCCTCCCCAGGGGCACTTGTACCATGTTGAGAGAAACTAGGTTAATACATCCCTGCCACACATAACTACCGCGTGCCTGCTGTGTGCTGACCACAACACTAAGAGCCTTACATTGGGTCGAGCGCGGTGGCTCACGCCTGTAATCCCAGCACTTTGGGAGGCCGAAGCAGGCGGATCACAAGGTCAGGAGATCGAGACCATCCTGGCTAACATGGTGAAACCCCATCTCTACCAAAAAAGACCAAAAAATTAGCCAGGCGCGGTGGCGGGCACCTGTAGTCCCAGCTACTCAGGAGGCTGAGGCAGGAGAATGGCGTGAACCCGGGAGGCGGAGCTTGCAGGGAGCCGAGATCGCGCCACTGCCCTCCAGCCTGGGCGACAGAGTGAGACTCCATCTCAAAAAAAAAAAAAAAAAAGAGCCTTACATGTAGTCCTTTATTTAATTTTCACAGTGATGACAATGATTCTCGGTGCACAGATGGAGACTCTGAGCCCAGAAAGGCTAAATAAACTGCTCTCAAGGACACCAGCACTTTCTGCAAAGAGCCCCAGATCCTAATTAGGACTTATGTTGCCTGCGCTGGGAAGAGACCCTGATGCCTCCCTGCTGCAGGAGTCCCGACTGCAGACGTGGGGTCTCAGTCCCCGCCCCAAGAAACTGTAGGTCCAGTTGGAGGAGAGACACCCACAAGGAACATTGAACTGAGAAGGAAATTGGACTGAGGAAATTGAACTGAGCAGGCAAAGTGGGGCCTCTGCTATATCCAGGGTCTCCAGAGAAAGGACTAGAAGCCACTATCCCAATTCTGAGGCCTCAAGGAAGCAGCAAGTTCCTGGGAGGAAACAGTATCCCACGGGTTTCATCCTCCTCCTGTCACTCTTCTAGGTGGGGAGGGAGGGCTCCCCCATGTCCCACACAAACACACAGAAAGGAGAGTCCATAGCAGCACAGGCTCAGAACCTGAAGGGCTTGGGGACATCGCCAGCCCCATACCCTCGTTTTATACACCAGGTAGGGCAGGAACTATGGCAGGTCCACAGAAAGGGGCCAGCAGAAGCACAGCCAGGACGCAGACCTCCTGGGCTGCCCAGTTTCTCCTGAACAGAACATTTCCCTTCCCTAGCAGCCCCCAACGTGGAGCACTGGATTTGGAGTCAGGAGACCTGAGTCTTCTGCCCTCACTCTGAGACCAGCTCCTGTGTAATCATGAGTGAGCATCTTCCCATCTCTGGGCCTCGGCTTCCACCTCTCTGAAATGAAGGGGTTGGATTCCATCCAATGTTATAAGAGCCAAAGGTTATGAGTTGGTGGCGCCCCCACCACTCCAAGTGTCTCCAATCTCTCCAGTGGCCTCAGAGGCCCCAGACAGAAGAGAAACTTGGACAAAGGCTTGGGCGGGGGTGGAGGTGGGGATTCTGAGCCCTGGATCCACCCTCTGCTGAGTGCCAGGCCTACAGGCGGGCAGTCAGAGCAGGCAAGAGCCATCCTCTACACAGAGGGAATTGGCCTCTCGTGGATGGACAGAGGCCAGAACCCAGCTGGGGTCTCAACCACCCTTCTTTCCTCCACAACCCCATCCCAGGAATGGTGGCATCCGAAGCCAGCCTGGCAAGGGAACTGGTTGTCAAGTGGAGACTTCCTGGAGCTGGGGGCGATGGGGGCTGTGGGTGACGGGAAACGTTCTCCAGGTTTGCTTCCTCCCTTTCATGCCTGACCTCAGGACTGACCTGGGAACCAAATGGGCAGCCATGGGGTATTCTGATGGGGGGCTGGCGCAGAGAAAGGACCCATCCCCAGCTGCAGCCTGCAAGTTAAAATAGCTGTGAAGATCTGTCTCCCAGAATTCTTTTTTTTTTTTTTTTTTTTTGAGACGGAGTCTGCCCCAGCTTGGGGTGCAAATGGCCGGATCTCGCTCACTGCAAGCTTCCACCTCCGGGCTTTACGCCATTCTCCGCCTCAGCCTCCCCGGTAGTTGACTACAGGCGCCACCTCGCCCGCTTGAGACGGAGTCCGCCCACGCCAGTTGGGTAGTATGCCATTCGTCACCGTAAAGCCTGAAGATAGCTCGGAAGAAGTTGAATTACAGCCCGCCACCACGCCGGTTAGCTTAGAGTTTTAGACAGGTTTCATTTCAGGGATGGCTGATCTCCTGACCGGATCCTGCCACCAGCCTCAGCGTGATTGCGGCTTGTCAACGCTACCGTCGTCTCCCCAGAATTTAAAAGCCAAAATATTTTATGAACCACCACCAGTCCATTGCGCTCTGGAGTGGAAGAACTTTTCTTTTTTTTTTTGAGACAGAGTCTTGCTCATCACTCAGGCTGGAGTGCAGTGGCGCTATTTCGGCTCACAGCAACCTCCACTTCCCGGTTTCAAGCAATTCTCCTGCTTTAGCCTCTGGAGGAGCTGGGATTACAGTGTACCCATCACGTCTGCTAATTTTTCTGCTTTAGAAAAGACGGTTTCACTGATAGTTATTGTTGGTCTTGAACTCCTGACCTCAAATGATGCACCGCTTCAGCCTCCCGCCCAACAGTTTATTATGATGCATGAGCCATCAAGGCCTAAACCCCGAATCCCTTTTTTAAACTGCAGGTATGGTTGAGTGCAGTGGCTTATGTCTGTAATCCCAGCACTATGCGAGGCTGAGTTGTGAGGATCATTTGAGCCCAGGAGTTCGAGACCAGCCTGGGCAACATAGGAGACCTCGTCTCTATTTTTAAAAAAAAATACCAAAAACCAAAAAGTTGTGTCATGACCCACTGGTGGGTCTCAAAATTAATTAAGTCAGTACTCTGAGTAAATCAGAATTTTTTTTTGAGTTGGAGTCTTGCTCTGTCGCCCAGGCTGGTGTAATCTTGGCTCACTGCAACCTCTGCCTCCCTGGATCAAGCACTTCTCTTGCCTCAGCCTCCCAAGAAGCTGTGACTACAGGCGTACACCGCCATGCCTGGCTAAGTTTTTGTATTTTAGTACAGACAGGGTTTCACCGTGTTGCCTAGGCTGGTCTCAAACTCCTGAGCCCTGGCAATCTGCCCACCTTGGCCTCCCAAAGTGCTGGGATTATAGGCGTGAGCCACCGTGCCCAGCTGTAAATCAGAATGTAATAATGATATGATAACATAAAAGAGAAAATATCAGAACGCACCTGGGTAGTAATAGTAAACTGTCTTCGCTGTGCTCATGCCTCTAATCCCAGCATTTTAGGAGGCCAAGGCAGGAGGACTGCTTGAGGCTAGGAGTTAAAATCAGCCTAGGCAACACAGTGAGACCCCATTCCTACAAAAAAAAAAAAAAAAAAAAAGAGAAAGAAAAAATTAGCCGGGTACGGTGGTGTGTGCCTGTAGTCCTAGCTACTCCAGAGGCTAAGGTGGGAGGATCGCTTGAGCCCAGGAGTTCAAGGCAGCAATGAGCCGTGATTGTGCCATGGTACTGCAGCCTGGGCGACAGAGTGAGGCCCCAACTCTGAAAAACAAAATAAATATAACAAAATAAAATGGTCAAAATGGCCTGATGCAGTGGCTGGAGCCTGCAATCATAGCTACTTGAGAGGTTGAGGCAGGAGAATCACTTGAGCCCAGGAGGTCGAGGCACCACTGAATTCCAGCCTGGGTGACAGGGTGAGATCCTGTCTCTTTAAAAAAGGAAAAAAAAAAAAAAAAGCAAACTGTCTCATGTTGTGTGTTCTGCCAGGTTGTGATGTAATGTATTTCTTACTCTGGGTCACAGTCACAAAACCTTGAAATGTCACTCACTGGCTTGGCTCATGCCTTCAAGCCTTTGTTCACCAACAGGGGAACCAGCACACAGCGTCTTCCTGACTTGCGGTTTCACCGCCTTCCTCAACTCCTGGCCCACACTTCCGACCACACACTCGGGCCACACCCTGGGCCCCACCCCAGCAGCTGCCCATGTTCACACCTCTTTCTGCTGTCACCTCCTCTCGGCTTGATGCCCACACCTCACCCAAGGGAGATCCTGTTCAAACGTCACTTCTGGCCGGGTGTGGTGGCTCACATCTGTAATCCCAGCACTATGGGAGGCCCTGAGGCAGGCGGATCACCTGAGGTCGGGAGTTTGAGACCAGCCTGACCAACAGGTGAAACCCATTTCAACCAAAAATGGGCGCAAATTCAACCCGGGTGTGGTGGCATGTGCCTGTGGGGCCCCAGCCACTCTGGGGAGGCTGAGGCAGGAGAATTGCTTGAATCTGGAAGTGAGGTTGCAGGAGCTAAGATTGAGCCGCACCACGCAGCGCGGGTGACAGAGGTAGACTGCCCCAAAAAGCACGCCGAGTGGCTCACGCTTCTGTAATCCCAGCACTTTGGGAGGCCTGAGCTGGCAGAACGCGAGGTCAGGAGATCGAGACTATCCTGGCAAACACGGTGAAACTCCGCCTCTACTGCACAAAACAATGTAGTGGAGGGCCTGTAGTCCCAGCTTCTCACGCCGAGGTGAGAAATGGCGTGAACCCGGAAGCGGGCGGAGCTTGCAGTGAGCCGGAGAACGCACCACTGCACTCGCCTGGGCGACAGAGCGAGACTCCGTCTCAAAAAAAAAAAAAAGTCACTTCCTCTGCCAATCATATCTTCTCCAACCCTGAGGGACCAGGCACGATGACCCCTTTACCCTCTGTCAAATTGGTCTGTAATTGTGGTCTGGCAGAGGGGAGGGGAAGGGCCTCCTGATTTAATGGAACAAGAAACGCAGGAATGAGCCATGGATTCATGCAGATGGGGCCTGCAGCAGAGGCTTGCTGTGCACCTACTAGGCGCTGCGTACCTCACAAGCCACTGGGGACATCATACCGCGAGAATAAGGCCACTTTCCCGAATAAGGCCACTTTGCCCAAGGAAAGTGGTCAAATGTGGGAGCCAGGTGTGCAAATCCCCACCCCAGGGTGATAACAGCCCCAATAAAGGCACATGCAAGGAGGCCCTTCAGAGCTGGATAACACTGTTATAACAGTGTCACCAAGCAAAGGTCTAGAGCAGGGCTGAGTGAGGTGGCGGGGGGTCTTCCAGGCAAAAGGCAAAAACTCTCTTGGTACTGTGTAGGTCTTCCATAGCACATGCCACATTAAAAGAAACATTTGCCTGGCGAGTGGCTCGAGTCTATAATCCCAGCACTTTGGGAGGCTGAGGTAGGTGGATCGCTTGATCCAAAGAGTTCGAGACCAGCCTGGACAACATGGCAAACCCCGTCTCTACAAAAAAAAATACAAAAATTAGCCAGGTGTGGTAACCCATGCCTGTGGTCCCAGCTACTCGGGAGGCTGAGGTGGGAGGATTGCTTAAGCCTAGGATGTCAAGGCTGCAGTGAGCCATGATTGTGCCACTACACTCCAGCCTCAGTGACAGAGTGAGACCCTGTCTCGAAAAAAAATAAAAGAGAGAAAGGAAAAATTTTATTTTACATTTATGTATTGAGGGCAGGGACCATGCCTGCTGGGCTGTTCACCACTGCTGAGCAGGATTCCTGGTGTGGCATCCCAACACAATAAATATTTACTGAATGGATACCCAGGAAACTGCAAAGGGTTCAGGCTAGCCTGAGAGTAAAGTGAAAGAAGGAAGTGGTAGAAGAGCCCAGAGGTCTGTGGCCCCAGAACCTGGAGGGCACCTGTGGGCTGGATCTTTCTTCTGCAGGCACTGGGGAAAAGTAGGAGGGTTTATTTTATTTAATTATTAATTAATTTTTTGAGATGGAGTCTCACTCTGTCACCCAAGCTGGAGTGCAGTGGTGCAATCTCAGCTCACTGCAACCTCTGCTCACTGGGTTCAAGCGATTCTCCTGCCTCAGCCTCCCGAGTAGCTGGGATTACAGGCATTCGCCACCACGCCCAGCTAATTTTTGTATTTTTTAGTAGAGACGGAGTTTCATCAGGTTGGCCAAGCTGGTCTCGAACTCCTGACCTCAAATGATCCGCCTGCCTCGGCCTCCCAAAGTGTTGGGATTACAGGTGTGAGCCACCGCGCCAGGCCGGTAGGAGGGTTTAAACAGGAAAGAGACAAGCAGTCAGATTCATAGTTTAGAAAATCCTCAGGCCAGAACTGGTGTTTGGGTGGATGCCTGGGGTGGGCATCTGGAAATCAGGGACAGGGGGCAGTAATAACCCAGGCGAGGAGACTTGAGTCTAGAGGCAGCCAAGTGGGGCGCTCTGGCGTGGAGGAATTCATGTGCTGCAGGTGTGTGCAGCTGAGGCAGAGCTAGGCTCTGGAGCTGCCAGAGGCTCAGAAGCCTCCCTCTCAGATCTCTCCCCTTCTCGCCACAGATGGGAAGGAGAGAGGCACTCACCCGATCCACCGTGGCAGTACAGTACCTGCCTAACCTGTCACTGTTGGGCATGGTGGCGTATACCTGTAGTTCCAGCTAGTGGGGAGGCTGAGATGGGCGCAGCACTTGAGCCCACCACTGAACTCTAGCTTGGGCGACAGAGCGAGACCCTGTCTCTAAAAAAAGAAAAGAAAAATTACAGGCCGGGCATAGTGGCTCACACCTGTAATCCCAGCACTTTGGGAGGCCGAGGAGGGTGGATCACGAGGTCAGGAGTTTCAGACCAGCCTGGCCAATATGGTGAAACCCCATCTCTACTAAAAATACAAAAATTAGCCGGGCATGGTGGTGTGCGCCTGTAGTCCCAGCTACTTGGGAGGCTGAGGCAGGAGAATAGCTTGAACTCGGGAGGCGGAGGTTGCAGTGACCCGAGATCACACCACTGCACTCCAGTCTGGCAACAGAGCGAGACTCCGTCGCAAAAAAAAAAGAAGGAAAGAAGAATTACATAACAGTAAGCAACCTAGCTAGATTTGAACCAGGCCATGCAGCTCTAAAGCACTGACTTTTGCGGAGCTGCACTCTGCATTGTGGCATAGAAAGGTGAGTTCAACGCTGGGCACTTAGCAGGCGCCCAGTGGGCTGCGCCGTCCTGGAGGAAGGCTGATTCCTCCAACCCCAACTCCTGGCTTGTGGGTGGGTAATCCAGCACATTCTACCCACCCTGGCAACCAAACTTTGTGGCCGAACAAGCCGTCCGCGGCTTGTTCCGCTAGTCCCAGGCTCCTGCGCATCCGGACGCGATGAGGAGCAGGTGCGCGGGGCCGGGGTGTGTTCGAGGGGGTCTTGTGTGCCTGGGCGGCCTCCCCGCGGACGGCGGACTGGGCCGGGGCGGCACTTCCTGGCAGAGAGGCGCGGAGGGGCGTGGCTCTGGAGAGGTGCTCTGGCGGGCTGGCGGGCTGCGGTGAAAGGCTGGCGGACGCAGGTGACGACAATCGCTCCATAAAGGGCGCAGCAGCGCGACGCTCGCCTTATATGGGCAGGCTCGGCGCGGGAGGGGCGGGGCCAGGCGGGCCGAGGGCGGGGCGTCCCACCCAGCTGGCCCCGCCCCTAGGCCCGGCCGAACACCCGCGGGGGAAACTTCTCTGCGAGGGTGGAGCCTCCCCAGCGGCGTCCCCAGGTCCCGAGAGGGGTCCCTATCCAGGCTAAGACCACGACGGGCTCCACGCTGCAGGGGCTCGACTTGCAGAAACCCTGGGACCTGCCTTCCCCAGGGGTCTGCCTTCCTCAGGCCCTGCTAGGGCACTGACTGGGCTTGTGCTGTGTGGCGTTTTTTCCTTCACCCCACGTGGGCCGCAGGTCCTCCCTAGGTAGCCGAAGGAGGGTCCTTTAAGTGAGCTCACTTTGGAGCCCACAGATAACCAAGCCTGCGCCTGCCCGCTACATGGCGAGGCTTCCCCAATCCGGTCAGTCCCAAGCAGGTGCCTTTCTCTAACTGGCACAAAGGAAGTCTTCTAGCCAGGCTGAGCCCAAGCCTCGCTAAACATGAGCCGTGGATCCATCAGAAGTGTTTGGTAACTGGGCCTTTCTTGGCCAGACAAGACTTTAACCCTAAGAGGAAGCTGCCAGCACGACGCAGCCCACCATATTCTCCCTCCAAGCTCTCTTCTTAGCCCCGGTCCTTAAAAACCCATATCTGTCCAATTGCTACTTGCCGTCCACTCGTTAACAGTACTCCACTTCACAGCCTCCCCATCACCTGAGTGTCCTCCCTGGGCTCAGCGCACAGGGCTCTGTGAGTTTACAGTTCCCTGGTTGGTGTTCTGTGCCTCCCAACCTTGCACCTGCTGCTCCCTTCCGGAAAGCCCTTTCCTTGCACGCTCCCAGACACGTGCTCATCCTTCAAAGAGATACTTCTTAGTGTCCTCTTCCTGACATTTGTAGTGATTACTTAACCTTTCCAAGCATCAGTTTCTTCATCTGCAAAATGGGGGTAAAATAATCCCCACCTCACTGTGTTATTGTGAGGATCGAATGAGTTAATGCTTGTGAAATGCCTGGCATATAGTAGCTGCTCATGAAAAACTCGTTGTTGACCAAATTCCTCTTCCTGTGCTCTAATTGCTCATGCAGTGTTGTGAGTGCCAGGAGGTCCGGCCTCTTCCTTTTCCAGCTATGCATACCCGGTTCCTGGCACATATATAGGTCTTGAACCAGTGTTTTTGACTACTGAATGAATTTCAGGCAGTAGGGGTCAGGGAGATAAAAGACCCCTAACTGCCATGGTCATCAACCCTCACATCTGCCAGGATGTAGGGCATTCTAACTCTCCCTCCTCAGTTGCACAGAGCTTCATGACAACTAGGAGGGACACAGGATGGATATGGACCCCATTTTCCAGATAAACCTATGAGTGATTAGAAGTGAGGTAACTTCCCCATAGTTACACAATGAGTGGAAGAGTCGGCACCAGGGTGACCAACATGTACTTCTGTTTTGTTTTGTTTTGTTTTTTGAGACAGAATTTTGCTCTTGTCGCCCAGGCTGGAGTGCAGTGTCGCGATCTCGGCTCGCTGCAACCTCTGCCTCCCAGGTTCAAGCAATTCTTCTGCCTCAGCCTCCCAAGTAGCTGGGATTACATGTGTGAGCCACTGCGCCCGGCCCAATGTGTACTTTTTAAATTTTTTTTAGCACTGAGAGTTCCACGTCTCAGGAATCTCTTTAGGCTCAGGCAGCCGGGATGGTTGGTCACTCCAGATCAAGTTCCAAAGGTTAGTCTCTGAGGACCATCACCTTCCGACCTCCCCTGCACCTGTCCCATTATTCCCAAGTATTTTACTGAGTTCCTGAATGGGACACAGTGCTCTCCAGCCCAGAAGGTCCAGCAGATTTTTAAAAGTCACACTGTTTCTGATTCCCCAAAAAGTTAGACTTACAGCATAGTAGCGATGGGGGACAAGGACATTAGAAGGGCACTGAGGTCAGGCGTGGTGGCTCACACCTGTAATCTCAGCACTTTGGGAGGCCGAGGCGGGTGGCTCACTTGAGGTCAGGGGTTTGAGACCCGCCTGGCCAACATGGTGAAACTCCATCTCTACTAAAAATACAAAAATAAGCTGGGCGTGGCAGCACGCACCTGTAGTCCCAGCTGGTTGGGAGGCTGAGGCAGGAGAATCACTTGAATCCAGGAGGCAGAGGTTGCAGTGAGCTGAGATTGTGCCACTGCACTCCAGCCTGGGCGACAGAGCAAGACTCTCAAAAAAAAAAAAAAAAAAAGCCCGGTAGGAGTTTGCTTCACTTTGACAGCGACTCATGGAGCACTCCTGCACCAGGCCCTGGGCCTGGGACCAGGAACTGAGAGAAGGCTGGCCCCCACCTTTGGGACTCCAGCCAGGTTGGGGAGACAGATGTGTAGACACAATGCCAACAGTTTGGTTCCTTGATGGCTGGAGAAGGGAGTGATCCACCACGGTTTCTGAAGAACCCCCTCCTGACGTGGCCACTCACCAGCGGACCTCAGGCCTGTCCTCTCCTTTGGCTGGGCCTCGACCCTCTCTGTGAACTCAGGCAGTTGGAGCTGGTCCCTGAGGGAAGCTCGTGACTTGAGGGGAGCTGAGTTCTGGGAAATACATCCTCTGGAGAGGAGGCACCAGAGGCCACGCATGCCTGAGTGAGTGTGGGGGCGCGCCCTGGCCTCACTAGTCAAACACCAACTTCATCTTCCCAGGCTACCCTGGCCGAAGCAGCCCTGGCTCCTTCCTTGCCTGCCTCATCCTCCCAGGCCACTGTCCACGAAGCTGGCCTCTCTGCGTGTTCCCCACAGCCCCTGGGGGTGGGGCCAGAGTAGGGCAAAAAGGGCCTGGGCCTGGCCCAGCAGGGCCCCTGCCGCTCCTTCGGAGGCTCCTGTTCTTGTGGGCTGATAGCTGCAGTCCTGCAGCCGGCCTGGCTGTGGCTCAGTGGTCAGGGCCAAGTGCAGAGCAAACACTGTGCCCACTGGGCAGCCATTTCACAGTCACTCCCAGGTTGCATGGGGTCCCCAGCCGGGCAACTAAGTGCAGACGTGAAACAAAGAACTTTCCGAGATCAGGGATTTGACCCTTGGAAAAGAGACTCACTAAGGGAACTGCTTCCTGTCACTCCTCAATCACCACTTTGAGAAATAATATTCTCTCCCTCAACCTCACTGCCAGCCTCAGTCAAAAGCAACCCGAGGACTGGCAGTGGGAGCTCAGGGCCACCTTGAGATTCTCTGCTCTCACTGCTGGCTGAGCCTAGGCAAGGCTCCTGCCCTCTCTGGGCTTCCATTTTCCTCTCGTGCTCCAGACTTCCTAGCTTCCTTCCCCATCTCAACATCATAGGGACCCTCTGAGATGGGAACTACTAATAGGGGAAATTATACGGAAAACCAGGCCGGGCACACTGGCTCACACTTGTAATCCCACCACTTTGGGAGGTGGAGGCGGGCGG
Source organism: Papio anubis (assembly GCF_008728515.1). NCBI lineage: Eukaryota > Metazoa > Chordata > Mammalia > Primates > Cercopithecidae > Papio > Papio anubis. Next base: position 14,248,459 of record NC_044991.1, on the reverse strand, counting down.
ATCACCTCAGGTCGGGAGTTCGAGACCAGCCTGACCAACATGAAGAAACCCTGTCTCTACTAAAAATACAAAATTAGCCAGGCGTAGTGGCGCATGCCTGTAATTCCAGCTACTTGGGAGGCTGAGGCAGGGGAATTACTTGAACCCAGCAGGCAGAGGTTGTGGTGAGCCAAGATCGCGCCATTGCACTCCAGCCTGGGCAACAAGAGCGAAACTCCATCTCAAAAAAAAAGGAAAGCACTAATATGTCTGTTTCACAGCGGAGAGAGGACACAGTGGCTCAGACACAAAGAGGTGCCCAAGGTCACACAGGAAGTGGCGGAGGTGCTGGGGTCCATCCAGGCCTCCCTGGGGAGAAGAGAGGCATAGGGCCGGGTATAGAACGAGTCCTCTGTAAGGTTACACACGTCATTCATTTATCTTGCAGATTCTGGGGCTCCTCCTTTGTTTTTTTCTATTTTTGAGACAGGGTCTTGCTCTGTTGCCCAGGCTGGGGTACAGCGGTGCGATCATGACTCACTGCAGCCTCGCCCTCCTGGGCTCTAGCAATCCTCCTGCCTTGGTCTCCAAAGTGCTGGGATTACAGGTGTGAGCCTCCATCCCCAGCCTGGACCTGTGCTCCTCCTTTGTGGCTGGCCCCATGGGAAGGGTAAGGGCATGGAAGGGTGCTCAGGGAAGAGATGCACTAGGAATGGGCTTGGAGAGGGCTGTTGTCTTAGGATCCGAGCCGTCCTAAACTGTAGTCCAGGATCCCTGGGGCTTTTAAAAGGCACATTCTCAGCTCCCACCCCAGACCCAGAACCATAACCAGATCCTTGGCCAGGCATGGTGGCTTACGCCTGTAATCCCAACACTTTGGGAGGTCGAGGCAGGTGCATCACCTGAGGTCAGGAGTTCAAGACCAGCCTGACTAACACGGTGAAACCCTGTCTCTACCAAAAATAAAAAAATTAGCTGGGCTTGGTGGCAGGTGCCTCTAATCCCAGCTACTCAGGAGGCTGAAAGGCAGAAGAATCACTTGAACCTGGGAGGTGGAGGTTGCAGTGAACTGAGATCATGCCATTGGACTCCAGCCTGAGCAACAGAGCGAGACTCCATCTCAAAAATAAAATAAAATAAAAAATGACCATATCCTTATGGGAGCCATTATTTTGAACTCAGAATCTCAGAAAAATCAGGATTTGGGGCCTGGAACTTTCTTTGTTTTTTGTTTGTTTGTTTGTTTTTGTTTTTGCAGAGTCTTGCTCTGTCGCCCAGGCTGGAGTGCAGTGGTGTGATCTTGGCTCACACTACAAGCTCCACCTCCCGGGTTCCCGCCATTCTCCTGCCTCAGCCTCCCAAGTAGCTGGGACTACAGGCGCCCGCCACCGTGCCCAGCTAATTTTTTGTATTTTTAGTAGAGACAGGGTTTCACCGTGTTAGCCAGGATGGTCTTAATCTCCTGACCTCGTGATCCGCCTGCCTCGGCCTCCCAAAGTGTTGGAATTACAGGCGTAAACCACCGCGCCCGGCTGGAATCTGGAACTTTCTAAGGCAGAGGCGGCAGAGACAAAGAGGTGGCTGGAGGTGGGGCAGCGCCGAGCCAAGTCTCAGGACGTCCCTGCTGCTGAGCCTCCCCTCCCCCAAAGTAAACCGGCAGGTGGGCAGCGCAGGTGGGGCCCAGCTCAGGTTTCACTCCTTCCCTGCTCTTGGGGACAATAAAATGCTCCCTTTGCCCTGGAAATCCCACTTGTATCAAATCCAAAAGAAGAAATAAGCTCTTATGTCCAAACAGGTTTGTTCCAACCTCATTTATAATGGAAAAAAATTAACCGAAAAATTCCTTAGTATCCGACAATGGGAGAAAGGTTAACGGTGTGACTGGAGCTGAGTGACACACAAAAGGGTGTTTGTGGAGTGCAGGGGGCTCCTGCTGTGTGTGGGGAGGGTGGAGAGGCCATGGGGAGAGGAGCAGGGACCCCAGAGTCAGACCGTCTAGGTTTAAATCCTGTCTGTCCCTTCCTAGCTGTGTGACCTGGGGTCATACCCCAAAGCCCTCTGTGCCTCCATGTCCCCCTCCATAAACAGGCACTGGGCTGGGCATGGCAGTTCACGCCTGTAATTCCAGCACCTTGAGAGGCCAAGGCAGGTGGATCACCTGAGGTCAGGAGTTCGAGACCAGCCTGGCCAACATGGTGAAACCCCATCTCCACTAAAAATACAAAAATTAGCCAGGCGTAGTGGCAGGTGCCTGTAGTCCCAGCTACTCAGAAGGCTGAGGCAGGAGAATCGCTTGAACCCAGGAGGCAGAGGTTGCAGTGGGCCAAGATCATGCCACTGCGCTCCAGCCTGGGCGACAGGTGACAGAGCGAGACTCTGTCTCAAAACAAAACAAAACAAAAGGAGAGAGAGAGGCTTGGGGGATGTGAATGCACAGAGGAAAAACTATGTGAGGACCCAGCAAGAAGGTGGCCACCCATAAGCCAAGCAGAGAAACCAACCCTCCCAGCACCTTGATTTTGGACTTCCAGCCCAGAACTATGAAAAAATAAACATCTGTTGTTTAAACCACCCAGTCTGTGATGTTTTGTGATGGCTGGCCTAGCAAACTCATACACATTACTAACACACAATAAGAGAAGCTTTTAATAGGGCGCTTACCACATAATTGCATCGTGTTCTGACATTACATTTATGATCTCATAACCATGAGGAGGGTCCTATCCTCCCATTTCAGAGATGAAGGAAACTGAGGCTTGGCTAGTGAGGGAGAGGGCTGTAATTAGAACCAGGTCTGTGTGACTCCAAGGCCCCACCAAAGCCTCCTCCTGGGACGGACTGTGAACTTCCCTGCCTCTGTGCCATGCACACGCTCTCCCCTCTGCCTGGAATACCCTTCCCACCGCTTGCCTCTCAGGCTGAGTCCCATTTGATTCTTCAAAACTCTGCTCTTGGCCAGGCGCGGTGGCTCATGTCTGTAATTCCAGCACTTTGGGAGGCCGAGGCCGGCGGATCACGAGGTCAGGAGATCAAGACCATCCTGGCATGGCAAACACGGTGAAACCCCGTCTCTACTAAAAATACAAAAAAAAATTAGCCGGGCCTGGTGGCGGGCGCCTGTAGTCCCAGCTTTTGGGAGGCTGAGGCAGGAGAATGGCGTGAACCCGGGAGGTGGCGGAGCTTGCAGTGAGCGGAGATCGCGCCACTGCACTCCAGCCTGGGCGACAGAGTGAGACTCCGTCTCAAAAAAAAAAAAACAAAAACAAAAATTCTGCTCCCCCAGCCAAGGTGGCTCACACCTGTAATCCCAACACTTTGGGAGGCCAAGGCGGGTAGATCACTTAAGGTTAGGAGTTTGAGACCAGCCTGGCCAGCATGGTGAAACCCTGTCTCTACTAAAAACACAAAAATTAGCCAGGCGTTGTGGCAGGTGCCCGTAATCCCAGCTATGCAAGAGGCTGAGACAGGAGAATCGCTTGAACCTGGGAGGTGGAGGTTGCAGTGAGTCGAGATTACACCACGGCACTCTAGCCTGGGCAACAGAGCTAGGCTCCATCTCAAAACACAAACACAAACACAAACAAAAAAAAAAAACACTTCTCAAGCATCACCTCCTTCCCATGCTTTACCCGACAGCCTCCTTTTACAGATGTGCTGCTTTTCAGGGCTTGCGGCCAGTCTGTGCTCTATCGCCATGGCGGTAAATGTCATCTCTCTTGTAGCATTTAGACTTCAGATTGTGTCCATGTGTTTGCTGTGAACTCCTAGAAGGTAGGGGCTGTGTCTTGCTCTAGTTCCTATCACCCAGCAGGCCCAGAGGGGCCCGCACAGACGCTTGCTGGCTGAGGTTGCCAGTTTGGCCTGGAGAAAGTATGCCGGCCTTGGAGTGGATCCTGAGAAAACAGAATCTCCTGCCTCCTTGTGGGGTGGGGGTGGGGGGAGATGGATAAGAGAGGCCCGGCGTGGTGCAGTGACTCATGCCTGTAATCTCAGCACTTTGGGAGGCTGAGGTGGGTGGATCACCTGAGGTCACGAGTTTGAGACCAACCTGGCCAACAGGGTGAAACCTTCTCTCTACTAAAAATACAAAAATTAGCCAGGTATGGTGGCAGGCGCCTGTAATCCCAGCCACTTGGGAGGCTGAGGCTGAAGAATCACTTGAATCCAGGAGGCGGAGCTTGCAGTAAGCCAAGATCTTACCACTGCACTCCAGCCTGGGGGAAAACAGCAAAATTCCATCTCAAATAAATAAATAAATAAATAATTTTTAAAAAAGGCTCAAAGTCCCTACTCTGGGCATGAGAGGAGGGATCCTTTGACCCTCCTGGGGCAGCAGTGTGGCAGAGGGGGAGGAGCAGGGCATGGGGTCAGGCCACCCTCAGTCCATTTCACAGGGTGTGGCCTTAGGCACTGTCACCACCTCTCTGGGCCTCTGGTATCCACATGTATGAAATGGAATTAGTCCCTCCTTCCGCGGTGTTAGGTCGAACAAGGCATGGAAGGAGCTTCTGGTGGTGTGGGTGCAAAGGCTGGACACTGGATGGCTTCCTTGCTGGGACGCTGAGCTAGAGGGCAGACCAGAGACAGAGAGCTACTTGCCTAAGCTTGCCCAGCAAGCTGGCTGAAGGTGGGGAAACTGGCTTGTCCCCCAGTTGGTAATTAACAGCTCTGTGTAGCAGGGGTGTTCTTGTTCCCAGGAGATGCTCCACTGGCCGCCACAGAGGTATGCATGAGAGTGCGCTCAGAAGTGGCTGGGAGGCATGGAGAACGGAGGAGCAGGTTCAGGGTGAATTCCAGCAGGCATTCTCCAAGGGTGAGGTCACTGCCTCCAACTCCCTAGGGCTGTCTGAGACACAGGCACCACCAAGCCAGCTCCAGAGCAGGAGGAGGTGGTGGCAGGGACCAGGGCCAGGGCACAGGGCTGAATGTAAGGCTGGTACAGCGACGGGCCCCTCCCATGGTGCTGGGGTCCTTATCTTGGGAAGCCTGGTGTTTCCTGTTTAAGATGTGACTGGGGGTAGGGGGAAGGAGAAAGCCACGCAGCTCAACACTTCTGGAGCTTCCAGTGGGTGCCAGCGCGCTTCCACCTGCTGAGCCGTGACCTCATTTGCAGAGACTGTCATGAGCCCCAGCTTGGAGATGCTGCAACGGGGGCTCAAAATGGCGAAAAACCTTGTCCCAAAAGGACAGCAGTATAATGAGCAAGAACAAAGAGAATTAGAAAGTAAAGACATTGGGGTTCATTCTTTTCCCCCTTTTAAAAATTTATTTTGGAGCTGGGCACGGTGGCTCACGCCTGTAATCCCAGCGCTTTGGGATGCCGAGGCAGGTGGATCATTTGAGGGCGGGAGTTTGAGACCAGCCTGGCCAACATGGTAAAACCCCATTTCTACTAAAAATACAAAAATGAGCCAGGTGTGGTGGCAAATGCCTGTAATCCCAGCTACTCGGGAGGCTGAGGCAGGAGAGTTGCTTGAACTCAGGAGGCAAAGGAGGTTGCAGTGAGCAGAGATTATGCCATTCCACTCCAGCCTGGGCAACAAAGCGAGATTCCATCTCAAAAACAATAAAATAAATAATTTTTATTTTTTATATTTTAGAACAAGATCTCACTCTGTCACCCACACTGGAGTGCAGTGATGAGATCACAGCTCACTATAGCCTCAAACTCCTGGGCTCAAGCAATCCTCCCACCTTACCCTCCCAAGTAGCTGGGACTACAGGTGCACATCACCATGCCAGGCTAATTTTTTTTTTTTTAATTTTTTGTAAAGACAGGGTCTTACTATGTTGCCCAGGTTGATCCTGAACTCCTAGGCTCAAGTGATCCTCCTGCCTTGGCCTCCCAAAGTGCTGGTATTACAGGCATGAGCCATCGTGTCTGGCCACGTCCGAGTTCAAATCTGAGCTCTGAACTCCATTCATGCCAAGTTACTTAAGCCCTCCAAGCCTCAGTTTCCTCATCTGTAAAATGGTGGTAACAACGGTCCCTGCCTTTGGGGTTGCGGTGGAGACTCAGTGAGAGGATTCATGTAGCATGCACTCAGTAAGTGCCAGCCGTCACTGCCAGCCTATTTCACCATCGTGAACAGAGCCTCAGAATGGAGAAGCAGCCTGCCCAAGGTCACACAACTTGCAGGTGGCACAGGCAGGATCTGAATCCAGATCAGATTCTTCCCGCCCTACTTCCATCACCGTGGAAGGGCTAGAGGGGCCCTGCTGCCAGGAGGTGGCTGGAAAGGGAGGTTCCTTGGAACAACCAGTGGCCCAGGTTTCCTGCAGAGCCAGGGACCCCAGCCCTGGCCGGGATAAGGGTCACGCCTCCAGCTGGTGTTCCAGGCAGCGCAGAGGAACTGCGGCTGAGGGCCTGGCAGCCTTACTGTCGCCAGCATCCTGCCCTCCATGGATACGGCCCCAACATTGTTCTCTGGGCCCTTCCCTGCCCAGAGCCCACACATTTGGGATTTCCACAGCCTGGCCAGAACTACCTTCACTTCCTGTAACAGCTTTCCCCAGGCAGCCGGGGTGGGGGCTGAGCTGGCCCTGGCCCCTGGCAGGGGCAGGCCCTGCTGGGAAGGCAGTGGCAGCAGCGCCATCAACATCCTCTTGACCTGATAGGTCCTTACCTGAGTCCTCCCTCCTCAGAGACACAGCTGCCCTCCTCATGCCCCTCTCCTGAGGCCAGGGTAGAAAAGGCTCCGCCTCATTTCCACTTTAGGGCAGGCTGGAGTCAGGGCATGGTTAAAATCCTTGCCCTGCTACAAAGACGCTGCCACCGGGGCAAGCTTCCCCTTCCCTCTGCCTCACAAGGGATGCTGGGTAGCCGGAGGTCCCTTACGCTGCCCTGACATCGGCTCAGGGATGACCGCAGCCCCCTGCTTTGAGGTCTCTGGGCATAAGTTCTTCAAGGACAGGGTCAGTTTCCCTCCCATGTTCGGGAGGTTTATTTATTTTTATGTTTTATTATTATTATTCTTTTGAGATGGAGTCTCGCTCTGTTGCCTGGAGTGCAGTAGTGTGATCTCGGCTCACTGCAGCCTCTGCCTCCTGGGTTCAAGCCATTCTCCTGCCTCGGCCGCCCGAGTAGCTGCGATTACAGGTGTGCACTGCCACACCCAGCTATTTTTGTATTTTTAGTAGAAATAGGGTTTCGCCATGTTGGCCAGGCTGGCCTCGAACTCCTGACCTCAGGTGGTCCACCCGCTTTGGCCTCCCAAAGTGCTGGGATTACAGGCGTGAGCCACCGTGCCAGGCTCCGTGTTCTGTATTTAAAAGGAACCTGTGTTTGTGGCCACCAAACGTTCACTCTGAGCCATGCTGGTGCTGCCTGCAGGTGAGTGTGCCTGCCCGGAGTGGTGTCTCAGTCGTCTCAATGCCCACCCTGGCGCTCCATCTCCTCTGTGGGCTGGCACCTGCTCCCTGGTAGGGTGGAGCTGCAGGGCACAAGGGAGCGCAGAATTCAAGCAGCCAGCCCAGCAAACTCGAGCTTCCATCCCTGCCGCCTCTCTGCAGGCAACCACAAGCACTTGGTGTCAAGAATAAATATACAGGGGCCGTATCCTGGGTTGTCTTTAGGCTCGGCAAGCCTGCGACTTTGTCCCCTTTCCCCGGCTTCCCAACCTGGTGGCTAAAGCCTTTCAGCAGGTGTCTGCCAACCCTGTCCACAGTCCTGGGGCCCAACGTGGCACCCAGAGGATGACCGTGGGCTGACAGCCCAGAGCCAGCGGCATCCCCGGTGAGGTCAGTGTCCTGGAATTGGTCAAACAGGATCACCCAGAGGATTCTGTGAGCACAGCCAGCGTGACTCATGGCCATGATCAGCTTCATGGGCACAGGCTGCCAACCTGGGATGGCCACAGCCACCGGCTCACCTTGCAGGGCAACACACCTTTTAAGGAGAGGGAGCTGGAGCAGCGCCCGGGTCCTGCCACTGGCCAAGGCCTCTGCCACAGTTCTCCACGCCCACCCGGGCAGAGAGGCCAGACCCCCACTGGGTTCAAATTTGGCATCATCACTTTTCAGACATGACCTTGGGCAAGTCAATTTCTCTGAACTGGTTTTTTCACTTATGATATGGAAATAATACTTGCCTCACAAGAGTGGAATTCGATGAGGTAATGTGTGTAGAAGGTGCGTGGCAAATGGTGCCTTTTAAGGAGTGGCAGTGGGGTCCGGTGGAAAGGGCCCAGACTCAGGAGTCAAGGCGCCCCAGCATTGTGCTCTGGCCCCACCCTGGGCTCACTGGGTGTCATTGAAAGAGTTACTCAACCTCTGATTTGCTCCGCTCCCACTGTGTCAAATGAGCCAACACCACCTGCCTTGTTGCCTGTTGAGATGAAGATCACACACACGCCACCTTCTATCAGATGAAGGGAGGTAGCGAGGTTGGTGCCTGGGGGTGGGTGTGGAAGGCTGCCTGGCCTTGAATCCCAGTTCAGCTTCTCAGGGGCTTTGTGAACTGGGGAAGGCTCCTCAACCTCTTGGGGCAGGTCTCAGGTGGAACATGAAGGGGGACGCCTCCTTGCAGGGCTGTGGTAAGCTGAAACCCTCAGAACAGTGCCAGGTGCCTGAGAGGTACCTCCTGAGCCTGGACAGGTCCTGCTCATCTTATCCAGGGCTTTTGGCCTTTGGAGGATGTTCACTCCACGAACTTGTCTCCTCTGACACCAGTTGCTGGTTTTGTTGCCTCCATGTGACTGTGACAGTCCCTGGTGCCTGGGGTCCTTCAGAGGCCACGGGCCTCTCTCCTCCCTCAGTCTCGGCAGCGTTCCCAAGGCAGTCCTTGGCTGGGCCCCTAGAGAACACAGGCAGTTCTTTTTTTTTTTGGAGACGGAGTCTGGCTCTGTCGCCCAGGCTGGAGTGCAGTGGCCGGATCTCAGCTCACTGCAAGCTCCGCCTCCCAGGTTTACGCCATTCTCCTGCCTCAGCCTCCCGAGTAGCTAGGACTACAGGCGCCCGCCACCTCGCCTGGCTAGTTTTTTGTATTTTTTAGTAGAGATGGGCTTTCATCGTGTTAGCCAGGATGGTCTCGATCTCCTGACCTCGTGGTCCGCCCATCTCGGCCTCCCAAAGTGCTAGGATTACAGGCTTGAGCCACCGTGCCCGGCCACACAGGCAGTTCTAACAGGAACAGGGTGAGCCTCTGAGAGCAAGCAATACGAGCCCCATGGCATCCCTGGGGCCATGGGGTAGGCTGTCAGACCCCCCTGCCGCCAAGTACCTGACTCACAGGAAGCTGGGGCCTCATCCGGGCAACCGAGCCCTAATGACAGCTTGGCCCTAGGAGTGAGGCAGACGGAAGGCTTTCTTGACTGGCAAGCCTGGCTCCCTTGGCACACTCCTCTATAGCCAAGGGGAGCTGGGGGCCAAAAGAGGGTGTCTGGTCCCAAGGCCCAGAAGTTCCTGCAGGCACCCATGGGAAGGATAGCCTGATCCCCACAGGGCCAGGCACCTGCTGGGGCAGCCAGGAGCCCATCAGACGGGGGTGGCCTCAGAAGGGTCAAAGGGATCAGCTATGGGAGCCCAGGTTTCAGAGGCAACCACGTCTGGATAGAAACCCCAGTTCTGCATCCCATGAGCCTCAGTGTCTTCATCAGGGAAATGGGGACAACAGCCTCTTGCCTTAGAAGGGCACGAGGACTGGCACGTGGCATCCTCAGAATAGCAGCCACAGCTGACAAGCATGATAGTGAATAGGAGGGGCTGGTTGGAGAGAGTGCTGTGGAGTTAGGGGAGGATGCAGGGACAGTGGACAAGCCCCCTGGGAAAGGGTCACAGGTGCTCTGAGCCCACACAGATGCAACATTGCAGACGGTGCAGACCCTTGCTTTATTGGTCTGACTTGTTCACAGTTCAGCCCCCGGCTCAGAAAACCAACGGGCCAGCTAAGGAGCGAAGGAGGTGCCTCGAGACTTCCAGAGTCAAGGTTCTCCAGGGCTCCCCAGCCCATTAATCATTTTCTGCCCCACTGCCTGGGAGGTGAGGTGGGAGGGGGCTCCCTGGGGGGTGAGGATGGGTGACTAGAGGGGATTTCAGTGTGGGACCCAGGGTTGCTCTTCACAGTAGGAGGTGGAAGGGATGACTAAGTTCTTTATCACAGACCTGCAAAAAATGAGAGAATTAGATATTATTCTCACTAATTTGGGCTTCTTTTTTCTTTTTCTTTTTCCAAAACAGCAGCAGGAAAGAGAAATGCAGGTGGAGATGAGCCAGGCACGAGGCTTCAGATCGGAAGGGACCAGAGATGAGGACCAAGGTGTGGCTGCCTGACCAGGAACGCTGTGGGCTGGCCCGGGCTCTCTCCACGCATCCTGGGAGAACTGCCACAGGCCCTAGAGGGAGGGATGAAATGCGTGTGGGAGGGAAGACGGCGGTCCCCGGATCAGCAGCAGCACCATCCTCTGATGGCCCCTGGGCAGTCCACCAGCTCAGAAGCACTCAGGGCTGGAGCCCGGGCTCTAAGCACAGGCCCCAGAGGCCAGACAGGAGGGAGGCAGCAGGAAGGGCTGGCGTGGAAGGGCTGAGTTCTACTGGGGTCCCACGCGGGCAAGGGAACCAGGACTCGCCCCTGCTTGTCAGCCAATCAGCTTCTTCAGGAAGGCCTCCAACTGATCCTCATCCTTGATGCCTACAAACTTGTCCACCACGTCCCCATTCTTCATGGCCAGTACAGTGGGCACCGCCGACACCTGGGTGGGGAGGACAAGGGGGTCCAAGTGAATTGGGAGTGAACGCTTCTCAACTGCCACTCCCAAGCCTTTGTGGGGAAGGCTGGTGGCTTATCCAGGGCACTGATTTCCCAAAGCCATGGGCAGGCCTAGAGGAACGTGGCGTGGCTCTTCCCTTAGTGCAGGGGTACTGCAGGGCCCGGTGGCCACCCGTTGAAGAAACTTCTTCCATTGCGGGCTCCCAGCAGTACCCTTCCTCCCTTAACCACAAGACTGACTCACTGGCCCAGTGGTTTTGCTGGAATGACAGGAGAGATGAAAATAGCCCATGCAGCTGCAGGCCAGGGCTGGGGGTGGGGAGGAGCTCGGGGGAAGCCTGGCCCGGGGGGAGACAGAAGCTGGGGGACAGTTCGAGTCCTGGCTTTGCACTCACTAGCAAGGGGGCCTTGGCCAGGTCACAGCACCTTTCTGAGCCTCAGTGTCCTTTTCCATAAAATGGGGGTAATGTCTACCTTTAGGGTTTGGGATGAACATTAAAGATTCAACAAGTATAGGCTGGGCACAGTGGCTTACATCTATAATCCCAGCCCTCTGGGAGACTGAGGCTGGAGGATTGCTTGAGTTCAACAGTTCCAGACTAGCTTGGGCAATATAGTGAGACCTTGTGTTTATTAAACTCCCCCCCAAAAATTAGCCAGGCATGGTGGTGTATGCCTGTCCTCCTGTACTTGGGAGGCTGAGGCAGGAGGATCGCTTGAGCCTGGGAGACTGAGGCTGCAGTGAACTGTGATGCTGCCACTGCACTCCAGCCTGGGTGACAGAGTGAGACCCTGCCTCAAAAAAAAAAAAAAAAAAAAAAGAAGAAAGATCTGAGCATAAAGCAGAGCTCAGGGTGGGCGCCGTGCCTCACACCTATAATCCCAGCATTTTGGGAGGCTGAGGCGGGAAGATCATTTGAGGTCAGGAGTTCGAGACCAGCCTGGCCAACACGGTGAAATCCCATATCTACTAAAAATACACAAATTAGTTGGGCGTGGTGGCGGGCGCCTGTAATCCCACCTACTTGGGAGGCTGAAGTGAATCGCTTAAACCTGGGGGGTGGAGGCTGGAGTCAGTGGAGATTGCACCACTGCACTCCAGCCTGGGTGACAGAGTGAGACTCCGTCTCATAAATAAATAAATAAATAAATAAATAAATAAATAAATAAAGCAGAGCTCAGGTTCTGGCTGACCCAAGCTTCGGTGTTCTCAGATGCAAGATGGAGATACTAACGGCACTTCCATTAGAGGGCATGAAAGCTGAATGAAATAATGCGAGTAAAGGCTCAGCACAGCACCCGGCAAATAAGCGTAGGAACCTGGCATTGTGCCTGGCATACAGTGGGCATTCAAAAAACAGTGGCTGCAGAGGGCACAAGGAAAAGTCCAACACAGGCCCCACGAGAGCATGTTAGCTTGCTGCCGTGATGAGTGACAGGGTCCAGAGACTCAGGGACTTCTACTGGACAGCGTGGGAGGAGAGGCTTGGCCATACACGACCTCATGCTTATTGGCGGGTTGCAGGCAGATGGCAACGGCAACATTCTTGGTCTGTGAAGCATTTACTCAGTTCCCTCAGGGACCTGCATAGGTTACGTGGAATGCGGATGAGACTGTGGCCCACCAGACTGGCATCGTGAGGTCTCTGCTGCCTGGGATCCCTGCCTGGCATTAGTTGGCATTTGAGAAAACCATTTAAACAGAACAAGATAGGCCGGGCGCTGTGGCTCACACCTGTAATCCTAGTACTTTGGGAAGCCGAAGCGGGCAGATCACTTGAGGTCAGGAGTTCGAGACCAGCCTGACCAACATGGTGAAACTCCATCTCTACTAAAAATACAAAAATTAGCCAGGCCTGGTGGCGCATGCCTATAGTCCCAGCTACTCGGGAGGCTGAGGCAGGAGAATCGCTTGAACCCGGGAGGCGGAGGTTGCACTGAGCTGAGATTGTGCCATTGCACTCCAGCCTGGGCGACAGAGCAAGACTCTGTCCCTGCCCCCAAAACAAAATAAATAAATAAAAATAAACAGAACAAGATAAACACAGACTTTTCTTACACACAAGTTCACTACAAAGTAAGAGCAGAGATTCACACAAACGTGCCAGGTCTTCACATATCCCAGTGCTGCCCTGCCGCAGACCATCTTGGAAGTCAGTAAGATTTAGAATGTTCAAAAACCGTGCACATGATAGTCAGGAAAGGCATGCAGGCCAGACCATCCCACCCTCACCCACTAACTTTATGTGGCAGGCCCCGCACCCCACTCCTCATGGGCACTTTGGGGACAAACACAGCAGGTCAGAGGACACAGTCCTTGTCCTTCTTAGTGCCTCAGGCCCCTTCAAATCTGTCCCTAGGCTGATGTGGGTGGCAAACCCTGTCTCCAGGCAGAGCAGGGCCCGAAAAAGTTTCCTCCAGGAGGCTCCAGGGAGCGCCTGAAGCCACTAGGGCCTTCCCAGGCATTCTTCGGTGCCCTCTAGTGGTCTGCAGAGGCAGCTGGAGCGCCTCAAAGCCGGAGCCTCTTGGCAGAAGTACAGAGCTCAGCGGCCGGCTCCCACCTGCACACGGTCCTATTCCTTTAATTAAAATAAACGCTTTATGCCACTGTATAAGAAATGGCCTAACCTTTTTCATGGCAGGACTCTAAGTTCACTGAAGAGGCTCAGAGAGTGGACTTAACGTTCCTTAAGAACTCCAGATAGGGACAAGCACACTGGCTCACACCTGTAATCCCAAACACTTTGGGAGGCCAAGGCAGGAGGGCAGCTTGAGGTCAGGAATTCATGGCAAGACCTCATCTCCATAAAAAAATTTAAAAAAAAAAAAAAAAAAAGGAACTCCAGATGAAGGCCATAATGATCTCACTCATGTAAACCTCCACACATGCTTCAACACGCACAGACCCTGCTGGTGTCAGGTAGACAGCAGATGTGCTGTGAATGGAGGTCTGGTCATTACTGATCAAGGGGATTTTTTTGAAGTTGAGCTGAAACGCACACACACAAACCCCCCACTAGGGCTCACAGGAAACCTGAGCTGGAATGGGACTTCCCTCGACCCCAAGGAGGCGGCTGAGGCTCTGCTGCTCCTGTGTTTGGCTCACACATCAGGAGGGGCCAGTGCCTGTAAACACTGCCTTCCGTGGAAGGGCACAGGGCCTTGGCACATTCTTCTGGAATGTTCTGAGTGTGAAAAAGGCAGTGACTGAGCCAACTGAGGGGCTGAGGAAAAGATACGCTAAGATGTGCTGCCTGTCCTGTTCCATGAAGCCATTTGGAACCTCCTATCCTTGGATGAAGACCCTCTGAACTCAGGGCAGGAGTTGGGGAGTGTGTACGTGTGCAGTCTCTTTCTGCTAACCCTCAGCCCGCCTGCACCACCACCGAGCTCCATGTCCTGGCATGTCTTCTCCTGTCTCACCCCGATGGCATCCATCTGTTAACTCAGCTAAGGGCCTACCAAGGGAAAGGCACAGTGCTAGGTGCTGCGGAACGCTGCAACCTCCTCCTCGGCTCATTGCAGAGTTAAAAGGAAAAGATCACTGTCACATGCTGGGTGCTTTTTCGTGTCAGGAATGATATAAACACCTGTATACACTATCTCACACTCTCCTGGCTGTGGGTAGGGTCATTTTAATGATGAGAATACTGAGGCTCAAAGGGTGAGCAACTGTTCCAAAATGACGCGGTGTAGGCTGGGCGCGGCGGCTCCTGCCTGTAATCCCAGCACTTTGGGAGGCCAAGGAAGGCGGATTATCTGAGGTCAGGAGTTCGAGACAAGCCTGGCCAACATGGTGAAACCCCATCTCTACCCAAAACACAAAAATTAGTGGGGCGTGGTGACAGGCACCTGTTGTCCCAGCTATTCAGGAGGCTGAGGCAGGAGAATGGCTTGAACCCAGGAGGCGGAGGCTGCAGTGAGCTGAGATCACGCCATTGCACTCATTGCAGTGAGACTCTGTCTCAAAACAAACAAGGCCGGGCGTGATGGCTCATGCCTGTAATCCTAGCACTTTGGAAGGACGAGGCGGGTGGATCACCTGAGGTTAGGAGTCTGGGACCAGCCTGGCCAACATGGTGAAAGCCCGTTTCTACTAAAAATACAAAAATTAGCCGGACGTGGTGCCACATGCCTGTAATCCTAGCACTTTGGGAGGCTGAGGCAGGAGAATTGCTTGAACACGGGAGGCAGAGGTCGCAGTGAGCCGAGATTGCGCCACTTCACTCCAGCCTGGGTGAAAGAGCAAGACTCCTTCTACTAAAAAAAAAAAAAAAAAGCTGGGATCTGAAACAAGATCTGTTTGACTTTGCAGTCCAGGGCATCAAACTCCGTTGTGCTTCTGCCCAGCAGCAAAGAGACAGACATCTACTGAGTCCCAGCACGGGGAAGAACATGTGGGGACGCATTAAAGGATTTCATGCTTCAAATGCAAAACACCAAGTGTTTTGTAAAAGCTTTTAGATGTGAGAGGGTTCTTGGAAAAACAATTATTGAAAAATTCAAATCTAACTACATGACATTCTGGCGAAATTAGGGAGACAGTGAAAAGATCAAGGGTTGCCAGGGCTGGAGGGAGGAGGAAGGAGAGATGAACAGGCAGAGCAGAGGACACAGAGGCAGTGAAATGACTCTGGATGATGCTAGAATGGTGAACACCGGCTATGACACATTTGTCCAAACCCACAGAAGGCACACCAAGAGTGATCCCCGATGTAAACTTTTGGCTTTGGGGGGTAACGATGTCCGTGTAGGTTCATCAGTTGTGACAAATGGATCACCCTGGTACGGGCTGTTGGTAGTGGTGAGGCTGGGCACGCGGGAGAACAGGGGGCTTCTGGGAAGTCTCTGTACCTTCCCCTTCCTCTCCATTTTGCTATGAACCTAAAACTGCCCTAAAAACATAAAATCTTCAGAAAGAACAACGACAAAAAACGAGATCAGTGACTGCCGGGGGGTTAAGGTGGGGAGGGGCGGGAAGGAGAGGTGAACTGCTGGAAAACAGGGGAACCGAGGGCGGTGGAACGGTTCTGTATGGCGCTGGAATGGTGGACACAGGCCATTATACATTTGTCCACGAACTTTCCTTTTGGCAAGCAGTCTGTGCCGAGAGCGGCAGCTGAGACACAGGCTTTCAAAGAGCAGTTCCTCCCCACAGAGTCAGTCCGGGGCCTTCAGAAGCAGAAAGTCAGTCTGGGGCCTTCAGAACACTGGCTTCTCTCCATGTTGGCTCAGGACGCCCAGCCTTGGCATCACCTGGGAGCTTGTTAGAACTGCAGTCTCGGTGGCTGGGCGCGGTGGCTCACGCCTGTAATCCCAGCACTTTGGGAGGCTGAGGCGGGCGGATCACGAGGTCAGGGATTTGAGACCAGCCTGGCCAACATGGGGAAACCCCGTCTCTACTAAAATAAAAAAATTAGCTGGGCATGGTGGTGGGTACCTATAGTCCCAGCTACTTGGGAGGCTGAGGCAAGAGAAGAGCTTGAACCCGGAAGGCAGAGGTTGCAGTGAGCCGAGACTGTGTCACTGCACTCCAGTCTGGGCAACAGAGCAAGGCTTCATCTCAAAAACACACACACACACACACAAATGCAGCCTTGGTGGCCGGCACAGTGGCTCACATGTGTAATACCAGCACTTTGGGAGGCTGAGGTGGGAAAATTGCTTGAGCCCAGGAGTTCAAGACCAGACTCGACAACATAGGGAGACCCCCATCTTTTCTAAATTTTTTTTTTTTTAAATGAAACAAACAAAAAAGAAATGCAGGGCTGGGCGCGGTAGCTCACATGCCTATAATCCCAGGACTTTGAAAGGCAGAGGTGGGTAGATCAACTGAGGTCAGGAGTTCAAGACCAGCCTGACCAACATGGAGAAACCCCATCTCTACCGAAAAATACAAAATTAGCCAGGCATGGTGGTGGGCGCCTGTAATCCCAGCTACTCGGGAGGCTGAGGCAGGAGAATCGCTTGAACCCGGGAGGCGGAGGTTGCGGTGAGCTTAGATTGTGCCATTGCACTCCAGCCTGGGCAACAAAAGCAAAACTCCATCTCAAAAAAAAAAAAAAAAAGGCACTCACATCTAGAAGATGAGAAAATAAAAGGATAACACCTCTAAGTGTGAGGTGAGAAGCAGAAGCCCAAGAGGAAAGCACAAAGGCCGAGGGTCCACTCCTGGCCCATTCTCTCCCTGCCTTCCCCACGAGCTGGCAAGGTTGGGATGGTCAGGAGAGAGGCAGGTAGAGGTAAAAGAGTGGAGACTTTTGCATCCTGCTAAGCCAGGGCAGTGCCGAGTGTGAGGAAGAGGGGCTGGAGCATTGAACACCAAGGCCCTGAGGGACTTTCCCTTCGCTCTCCCTTGGCAGACAGTGAAGTCCTAGGGTGGGCAGTTAGAGCATAAAGTGGTTCAAGGGGAGAAATTTGTGTGAGGAAGGAGACTTACCTGAGGGTGTGTGCGGGGGGCGGGGAGGGTGTCATGAGAGCTCGGGGAGAAGCGCATAATTCCCTGAATATAATTTATTTAAAGCAGTTTTTCTTTTTTTTTTTGAGGAGTCTCACTCTGTCACCCAGGATGGAGTGCAGTGGCGTGATCTCAGCTCACCGCCACCTCCACCTGCTGGGTTTAAGTGATTCTCCTGCCTCAGCCTCTGGAGTAGCTGGGACTACAGGCGCCCACCACCACACAGCACTAATTTTTGTATTTTTAATAGAGAGAGGGTTTCACTATGTTGGCCAGGCTAGTCTTGAACTCCTGACCTCAGGTGATCCATCCACCTTGGTCTCCTAAAGTGCTGGGATTACAGGTGTGAGCCACTGCACCTGGCCTAAAGCCGTTTCCAACAAGGTCAACCAACATTTGAAAAAGGACTTGAAGGTCGGGAGTGGTGGCTCATGCTGGTAATCCCAGCACTCTGGGAGGCTGAGGTGGGTGAATCACTTGAGGTCAGGAGTTTGAAATCAGCCTAGTCAACATAGTGAAACCCCATCTCTACTAAAAATACAAAAATTAGGCCAGGTGTCGTGGCGCACGCCCGTAATCCTAGCATTTCGGGACGCCGAGGTGGGCTGATCACCTGATGTCAAGAGTTCGAGACAAGCCTGACCAACATGGTGAAACCCTCTCTCTATTAAAACTACAAAAAATAGCTGGGCGTGGTGGCGGGGGCCTGTAATCCCAGCTACTTGGGAGGCTGAGATAGGAGAATCGCTTGAACCGAGAAGCGGAGGTTGCAGTGAACCGGGATCATGCCACTGTACTCCAGTCTGGGCAACAGAGTGAGACTCCATCTCAAAAAAGAAAAAGGACTTTAGGCCTTAAAGAAGGCCGTCATGGGGGGCACTGTAGTTCTCTCAGGGGAAACTTGTTCCTCAGGCTCTCTTCAGAAAGAAAAGAGGAAGGAAGGAAGGAAGAAAGGAAGGGAGGGAGGGAGGGAGGGAGGGAAGGAGGGAGGGAGGGGAGGGGTCAGGAAGAACCCTGGCTGGAGCTTCCTAAACCCTGCAATGATGTCAGACCAGGGTTTGGTAAAACAGCATGGCTGAGACCGAGCGATGTGGGCCCAGCAGCCTTGAAGACTTTCTGTGTGACAGTACAGTCCCCAGGCAGTGGAGGGGTGGGAGCGGCGGGGAGAGATTGAGAGGATTCCACAAGAGGCATCTCCCTCTCACTTCCGAGGCTCTACCACAGGCCTTCAGTGCCCACTCCCACAACTGCCTCCTGGGGACGGTCCTCAGCCTTCTTGCCACCCCACAAGACACTGGGGCAGGGTCTACGGGCTTCTTAGCATCTGCAGTAGTTACCATAATCCCTGCACATGGCTGACCCTCAGGTGGTGTCTGCTGAATAGTTATGATGTGGTGTCTGGCAGAGCCAGGAGGCTTGAGACATCTGAAGCCCACGTGTGACCTGTGGGAGGCCCTAGGAGCCCCAGTCCGGGCTCTCACCCAAGGCATAGCCAGGCAGGGGAAAGCGAGGAGCGTCCAAATGGGCAGACAGATGCCTCCCTCACTGAGCAGTCAGTGGCCAAACTTTCTGAAAAAGTGACTCACTCCTCCCGCAGCCCCTGTAAGCAGCCCTCAGTTACTAATTCCCAAGGCCGGCCTGCTCCAGCGGCCACCTGCAATGGCCATCGCGTTTGTCTGCCTGGTCTCCATCTCCCCTGCTTCTGCTCATCGCAGACTGATATTCCTTTGGGTAGTCACTCCCCACTCCCTGCCTATCTCAAGGGGTGGCCAGTCTGTTCTCACCCCGCCCCCCACCACCCATTTCCTGCCACAGAGCACTGGTTCCGGGATGGGTGCCTCTATTTGAGCTGGTCTAGTGAGAATGAAACCTGGACTTGTACACTCTGAGGAAGACAGAGGCCTCTTTCATTCACTTGTTACATGGAGGAGGAAGGAGGGAGGGGTGAAGGCTCACTCTGGCCAGGTTAAGGTATTTCAAGAAAATCAGAAATCCAGATTTTCACATGACATCGGAGTTTCAAATATCAGCATCTGGTTCCTATTACTTTAAAATACTTTGAGTGCCAGACTAAAAGTGTCTGTGAGCCAGATTGGGCCCAGAGGCTGCCAGGGGCGCCCTTGGCTCTGCAACAGCGCTACCTTCAGCACGGCGATCCAGAGACCCGCCCAATCTGGCTGCAGTCTGCTTTCCCCAGCTCCATGCTTGGCCCTTCACTCTGGCCACCCAGACAAAGTGGGCCTTTCCCCTTTCTCCAGGCAGTGGTCTCCAAGCCCCAGAGGATGCCCCCACCCCAGACACCTCCAGGCACCTGGCCCCTGCTGGCCTGTAAGCAACCCAGGCTCATCAGACCTCAGGGCTTTTGCTTTGCCTCAATAGTTCTTCCAAAGACCCACATGCTTCCTGTTTTTGCTCAAAGGTCACCTTCTCAGGGAGGTCTACCCTACCACACCCTTTAAAAAAGAAACCCGCCGGGCGTGGTGGCTCACGCCTGTAATCCCAGCACTTTGGGAGGCCAAAGCAGGCGGATAACCTGAAGTCAGGAGATTGAGACCAGCCTGGCTAACATGGTGAAACCTCGTTTCTACTAAAAATACAGAAAATTAGCTGGGCGTGGTGGCATGTGCCTGTAATCCCAGCTACTCGGGAGGCTGGGGCAGGAGAATTGCTTAAACCCGGGAGGCAGAAGTTGCAGTGAGCTGAGATTGCTCTATTGCACTCCAGCCTGGGCGACAAGAGCAAAACTCTGTCTCAAAAAAAGAAACCCTGGCCGGGCATGGTGGTTCAAGCCTGTAATCCCAGCGCTTTGGGAGGCTGAGGCGGGCGGATCACCAGGTCAGGAGATCGAGGCCATCCTGGCTAACATGGTGAAACCCCATCTCTACTAAAAAATACAAAAAACTAGCCAGGTGAGGTGGCTGGCGCCTGTAGTCCCAGCTACTCAGGAGGCTGAGGCAGGAGAATGGCGTGAACCCGGGAGGTGGAGCTTGCAGTGAGCCAAGATCGCACCACTGCACTCCAGCCTGGGCAACAGAGCAAGACTCTACCTCAAAAAAAAGAAACCCTGCCCCATACTCAGTACTCCCGTCCCCTTTTCCTGATGTATTTTTCTCCATTGAACTTATTATCTAAAACAGGGGTCAGCAAACTATAGTTTACAGGCCCAATACAGCCTACTGCTTGCTTTTGTAAATAAAGTTTTATTGGAACACAGGCACGCCCATTTGTTTGTGTAGTGTCTATGGCTGCTTTCGGCTATGAGTACGGCTGAATGGTTGTAGCAGAGACCACTGCCCTGCAAGGCCTCAAATACCAACTGGTCCTTTAGAGATAAAGTTTGCCGACCCTTGATTTAAAATACTAGAATGTAGACTCCATGAAGGCAGAGACTTTTTGTCAGTTTTGTTCACTGCCTTATCCTCAACACCAAATAACAGTACCTGGCACTCGAGGGACTCTCAAATATCTGCTGAATAAATGGACAAACCAACCAACCAACCAAGTGAGGCGACTCCATGCCTTTGTGCACGCTGTTTCCTCAGCCCTTCCTCCTTCTCTGACATCCTTCATGGCTCGACTCAGAGGTTCTCTCTAACGTGAAGCGTTCCTGTCCCCTCCAGCTCCCCCACAAGCCAACAGTCCCTTCTTCCTTTATGCGTCTCTTCTTTTAGCACTCCTCACCCTATACGGAGATGATCTTTCTACCTGCTGTTCTCTAGGAGTTGCCTGGAGACAAGACCTCATCTTATTTGTGTCAGAATCACAAATGCTTGCACATCGAGCTCCCAAATGACTGCTCATTGAACATGTGGGTAGATGAATAAAGGAATGTACCAATGTCCGAGACTAAGAGAATGACCTGGTGTTTTCGGGTCATACTATCTACTTCCTAAAGGTGGCGGAGAGAGACAGGTGGCTCAGAGGCTCAACAGCCACCTCTGCAAAGTGCTCTGAGCTCCTAAAAGCTCTGGAAAAACAGGCCAGGCACGGTGGCTTATGCCTATAATCCCAGCACTTTGGGAGGCCGAGGTGGGTGAATCATGAGGTCAGGAGTTCGAGACCAGTCTGGCCAACATGGTGATACCCTGTCTCTACTACAAATACAAAAAATTAGCCGGGTGTGGTGGTGTGCGCTTGTAGTCCCTGCTACTCGGGAGGCTGTGGCAAGAGAATCACGTGAACCTGGGAGGAAGAGGCTGCAATGAGCCAAGATCACACCATTGCGTTCTAGCCCGGGTGACAGTGAGACACCATCTCAAAAAAAAAAACCTCTGGAAAAACCAAGACACCTTGCTTACTGGCTACCTGGTACTCCCCAAGATATCTCCTACACCAGCTACCCCTGGGCCCGACACCCCTACACTGGCTGCCCTGTGGCAAACCCCTGGCAATGCATACCTCATACTCAATGGCGAGGTCTGTGTGGTCATCAATATCCACCTTGGCCATCACCACCTTCCCGTGCTGCTTGGCCACCATCTTCTCTAACCTCGGCCCCAGGATCTTGCAGGGCCCACACCACCTCAAAAGGCGAGAAAGGAAGCGTCCAGTCAGTCAAAAGACCGCTCAGCATCCCCTACTGGCTTCCCAGACCTGCATCTTTCCAAGGAATATTTTAGCCTTATTATCTCTGTCTACCATGTTTAAAAATTAACACAGGCTGGACACGGTGGCTCACACCTGTAATCCCAGCACTTTGGGAGGTCCAGGCGGGCGGATCACAGGTCAGGAGATGGAGACCATCCTGGCTAACATGGTGAAACCCCATCTCTACTAAAAATACAAAATACTATAAAAATACAAAAAATCAGCTGGGCATGGTGGCAGGCACCTGTAGTCCCAGCTACTCGGGAGGCTGAGGCAGGAAAATGGCGTGAACCCGGGAGGTGGAGCTTGCAGTGAGCCGAGATTGTGCCACCGCACTCCAGCCTGGGCAACAGAGTAAGACTCCGTCTCAAAAATAAATAAATAAATAAAAAATAAACAAAAATAAAAAACAATAAAAATTAACACACCAAATGGTAACGCCAGGAGATTCTGCACATGGGTAAATTTCACAGATCCCAGACTTCTAAAACACAGGCCTCATCAGAAGACTCTCAGAATAAAAGTGACTTATTTCAGTATATTTCAGATAAATATACTGTCATATAAAAGAATATGGGATTGGAAATTAAAAGGTTCAAACAGAGGCTCCTCACCAACCAGCCGATTATTCTGGGGTCCTAGTTTCTTCATCTGAAAAAGAGAGATTATGGCTCTCAAAGCCATTAGGAGAGATCAACTAAGGCAATGTGGGTAAGCATGTGTTGGAAGCTGCGGGGTTATTTCAAACACCATGTGGACTCAGAACTAAAAGGAGGGGAACCAATGGCCAGGAGTGTCTACAATGCGTCAGTCCCCGGACAAGCATTTTTTCTGCTCTTACCAAACACATCCCTCAACTCTGCAAAAAGAACGCATCTTCCAAAGAAACTGAAGCCCATACGAGTTAAGAAACCTGTGCAAGATTAGAGAAGCACAGCCAGGATCGTTCATAACCCAAAGCTGTGTTGAAAGTGTTTTCTTTGGCCGGGTGCGGTGTCCCACGCTTATAATTCCAGCACTTTGGGAGGCCGAGGCAGGCGGATCACCTCAGGTCAGGAGTTCGAGACCAGCCTGGCCAATAACATGGTAAAACCTTGTCTCCACTAAAAATACAAAAATTAGTCAGGAGTGGTGAGTGGCACCTGTAATCCCAGCTACTAGAGGAGGCTGAGGCCCAGGGAGAATGCAGCCTTGAACCTAGGAGGCGGAGGTTGAAGTGAGCTGGTCGTGCCACTGAACTCAGCCTGGTCGACAGAGACTCTGTCTCAAAAAAAAGAAAGTGTTTTCTTGCGGTAGCGGTGGCTCATTACTTGTAATCCCAGCACTTTGGGAGGCCGAGGCAGGTGGATCACCCTGAGATCCAGGAGTTCAAGACCCAGCCGACCAACATGGGAGAAACCCCGTATCTACTAAAAATACAAAATTAGCCGGGGTAGTGGCACGTGCCTGTAATCCTAGCTACTCGGGAGGCTGAGGCAGGAGAATCGCTTGAACCCGGGAGGCGGAGGTTGCGGTGAGCCGAGATCGCGCCATTGCACTCCAGCCTGGGCAAAAAGAGCGAAACTCTATCTCAAATCAAAAAAAAAAAAAAAAAAGAAAGTGTTTTCTTTCACCCATAGGCTACTCTGTGATCCCACAGCCCCTGAGTTGACCACTATCACTGCCCTGATCACAGTTTCCCCTCTCGCTGGGGAAGCTCATCTAGGACAGGCCCGGTGCTGTCATCTCTATGTATGTGGCACCAAGGACAGTGCCTGGCAAAGAATGAACAACTCACACCCCACTTCCTTACCAAACAAAATGAGGCACTACCCCATTTATCGTGCATTTCGGAAGCCCTCTCTGGAATGCTCACTACACCAGCAGGCCAAAACAGTTCCACCTTTCACAAACCCCTGGCTGACAACTCCTATTTTATTCTCAGCACTTACTTATCTATTTTTGAGATGGAGTCTCGCTCTGTCGCCCAGGCTGGAGTGCAGTGGCCGGATCTCGGCTCACTGCAAGCTCCACCTCCCGGGTTTACGCCATTCTCCTGCCTCAGCCTCCCAAGTAGCTGGGACTACAGGCCCCCGCCACCACGCCTGGCTAGTTTTTTTGTATTTTTTAGTAGAGACGAGGTTTCACCGTGTTAGCCAGGATGGTCTCGATCTCCTGACCTCGTGATCCGCCTATCTTGGCCTCCCAAAGTGCTGGGATTACAGGCTTGAGCCACCGCGCCTGGTCAGGCCTGAGGGTTTTAAATGCTGAAAATAGGCCGGGAGTAATGGCTCACATCTGCAATCCCAGCACTTTGGGAGGTCGAGGTGGTGGGGGGTGGGGGTCATCTGCAGTCAGAGTTCAAGAGACCCCTGGCCAATATGACGAAACCCCGTCTCTACCAAAAATACAAAAAAATTTTCTGGGTGTGGTGGCAGGCACCAGCAGTCCCAATTACTTGGGAGGCTGAGGCAGGAGAATCGTCTTAACTTGGGAGGCGGAGGTTGCAGTGAGCTGATCAAGCCACTGCAGTCCAGGCTGGGTGACAGAACGAGACTCCGTCTCAAAAACAAAAAAAAAAAGAAAAAAACCCCTCAGGCCTGGTGCAGTGGTTCACGCCTGTAATCCCAGCACTTTGGGAGGCCAAGGTGGGAGGATTGCTTGAGATCAGGAGGTAGAGACTGCAGTGAGTCATGATCACACCACTGCACGCTACATTCTAGCCTGTGTGACAGAGTGAGACCTTGTCTCTAAAAGAAGAAAGACAAAAACAACTCATAACGCCTAAAAACCCAGTGTGCAAGACCTTATCTCCTATTACAAGTGAAGAAGGGAGCACAAAGATATCAAGTGGCCTACCCAAGGCCACAGGGTAAGTCAGAGAAACAACTGGAAAGATGGCAGAACAATCTGTCAGAGACCTGACCAGAAGGCCCTTCAATTTCTTTTTCTTTCTTTTTTTTTTTTTGAGATGGAGTTTCCCTCTGTCACGCAGGCTGGAGTGTGGCACGATCTTGGCTTACTGCAACCTCCACCTCCCAGGTTCAAGTGATTCTCCTGCCACAGCCTCTTGGGTAGCTGGGATTACAGGTGGCCGCCACCAGGCCCACCTAATTTTTGTATTTTTAGTAGAGACGGGGGTTTCACCATGTTGGCCAGGCAGGTCTCAAACTCCTGACTTCAGGTAATCCACCCGCCTCGGCCCCTGAAAGTGCTGGGATTACAGGTGTGAGCCACTGTGCCCGACCTGAAGGCCCCTGAATTTTTAACTTCTGCTACACTGGTTTCTCCCAGGATGCCTCATTCAGAGGGCTTTGTCCAGCTTTTGTGTAGCTAGGTGTCTAGCCAGGCCCCAAAGGTCTAGAAACAAAAAAGGCCAGGCTAAAAATCAGAAGGCCAGAGGGACTTAAATATCTCTAAAGCAAACTCAAGACGGAACTGAAAGGACACTCCTTCCTATGCCCTGTATGCTTGGACACCATGGTAATGACACTGACTTTTTTTTTTTTTTGAGATAGAGTTTCGCTCTTTTTGCCCAGGCTGGAGTGCAATGGCATGATCTTGGCTCACTGCAACCTCCGCCTCCTAGGTTCAAGTGATTTTCCTGCCTCAGCCTCCTGAGTAGGTGGGATTACAGGTGTGCACCACCTAGCTAATTTTGTACTTTTAGTAGAGATGGGGTTTCACCATGTTGGCCAGGCTGGTCTCAAACTCCTGACCTCAGGTGATCTGCCTGCCTTGGCCTCCTAAAGTGCTGGGACTACAGGTGTGAGCCACCGTGCCCAGCCGACACAGATAACTTTTTGCCAGCCCTTCTTGCAGTTTTCACGGCAAGGTGTTAAAATAAACTTATCTGCAGGGCCCAGAACTGATATACACCAAAAGCAAGGTGACAGTCATATTTTTCCAACTCTGGTCCATGTTGAAGATGACGCTGAGCTTTCTGGACATTAAGAAACAGAACATGTGTTTCCCAGCACTAACTGCAGTCAGCTTCGCAGACTGTTCACTCATCTGTCTTCTACTAGACTGTACTCCCCTTGAGGGCAGGGACTAGGCCTTACCAGTCTGTATATTGAGTCTACATATGAGCAGCATAGAACATGGTCCTGGGACATAGCAGATATTCAACAAATACTTGAACAAGTAGGACCCTAGTCTTCTGTGGACCCCCAATACTCACTGTGCGTGGAAATCCACAACCACTGGCGTCTCACTGTTGACCACTCGGTCTTGAAAGTCAGGTCCATCCTGGATATTAAAGGTTGTCAAGGAGATCCTGGTGGTGTATATTGTCCGGGCTGGGTTGAGTGTTACAGTCAGGCCACCAGGATTGTATTGTGGGGTCTGCAGGGCTCTGGAAGTAAGGTGTGGCCACCGACCCTGAGAAGGCTTCCTGGAGATGACGGAGGCCAGGAACCTCCTTAGGAGAAGTCGCTGAGCCATCTGTGAGAGAAGAGGCAGAAGAACTGGGGCACACAAAAGGAAGCTGACACACTAGAAAAATAAAGAGATTTGGGGATTAGTCGGGGCTCAAAAAGAGGCAGAGTGGGAAGCAAAATGCAAGGAAATAATATTTAAGATTTGTAGCGTAGAAGTGAGGAAGCTGAGAAACAAAGGAAAGGAATAGCTAGGCAAACCGGGACAGGAAAACTGGCTTCACAACCAAAAAGAAATCGGGATTTAG